>NC_080540.1:221697793-222060293 GCF_028640845.1 Ahaetulla prasina | reverse complement strand
CAAAAGTGTGTGTTTGGTATGGATTGCGCATGCGCGCACAGCATACATCCTGTGTGGACAGCGCATGCGTGCATGCAGCATATGTCTGGCATGCACTGCGCATGCACACATGCAGTGCACATCTGGTGTGCACAGCACATGCGGGAGCAGTGAACCAGTGGTGACTGGCAGAAGATTTCACCACTGGCTAGTATGTGTATTTCAAAATAAAGCAATAGGATGTAATTTTTAATAAAATCATCACAATTTAAAAATCATGAAAAATGCAGAAAAACAAAACGCTATCTAACAAAATGAAATTCAACAGTGAAAAAAGTAAGGTTCTACATTTAGGCAAAAAAAACAAAATGCACAGGTACTGTATAATGTGGCACCTTGCTCAATAGTAGTACCTGTGAGAGGGATCTTGGAGTCCTAGTGGATAATCATTTAGATATGAGCCAGCAGTGTGCAGCAGCTGCTAAAAAAGCCAACACAGTTCTGGGCTGCCTAAACAGAGGGATAGAATCAAGATCATGTGAAGTGTTAGTACCACTTTATAATGCCTTGGTTAAGGCCGCACTTGGAATATTGCATCCAGTTTTGGTCGCCACGATGTAAAAAAAGACGTTGAGACTCTAGAAAGAGTGCAGAGAAGAGCAACAAAGATGATTAGGGGACTGGAGGATAAAACATATGAAGAACGGTTGCAGGAACTCAGTATGTCTAGTTTAATGAAAAGGAGGACTAGGGGAGATGTGATAGCAGTGTTCCAATATCTCAGGGGTGCCACAAAGAAGAGGGAGTTGGGCTGTTCTCCAAAGCACCTGAGGGTAGAACAAGAAGCAATGGGTGGAAACTGATCAAGGAAAGAAGCAACTTAGAACTGAGGAGAAATTTCCTGACAGTTAGAACAATTAATAAGTGGAACGACTTGCCTGCAGAAGTTGTGAATGCTCCAACACTGGAAATTTTTAAGAAAATGTTGGATAACCATCTGACTGAGATGGTGTAGGGTTTCCTGCCTGGGCAAGGGGTTGGACTGGAAGGCCTCCAAGGTCCCTTCCAACTCTGTTGTTATATAAAACAATGGGTAATCTGGAAGATAATTTGGCCCTAAAGAAATTGCTTTTTCTTCTTTTTTAAATACATGGTAATGTGGGAGCCAGCCGATTATTTTTTAAAAGGGTTGTGTAATTGAAGTTTGATCACTGAGAAAATTATCACATTGTGAGCAAAACCATCCCACCTTCCATGTTTCCACATCATCACTATCTTAATAACGCACATTGCTGGTAATGAGCCTAACTCTCTCTTATAACAAAGCACTGAACCATATTAAACAACTGCCATATTACATACACACAAACACACACCCCTAAAACACAAAGTACTGGCCTAACATCTACCAGAATTTTGCCTGCTTCTTTAAGTGCAGTAACTAAAACTGATCCCGTAAGTTTGACCAAATGGCACTCCCATATTCAGCTAATTATGAGCAGATGGTAAGTAACTTAAACTCTCAAAATGTACCATAAATTATCATAATAAACTACTTAGAGTTCAGCTGAATCTTCTCCAGAACTAGCCCAGCCATGAAAATACCTCCCTGTATAGTTCAAAAAGGATGCAATGAAAATGGTGAAAGAGGCATTCCTCTCTGTTGTGACAATTGCTAAGATAAAGAATAAATATTACATTTCCAACATTATTAATATATTTATAAAAGAAATATGTGCTCAAATTATAATTTTGGAAAATACAGTATTTTGTTGTAGATTGCTAAGACTCATGTGAAACTCATGTGAAGCTACAATTCCTATAGCATCAATAAATACTTTGTGTTGATTTCTTTATACTAATTTTCAATGTTCTTATTTCCTGTACAGTAACAGCAACCTTTAAATGAGGCTTTCACCGAGATACACTACTGCTGCCTAGGGAAGTAAAGTTATGGTGGTCATAGTAACTTTGAATCAACAGGATAGTGTCTACAGATTGGGAATATTAGAGTTATTCTAAGTCCATGCAGGTTTCACTTTCAAAATTATAGTTGCAGCAACTGCAAGGAAACAATTTTGACATTTCTTGACAAAAATGCGTAACCCAAAATTAACAATAAATAGAGTGACAATTATGGAGAATCATAGAGGTCATTAATTCTGCTTCCTCAGAATTATTCAGGTCTCAGTAGTTTTTCTGGACGTGTTTAATCTATCACCCTGTTTGGTTTCTATAATTAAACCTGAAACATTCACTAATTTTGTTTATTCTGTACTGATTGCAGAGTTCTATGTTTTCCAAACCTCTGAGGCATTTGGCAAGTCCTAGAATGACATAGGCAGGAAAGAAACAGAAACGTGTGGATTTAGTACAGAAAAAAGCTCCTTTGCCTCTCTAGTCCTGCAGAAAATAAAGACAGAGATCTACAATAACAGATCTTATCCCTAACCCAAAACTTCTCTGCATAGTAGAAGTGCTTTCACAGAAACTGCACACCCCTGGTCTACTGCAAGTACCATAAATGATAGCTTATGACAAATTTATACATATGCATCTTCGAGACCAAAATGAAAAGGGACGTTGGTCCTACCTGACACGCTCCTTCTCATGGTTCAGGGAAGAGAATCCAGGAAAGGGGGGTGACTCTATTCTTTGCCTGGAATAGAGTCATCGTTTTTTTGGATCCGCTTCCCTTGTCTGGTCCCTTCTCAGTTTGACGAAGGCATAGCGATGATGAGGCTTGTGACCTGTGAAAACATTAGCCCCACCCAGACTATGGACCAGACGGTTGCTAGGGTGGAGCTGGATTCTCTTCCCCGAACCATGAGAAAGAGCGTGTCAGATAGGACCAATGTCCCTTCTCCATTGTGTTGGGGAAGAGAATCCAGCAATGGGATTTACCAAAATCAGATGGTCTAACGGGTGGGGAGCAGTCTGGTCCTAGGTCCCCTGTTCAGTGTGGACCCTCTGGAGGACTCACCTGCCAAAGGCTGCTTCAGCCGAAGCGAAGGTGTCCAGCTTGCAGTGTCGGATAAACGGGGATGGAGAGAACCAAGTTGTTGCTCGACAGATCTCCTCTATAGAGGCCTGTGTGGCCCACGCCACTGTCATGATTGCACTTCTAGTGGAATGGGCCGTGATACGCTGAGGCCTCGGAAGAGCCTGAAGTTCGTAGGCCTTGGCTATATACGCCCGAATACACCATCCCACAATCGATGGGCTGTCCTTGGTGCCCAGAGAGGAAGGATGAAAAGAGACAAACAATGACTCCATCCTCTGGAAGGAGGAAGTCCTCCTGATGTACACACTGAGAGCCCTCCTGACATACAAGGTGTGCCACTTCTTTTCCAGGGCGTGATTAGGCCCCGGGCAGAGGTTTGACAGTATCAATTCCTGGGCCCTATGAAACCAGGAATTCACCTTGGGAATAAATGAGGGGTCCAATCGTAACTCCACTCTGTCAGGGTGGACAGAGTAACCTGGGTAGTTGGCTGTTGTCTGGGGTGGCAAACAGGTCCAGAACTGGAGAGCTAAAGTGATTCATCAGTTCCTGGAACAAGGATGGATGCAGGCGCCACTCTGATCCACTGTGGTCCAGCTGAGCCAGTCCATCTACACATTACTCGCCCCGGAGATATGCTCTGCCCTGGAGGACAGAAGGTGTCTCTCCACCCAGTGCCCAGTGATTCGGTCTCCTGGAATGGGTACCCCCTTAGCAGTTATATGGGCTTGACGTTGTCCGTCAAGATTAAGACATGTTATTCGGATACAGAATCCTGGAACTTCCTTAGTGTCAGGTATATGGGCCTTAACTCCAGCCAGTTGATATTGTGGCTCATGTCTGTTTGAGTCCACTGGCCCTGAGCTATCAAGGACTGCAGATGGGCCACCCAGCCAAAGAGGCTGGCGTCTGTTGTGATGGTGAGACGGTTGGGTGTCTTGAAGACACATCCCTTGGCGATAGTCTTGGATGTCCACCAGCTGAACGACTGCAGCACCTGTTGTGGGACTCAAACTCAGATTGACCAGTTGCTCCTGCCAGACCCTTGGTAAGGCAGAAAGAACCATTGCAGAGTCCCGGCATGAAGATGTGCCCATGGTACAACAGCAATGCATGATACCATCTTTCCCAAGAGCTGTGACAAGAGTGCCAGGGGTACTACCCCTTCATGCTGGATGTGTCTTGCCAATGTCTGCAGACTAGACTGTCTTTCCAAGGGAGGTAGACGATGCACTCTGAAGTATCCATGACTGCTCCCAGGTGGAGCAATCTGGTGGTAGGAGAGAGATGGCTCTTTTCAATGTTCTTATTTCCTGTACAGTAACAGCAACTTTTAAATGAGGCTTTCACCGAGATACACTACTGCTGCCTAGGGAAGTAAAGTTATGGTGGTCATAGTAACTTTGAATCAACAGGATAGTGTCTACAGATTGGGAATATTAGAGTTATTCTAAGTCCATGCAGGTTTCACTTTCAAAATTATAGTTGCAGCAACTGCAAGGAAACAATTTTGACATTTCTTGACAAAATCAGATGGTCTAACGGGTGGGGAGCAGTCTGGTCCTAGGTCCCCTGTTCAGTGTGGACCCTCTGGAGGACTCACCTGCCAAAGGCTGCTTCAGCCGAAGCGAAGGTGTCCAGCTTGCAGTGTCGGATAAACGGGGATGGAGAGAACCAAGTTGTTGCTCGACAGATCTCCTCTATAGAGGCCTGTGTGGCCCACGCCACTGTCATGATTGCACTTCTAGTGGAATGGGCGTGATACGCTGAGGCCTCGGAAGAGCCTGAAGTTCGTAGGCCTTGGCTATATACGCCCGAATACACCATCCCACAATCGATGGGCTGTCCTTGGTGCCCAGAGAGGAAGGATGAAAAGAGACAAACAAGGACTCCATCCTCTGGAAGGAGGAAGTCCTCCTGATGTACACACTGAGAGCCCTCCTGACATACAAGGTGTGCCACTTCTTTTCCAGGGCGTGATTAGGCCCCGGGCAGAGGTTTGACAGTATCAATTCCTGGGCCCTATGAAACCAGGAATTCACCTTGGGAATAAATGAGGGTCAATGTCTTTGCTGGAGCACCAGCTGCAAAAGGCTGTCCAGGTAGTATTGTAGATCCTTGTCAGGAGAAGGCCTCCTAGAGGCCTGTATGGTCCTGATTACCCTGGGGGAGAAATTGTCCTGGCTTAGGGCTCTCCGCTCAAGCACCAGACAGTCAGCTGGAACCACTGTGGGTTTGGATGGACCAGGGGCCCTTGGCAGAGGGAGATTCTGTCCTGAGGGATCTTCCAGGGTCTTGCCACTGACAGGTTGACCAAGTCAACAAACCATGGTCTCCTGGAATGGGTACCCCTTAGCAGTTATATGGGCTTGACGTTGTCCGTCAAGATTAAGACATGTTATTCGGATACAGAATCCTGGAACTTCCTTAGTGTCAGGTATATGGGCCTTAACTCCAGCCAGTTGATATTGTGGCTCATGTCTGTTTGAGTCCACTGGCCCTGAGCTATCAAGGACTGCAGATGGGCCACCCAGCCAAAGAGGCTGGTGTCTGTTGTAGCCTCCCATTGATGGGTAAAGAGGCTCAGGCAACCTCCAATGGACACAATGGAGAACTAGATGTTCAGCCTGATGGACTAGTGATTAGCTTGAAACTCTAGCTCAGGGCTGTCAAACTCCCAGCCCACAGGCCATATGCATCACGCGCGGGCCACGCCCACGCCCAGTTTAGCAAAGGGGGAAAAGTCCTGATACATCACATATGCCACTGTGAGTTTGACACCCCTGCTCTAGCTTGTCTTTTTGCTGATTTTCTACAGATACAGGTAATCCTCACTTAATGATCACAATTGAGCCAGGGATTTTGGTCTTAAGTCATTGCAGCTGTTAAGTGGGTCACCAAGTGATCTGACTCAATTTTACAATCCTTTTTATAATGCTCATAAAGCAGATGGAACATAGGCTTACCTGAAGGTTCCTTGTGATGGCCACCAGGAAGGCCACCTTGTGAGGAAACACAAGCTTGTTGTCCTCAGTGGCTCGAAGGGGCCCTTTGTGAGAGCATTTAAAACCTTCGACATGTTCCTGGTGGGGTATCTGTGTACCACTGGAGTTTTTAAGTTTGTTGCGCCCTTGAGGAACCTTCACACAGTGGAGACCTGAGAAAGAGATTCCAAAGCCCCATATGACAATTCCAAAGGCAGGGCGGCCACCTGTTGATGGATGGTGTTAGGTGTCAGGCCTTTGTCTAGCCCGTCCTGGAGGAACTCCAGAACCTGAGCTACTGACATCGCATGAGGGTCAATGTCTTTGCTGGAGCACCAGCTGCAAAAGGCTGTCCAGGTAGTATTGTAGATCCTTGTCAGGAGAAGGCCTCCTAGAGGCCTGTATGGTCCTGATTACCCTGGAGGAGAAATTGTCCTGGCTTAGGGCTCTCCGCTCAAGCACCAGACAGTCAGCTGGAACCACTGTGGGTTTGGATGGACCAGGGGCCCTTGGCAGAGGGAGATTCTGTCCTGAGGGATCTTCCAGGGTCTTGCCACTGACAGGTTGACCAAGTCAACAAACCATGGTCTCCTGGAATGGGTACCCCTTAGCAGTTATATGGGCTTGACGTTGTCCGTCAAGATTAAGACATGTTATTCGGATACAGAATCCTGGAACTTCCTTAGTGTCAGGTATATGGGCCTTAACTCCAGCCAGTTGATATTGTGGCTCATGTCTGTTTGAGTCCACTGGCCCTGAGCTATCAAGGACTGCAGATGGGCCACCCAGCCAAAGAGGCTGGCGTCTGTTGTAGCCTCCCATTGATGGGTAAAGAGGCTCAGGCAACCTCAATGGACACAATGGAGAACTAGATGTTCAGCCTGATGGACTAGTGATTAGCTTGAAACTCTAGCTCAGGACTGTCAAACTCCCAGCCCACAGGCCATATGCATCAGCCAGTTGATATTGTGGCTCATGTCTGTTTGAGTCCACTGGCCCTGAGCTATCAAGGACTGCAGATGGGCCACCCAGCCAAAGAGGCTGGCGTCTGTTGTGATGGTGAGACGGTTGGGTGTCTTGAAGACACATCCCTTGGCGATAGTCTTGGATGTCCACCAGCTGAACGACTGCAGCACCTGTTGTGGGACTCAAACTCAGATTGACCAGTTGCTCCTTCCAGACCCTTGGTAAGGCAGAAGGAACCATTGCAGAGTCCCGGCATGAAGATGTGCCCATGGTACAACAGCAATGCATGATACCATCTTTCCCAAGAGCTGTGACAAGAGTGCCAGGGGTACTACCCCTTCATGCTGGATGTGTCTTGCCAATGTCTGCAGACTAGACTGTCTTTCCAAGGGAGGTAGACCATGCACTCTGAAGTATCCATGACTGCTCCCAGGTGGAGCAATCTGGTGGTAGGAGAGAGATGGCTCTTTTCAATGTTTATAGAGAAGTCATGGTCCTGGAGCACCTGGATCGTTGTCCTGTCTGTGGACCGGAGGAGACTGGATTAGAATATCATCCAGGTAGCACTGGAATCATATTGGGATACTCAAAGGTAGGCAGCTAAGGCTGCTAACAGCTTCGTGAACATCCGGGGTGTCAATGAGAGGCTGAATGGCCTTGTATTGGAAATGTCGGCCTGCATAGAAGAATCGAAGAAAGCACCGGTGTCTGGCAAGATGGGCACGTGCAGGTACGCCTCCATCAAGTCAACTGACATGAGGAAGTCACCCTCCCAGATATCCTCCAGAATTGACTGGAGGGAGTGCATCTTGAAGTGCTTGTACGTGAGATGTTTGTTCAGCTTCTTGAGATTAAGGATTGCCCTCCAGCCCCCCCCTCCTCCCCCCAAGTTCTTTTGGACCACAAACATAATGGAATGAAATCCCTGCCCTTGTTAGTCCTGAGGAACCAGTTGAATGGCCTGGATATCCAGCAGGTGTTGGATAGCTGAATTCATCATGCCTTTTTTGATTGCATCTTTCAATACTGGGCATTGTATAAAGAAACTCAGGGGTGTGAAGAGGCACTCAAGAGAGAGGTCGAACTTCACTGTATTGATGACCCAAGTGTCTGTTGTAGCCTCCCATTGATGGGTAAAGAGGCTCAGGCAACCTCCAATGGACACAATGGAGAACTAGATGTTCAGCCTGATGGACTAGTGATTAGCTTGAAACTCTAGCTCAGGACTGTCAAACTCCCAGCCCACAGGCCATATGCATCACGCGCGGGCCACGCCCACGCCCAGTTTAGCAAAGGGGGAAAAGTCCTGATACATCACATATGCCACCGTGAGTTTGACACCCCTGCTCTAGCTTGTCTTTTTGCTGATTTTCTACAGATACAGGTAATCCTCACTTAATGATCACAATTGAGCCAGGGATTTTGGTCTTAAGTCATTGCAGCTGTTAAGTGGGTCACCAAGTGATCTGACTCAATTTTACAATCCTTTTTATAATGCTCATAAAGCAGATGGAACATAGGCTTACCTGAAGGTTCCTTCTATGTACGCTGCGTGAGAGTCCAAAGTAATGGGTTGTTAACTTCATCTGATTGGCCTGAGACTGAGTTGAATTTGTTTAAACACACCTCCTTTTCCTGTTTAGCTCGAGTTTATTAACGAAGAAGCGGTATTGGAGAAGACGAACTCAACTTGAAACCGTAAAACAGAACAATAACTTTCCAGAGTCCTGTGTATAGAAAAAAAGAAGTAAATAGGGCGGGGTTGGACTCTCACGCAGCGTACATAAAAGGAACCTTCAGGTAAGCCAATGTTCCTTCTCCTGTACGCTGCTAAGAGAGTCCAAAGCAATGGGATATACCCAAGCTAAATATCCCTAGGGCGGGAAATAGAAGATTAGGAAGACTCAGCAACAGGAAGAACTCGCTGCAGGACCCTCCGTCCGAATGAGGCCTCGGCTGAGGCAAATTAGTCCATCTTGTAGTTTTTAATAAATGGCGAAGGAAAGGCCCATGTGGCTGCTCTGCAAATGTCCAAGATAGAGGCCTGGTTGGCCCAGGCAGCTGTGGTGGCCGCGCTGCGGGTGGATTGTGCAGTGATGCGGCCTGGAAGATGGTGTTTCTGCTGGTCGTAGGCCATGGAAATACAGGCCTTTATCCACCTGCTATGGTGGATGGGGAGACTTTGGTGCCCAGAACCCTAGGTTGAAAGGAAACAAATAGGGATTCTGTCTTCCTGAAAGGAGCTGTTCTGTTGAGGTAAATACACAGGGCCCTTCGTACGTCCAGCGTGTGCCACTGACGCTCCGATGGATGCTTGGGATGAGGACAAAAATCCGGTAAGATGACCTCTTGAGACCTATGACAGCTTGTGTTTATTTTAGGAAGGAAGGTAGGGTCTAAACGGAGAATGACTCTGTTAAGAGTGAAAAATGCATAAGTCTTTTCTGACCGAAAGGGCAGCGATCTCAGAGATCCTGCGGGCTGAGGTTATGGCTATGAGAAAGGCAACTTTAAAGGTTAAGAGCTTAAGACTGGAGGAGCTCAAGGGTTCGAAAGGGGAAGCATCTGAAGGACAAGGGTTAGGTCCCAGGTAGGGTATCTGTGGACCGGAGGCGGTCGCAGATTGTAAGAAAGTGCAGAGGTCCCGTCACAGAATAAAACAATGGCAAGAGCTGCAACCTGCCGGCGGATGGTGTTGGTGGCCAAACACTTGTCCAATCCGTCCTGGAGGAATTGCAGGATATATCTAATGGAGGCAAAAGTAGGTTCTATTCGACGTCTAAGACACCAGCGATGGAATGATGACCATGTGGCCTCGTAAATACGCGTTGTGGATGGGCGTCTAGAAGCCAGAAGGGTGGAGATGAGCCCCATGGAATGCTTTTCTTTCCTTAGTATCTCCCAGTCAAGTGCCGGATGGCTAGTTGGTAACATTGAGGTTCTGGGTGGAGAATGGCTCCTTGGCGTAGAGAAATCTGATCCGGTGGAATTCGCCAAGGTGGATTGACGGACAGGCTCACCAGATCCGCAAACCAACTCCGTAGAGGCCAATAAGGGGCTATGAGGAGGACTTCTGCCTTCTGTTCCAAGATTTTTCGAATGACCCTTGGCAGAAGGGGAGTCGGGGGGAAGGCATAAAGAAGGCCCCGGGGCCACTGACATCGTAGGGCATCTGCTCCTTCTGCTTCTGGGGTTTGGAACCTGGAGAAGAACCTTGGAAGTTGTTTGTTGGTCGGGCTGGCAAAGAGGTCTACTATGGGTTGCCCAAATTTGATCGTGATTGTGAGAAACAGATCCGGATGCAATTGCCACTCTGATTGATCGATGGTCCTCCTGCTCAGCCAATCCGCTTGTGTGTTGGCGACTCCGGATATGGGGCTGCCTGTAGTGAGAGAAGATGTTTTTCTGCCCACAGGCCTATGGCTGCAGCCTCTTTCATCAATATGCGGGATCGGGTGCCTCCTTGACGGTTCACATGGGCCTTCGTGGTAGTGTTGTCCGTCAGCAGTAGCACATGATGGCCTGATAGCTGCGCTTGGAAGTACCTGAGAGCTAGGTGAGCAGCTCTCATTTCCAACCAGTTGATGTCGTTCTTGAGATCTTTGGGGGACCAACGACCCTGAGTCACCTGGTCTAGTAGGTGGGCACCCCAGCCGTAGAGGCTTGCATCCGTGGTGAGGACAAGACGGCAATGTTCCTGAAATGAGCAGCCCTTTGTCAGGGCTGATGACAACCACCACTGTAGAGACTTTCTGACCTTTGGGGGCAGAGGAATTCTGATTTCGGTATGGCTGTTGCCTGTTCTTTGGTGTGGTAGAAGTAACCATTGTAGGGGTCGTGAGTGAAGACGTGCCCAGGGCACGATCGACAGACAAGAGACCATCTTTCCCAATAACTGTGAGAGCAGCGAAAGTGGAACCCTCTTGAGTGCCTTTACCTTTTTTGTCGTGTCTCTTATGTTGAGAAGATGGTCTCGGGAAAGAAACACTTGGCAGGATCTGGTGTTGATTCTTGCTCCCAGATGGACAATTTCGGTTGTAGGCACTAGATGGCTCTTTGCTCTGTTGACCGAAAAGCCGTGATCCTGTAGGGATTGAATTGTTACCTGTAAGTCCCATAACGCCTGCTGGGCGGAAGACGACAGAATCAATATATCTCCAGGTAACATTGCATTCTTACTGGAATTGTGCAAAGGTGGGCCGCCACAGCATCCAGAATCTTGGTGAAGGTACGAGGAGCGGAAGATAGACCGAAGGGTAGGGCCCTGTATTGAAAGTGGGCTCCGGCATAACTGAACCTGAGAAAGCGTCTGTGGGCTGGTCTGATGGGTACATGTAGATAGGCCTCCTTAAGGTCGATGGATGTTAGATAGTCCCCTCTTCTGATGCTTCCTAAGATTGAATTGAGGGAGTGCATCTTGAATTTGCGATATTTGATGTGAAGATTCAGTTGCTTCAGGTCTAAGATGGCTCTGGTGCCGCCTGATTTTTTGTCCACTAAGAAAAGAATTGAATAGAAGCCGGTCCCCTGGTGAGGCGTGGGAACCGGTTCTATGGCACTGATGAACAGCAGGTGTTGAATCTCGGCTTCCATTTGAGCCCTCTTGGTAGGTTCTTTGGGAATCTGGCATTTGATGAATCTCCTCGGAGGTTCTGAATTGAATTCGAGGGAGAGACCAAGGGTGATGGTTTGCAGTACCGAGGCGTTGGTTGTCGTGTGGGACCAGGTAGGGACGAACTTGGTAAGACGACCGCCGATGGGATCCTGGTCGGGATAGTCATTTGTTTCTGCGATAAGGTCGAAAGCCGGGTCCACGGGAGGGACATCTGGTCTGGGATGGCCTGGTCCTGTTATGAAAGGACTGTCTGTCCTGAAACCTGTCAAGAGGAGGCTGAAAGGAACGTTGATAGGCCGGGGATTGGAACCCGGGATCCTGGGTACGAAAAGGCTGTCTGCGGTAAGGAAGAGAAGGACATCTGTCTGAACATCTAGAGACGTAGGGAAGGATCTTACGTTTATCCTTTCCCTCAACTAAAATAGGGTCTAAGGCTTTGCCAAAGAGAGATCCACCCTTAAATGGGGCAGCCGCCAACCGCCATTTGGTTTTCATGTCGGCTTGCCATTGTCTAAGCCATAACAGCCTCCTGGAGGTGATGCTGGAGGCAAGGGCTCGGGATGCAAATTTTGCAGAATTAAGGGTGGCATCCGCAGTGAATTCAGCAGCCGCTATCAATTTATTTATGTCCTGATGTAATCTGGAGTCACCCTGAGGAATCCTCTCCTGCATTTGTCTGAGCCATATCAAAGAGGTTCTAGCAAAGAATGAGGCTGCTGTGGCAGATCTGATAGCTCATGCAGCCGCTTGATGGGTTTTGCGGGTGGAGAGTTCCGCTCTGCGGTCCTCAGTTCGGAGACCCTCTGCTGCATCTGAAGGTATAATGTTGGAGGAAGAAGCCAAAGTGGCAATTGGAGTGTCTACGGTAGGAACCTTGAGGAGGTCCTCAAGATCTTGATCCGTCGTGTACATCTTTTTGTCTGAACCACTAGGAGTAGGAATGGCACCAGGGTGACCCCATTGACGTTGGATGATGTCCAAGAAGAGCTTGGGTGATGGAATTACCCGTTGCTCTGAGACTGGTTCAGTAAAGAGGAATTTGTTGGGGTCTGACGGATCTGAAGCTCCCTCAGATTGGCGTAAGGCAACCCCCATGTTGGCCGTAATTTTTGCCTTGTGTAGTAATGTGTAGAAAAGCTCATGGCGAAAAAGGCCGGTGGGAGCAGGTTTGTCTGGGGCAGACTCTTCGTCTTCAGACAGATTATACTCTGCTATGTCTTCCTCCCCCAAAAAGGAATCCTCACTATGGTGTGAAGGGGTTGGAGAGCGTGTGCGCAGCGCGCGTAGTCTGGGTGGGTGGCTTTCAGAATGGAGTCTTTGGTCAGAGCTGTCCGAAGGAGATGGAGCTGGGAAACCTCTCTGAGTGAAGGCATTGTCAATGCCTTGAGAAATGGTTTGCATGATAAGATGACATATATCCTGAGGAATGGCAGGATTACTGTCCTCTCTGTGGGAGACTCCCGCTGCTGTGGGAGTGAAGGTGGCAGAAGGTGCCTGATGTGGAGGCTCAGGCATGGCTCTAGAAGAATCACCAAAAACTGTACAAATTGTTTCCTGGTTTTCTCCTGAACCACTAGGGATAGTGGGAGACCATCCAGGCTGATTTAATAGAGGAGAATCCTCAGTTAGTGGAGGTGAGGAAGAAACTCTGAGACTCTCTGGAGGGACAGAAGTTTCCCTGCCTTCCTCTGCTAATTTTTGTTTTGCTTTATCAAATTGCCTATCCAAGGCCCGTTGTCTTCTTGAGGCATCTCTCTCTGCAGCAGCAGAGGTTTGGAGAGAAGTAGAAGACTTAGATTTGGTGGCAGAAGCCCTTGATTTGAATCTGCTCTTGTGAAGGGAGGAGCCACGCTAGTAAGTTGTCCTTGGGAGGGCGAGGCAGAAGCCCGGGAAGGAGAACTGCAGCGATCCGCCATCTTGGAAATGAGGCCTAGTAGTTATTAGAAGCCTTGGATTATATGCCCAAATAGTATTGTGGCCCTGATCTGAGAATCCTGGAATAAGATCAGACAATAAGGGCTAATTAGCACCAAGCTGACACCACAGCTGGAAAATGCATTCAAAGGCTGCCTGGGGGGCTGCCTGGGGGGGGGTACCCCAAATGGCGCGAAGCAGACACCACCTAAGCGCCTTTTTTACTGCAGTGTTGGCAGGGGGAGCTAGCCTCCGACACCACGGATCTTTTTCTCCACCCCTGCAAGCGCGAAGCCGACACCGCAGCTTCTCCTGTGCTCCGCTGGGCTCCACTTACAGTTTGGTGAGGTCCAGCGATGTCCATTCCTCAATCTGTCGATTCTACGAGGCTTGAGAGGTAAAATGGCCCCCGGCATTCGGGCGGCTCAGCTGAGCGGCGCTGGGCTCTGCGCGAAGCGCGAGCCTCTTTCCCTGCCGCTCCGACTCCCAGCAGTCAAAGATAAACAATTGGGCACTTTAAAACATTTTTTGAGAATTTTTCCTGATTTATTGAAGTCCTATGAGCTGATAAGAGAGTCAAAAGCAATGGAGCTAAAGGAGGTAGTCTCTCTATGGCCGACCGAGTTAATAAACTGGAGCTAAACAGGAAAAGGAGGTGTGTTTAAACAAATTCAACTCAGTCTCAGGCCAATCAGATGAAGTTAACAACCCATTGCTTTGGACTCTCTTAGCAACGTACAGGAGAACTCCCTGGTTGTTATGCAAAAATATGGTTGTTATGCAAACCACAGTTGTTAAACAAATCAATTCTCCCAAATGAGCGTTTTTTGCTGGAGACCGACAAAAAAGTCAAATTGTGGTCATGTCACCAGCATCTGAAATGTGATCACATGACTGCAGTCTGTGTTTGTGTGAACATGTCAGTCATAACATTGAGGAAAAGTTCTAAGTAACTTTTTTGGGTTCCATTATAACTTTAATCGGCCATTCAGTGAGAATTGCCTGTAATCTGACAGGTGTATAGCTCTCTTGACTAAGATGAATAAAACATGAACATCTCAGCATTGACGTTACTAGTCCTCTTAGTTTTAATGAACAAAAACTACAGGAAATAAAGGTAGTATCAGTAAAAACTAAAATAAAATAAATTTATTTTTCCTAATAATTGTCCCACTAATAACAAAAGATAAAAAATCCACACAATGAAAAATTGAATCCATCCAAAGCAGAAACTACAAATACAAGCTTCCATGACTAATGCTTTTTCAGGTGTTTTGTTTTTTTTTCTAAAAAAGGAAGGACTGCTTATCCTGTTAACAGATGTGTGAATCAGCCTAGAGGCCTGCCTGCAGTGAAATAGAAAATGTAAGTCTTTTGGACAGAGACTAAATTGTCTCTGTCCAAAAGACTTACAAATTAAATTACAATTTATCACAAGCATCTATCTCTATTCTCATAAAAACCAAGAGAATGTAGAAAATGAATTTACTCTGCAGGGTGTATTTTCAGAATCTCTAACAGGATTAACAACAAAATTCTAAATGGTTTGTTCGTAGCTTCCATGTGGAATGTAGATTAACTATTAAATTCAGTTTGGGGCACTTCAACATCTGTTTTCAGTGCATTACAATGAAATCAAGGGACCTCATATATACATTTGACTCAATAAATCTGTCAGTAAATTGGTATTTTCCAAAATATTGCCCATAACTTTCAGTATTCAGTAGTCTCATTTGCATGATCCGAAACAATTGCCTCGTAGCGTTCTTCATGGCTGTGCTAAGTGGTCCCAGGCACATGACCTAAAAGTGACAAATGGTTCAAAAAACAAGGCAGCATTACAACAGATTAGGGAAAAGAAACATGCTGCTATTCCTTGTAACAGAATCTAGAATGGCATGGTCACAACCTGATTGCGTCTATCTATCCCTTCTAGGTAATAAACACTAACATAGATGGGGGGGGGGACCATATTTTTAAATGGAAACTCTCATTAGAGCCATCAAATTAAACTACACATTCTTTCATCTTTAAATTAAATACTAGAAATTACTTTAATTATGAGATTAGCAACCATCACTGGCTATTTTTTATTCAATACAGAGGATGGACAATTGTTATGGATTTCTGCAGAACTGATGTGCCAGGATGATGAAAGCAAGAAAAAGGAAATGTATGGATTTGACTTGCTGCAGAGCATGTTGTAGTGAGAGCTAGTTTGGCACAGCATGTTAAGGCATCAGGCTGGAAACCAGGAGACTGTGAGTTCTAGTCCTGCATTAGGAATAAAACCAACTGGGTGACCTTGGGCTCTCTCTCAGCTTTCTCTCCTTCTCTCAGAAGGAGGCAATGCAATCTACCTCTGAAAAAAACTTGCCAGGAAAATTGCAGGGCTAGGACTACACCGACAAGATACCAGGACTAAAAAACAAACTCAAAGGCACAAGAATAAAGTTCTGATGGTGACAATGGCTGAAGGCAGACAGAGGACTAAAGTAAGTGGTTTTAAAATGTTTGGAAGTGGGCAAGTTCCTGAACTCCAGAGCACTTATTATAAAACCCTCACAACAAGGAACAGATTTACAAGTCCAAATAACAGCAATGCTGGTAGCAACTGAGTAGGGAGAGAGAGATAGCTTTTATGCTCTGGGCTGAAACACTGGAAACAATGCCTTACAAGGGAGAAAGAGTGATATTTGTTCTGAATTTGAAACACAGTATTTTTTCTGTTTTGTGTAGTTCCCCCCCCTTCCCAACTTCATTCTATGCAATTAAAGTCAAATAAAAGGATTTGCCTTCAAAGAAATTTCACTATATGTATTTTTTTAGGAGTAAAATAAGTTCCATACTTTGGTTAATTGTCCATTTCTAGGACATGTAGCAAAATTTTCATTAAAGAGTATTCATGAATATTCGAATGAACCTGCTATCTAGGATTTGATGATTCAACATCCATTCCCAGGACAGGTCCCCTGGCATAAAAGAAAGCCTTTTGTGATATGTAAATCAATTGGCTAGAAAGGGATATATTTTAAGCCACAGGCTGGAGACACTGCTCATAGATATGTCACCAGATGGAGAATTCATATCAACAATTGAAATAATGGAGTAGAGTCCTTGTGAATTACCACCTTATTTTCCTTTTCAGCTAACTTCCCTAATGTTTTGTGGCAAACTGCCATCCAACACAGTTTTTTTTTAAATCTGAATATAACTACAAGAAGCAACAGAACATTGCAAGCTTCCCAAAATCATGAATTGAGTTGGTGGCAAGTAATTTTTTTAATTAAATAAACGTTATGGGAAAGTGACTTCTCTCCACTAACCATTCTTTAAAACATCTATAAAGATTATGATTCTAGTGGTGGGAGAAACATTTACGCAGATGTGTTCTAAAGTACAAGTGCACCTGATTCAATAATCAAATCAAGGCAAGCAAACTTTCTGAAGTCTTCCCCTATTTGAAATGAGAGGATTGCAGTTATTTGAAACTCAGAGTAATCTTCTCGTACCTTTAGATGGGTGCAATATCTATTCAAAGTCTGAAAACTTAAGAGCTAAAAGCACAGTATCTCAGATTGCAACATAGCCCATTGAAGACAAAAGGATCTGGCTTGTGTAAAACTGCAATATCATTTACAAAAGATTATTGGAATCTCTACAAGCTTGGCTTGACATTAGCCAGCTCTGCAAACTCCAGGATATTTCCCATTTGCAACCCAGTTTTTTTATTTTAGAAAGATCAGGAAAGGAGTATGTTTTCAGACAAAATTTCAAAATAAAATCCACTTCTTTCTGTTCTATCAGGTCCTTTGCTCATTATCAGTCAACTTCTAAACAAGAATTCAGGATTCTTGTAAATTTGTTTGGAGCTCACAGCTACACACTCAAGTATTACCGTGTTTCCCCGAAAATAAGATCCTGTCTTATATTTTTTGAACCCCAAAATAAGGGTTTGGCCTTATTATCAGGGGGGGTCTTATTATTTTGGGGGTGCAGGAGCGGAGTGTGGCTACCTCATGACTGCTGAGCGTTGCGCTGCTGCGACAGCATAACACAGCCACTCGTCAGCTGTTCACTGGGGCAACCAAAGGTGGGAATCTCCCCGGCATTCTTGGCACTAGCCCGCCTCCCATCCATCCATCCATCCATCCATCCATCCATCCATCCATCCACCTCAGCTGCAAACTCCCACCCCACTCTTGCCTCTCCGCCAGGGAACCCCTGGCAGCCCGACGCCCAAAGCCTGCGCCCATCCAGCTTCCTTTTCCACAGCACCTCTTTATCGAGGGGCGTGGCATGTGGGGCGGGAGAGAAGCAAGTCCAATGGAGCGAGACGCGGCTCACTCCTCTTGCCATAACTTCTCCTCCTCCCCTTGCCAGGGGCTGGGGAGACGCAAGACGCATGTCTTACCTGCCTTGCAACTCTGTCGCGTGTCTCGCCATTGTCTGCAGGCAAACACGTTGTAGGGTAAAAAAAAACTCATGAGTTCAATCGAACTTCTCGAACTTGTGTTTTTGCCTGCAGACAACAGCAAGACATGTGACGGAGCTGCAAGGCAGGTAAGACACATCTCCCGTCTCCCCAGCCCCACCTCTCCCCATCTACCACCCCCAAATTGCATCCAATTTGGGCAAGGGCAAGAAGCCCTGCTATGCCAGTGAGAGGGGAAGAAGAGATAGCAAGAGGAGTGAGCACTGTCTTGCTCCATGTGACTCACTTCTCCTCCATCCCACCTGCCACCCCCCTTGATAAAGAGCTGGGCACTGTGGAAAAGGGAGCCGGGTGGGTTGAGCTTTGGGTGTTTGGGGCTGCCGGGGATTGCCTGGCGGAGAGGCGGGAGCAGGCCGGGAGTTTGCAACTGATAGCTTCCCCTTTGCCTTCTCTCCCAAAAGTGCTCCTTGGGCGCAGCCATTTCTGCAGCAGGAGACTCCCGCCTCTTTGCCAGCCTTCCAAATGGTATTGTAGCAGCATCTATCCATAATTTTTTAACCCTTATATCGTCCCGACCCACGTGACCCAGTACAGTCAGGACGAAATAATGGTAAAAAAATTGTGGATAGCTGCTGCTACAGTACTCTTTAGAAGGCCATTGCAAGGCACATGGGGCACACCGCTTAGCCTCCTGCTGCAGAAGTGGCTGCAATCGATGGCAAAAGCAGCCACACCTGCTGGAGGTGCCAGCCGGGGCAGCACCCATGAGGCAGCTGTTCCATGGACAGAATTGCCTGCTGTATCTGTCACCATTAGGTAAGGAGGGTGCGAGGCATGTGGGGTGAGTCGTTTGGCCTCCAGCTTCTTTTGCAGTCGCAATTGGCTGCAAAAGCAGTCACGCTTGCTGAAGGCGGCGACCTGAGTGGCACTCACGAATCAGCTGTTTTGTGAATGGCAGCTGGAGCGGCTCAGCTGATCTGATTAAGCAGTCTTGGTATCTCTGCTTGTTCACATATGAACTCTTCTCCTTTTGTTTAGCATCCATCTTAAACGACATCTACATTGCCAATCAGGTGATTTAGGAAGAGAACACTATAACCTTTTTTGCCTCTTTACTATTTCAAAAATACATAGTTACCAATGTTCTCTACTATAATACATATCCCAAAGCATTAAGATATATTTAGAATATATTTCTATGAACAATGCAAATAATGTTATGCATATTGATTATAATAATATAATAAACATTAAGTGCTTAACATAAGCATTAAAACCAAAAAAGTTTTAGTTGTTTGAAAAGAGGTTTTCATAGACGCTTTTCCATGTTCCACGTAGTCCAAATATCAACTATGCTAGGAATGCATACTGGATTTTTGAAAAGTTTAGAGCATTGGCTACACATATTAAAAAGTATTACTTGGAACTAATAATTATAAATTATGTAAATGCTAAAACAGTTTTAAACAGTGATTAGACAGACATCAGAAAGACACATTTTTACAGTTTTCGTAATTCATTATAACCTAAGTATTACCTGCCTATTATCATCTACATGTTCATATTATTTCATTGTTCTACGTAACTGTTCAAATGTTTAGCCGAGAATTTTGATCTTATTTTTAAGTGTGTCACTTTCATATTAGATAAATATAGAAAGGAGAAACAGATTAGATTTTGATTCAATGCTTCTTAGAATTAAAAATTATTCCAAATATTTTTTTTAAAAAGAGTTGATACTATATAATAAGACTATTTAATCATTGAGAGACTAAAATTCTTCGTATTTCTATAAGCCTTTTCCCCCTTTATTATGGTATTTATAAATGGAGCAGTAATTGTTATTGGATAATTACAGATCATGAAAAAATACCCACTATTGCATTAATATAAAAAACAAGAAAACGCATATTAAAATATAGTATATGAATATGTAACAAGTAAATAGAATATTCATTCCTTTAGAAATTGATTCCTGTTATACATATACTGATATAAGCCTTATGATAGAATTATTTCTTAGTTTCAATTTATTCTTTACAATTTAAGCCAGAACATAATTAAATCTTAGTGATTTAAGGAGCTCAAAATGAATGTAGGATAGGACCCTTTGGTTACAATGACAACAATCTAATAACTGTTTTCTATACTTACCACAAAACTTACTATAATATGTAACTTAATCTCAGAAACATAAACAGACAAATATAACTAATTGGCTATAAGATAAAAACACATTTCTGACACCACTGTGTAGAAAAACAGGAAAGGATTGTGTGGAAAAACAGTGGCTTTAGAATATAAACTTTAGAAGTCTGAAACTGCACTAAGACAGACAAATCGTTTTTATAATTCTATTTTGTAACACTGTCCTGTTATTCTTTAGCCAGTAGAAAAGCAACAACACTCTTTTTAGTATCAAAAACAAAGTGAATGGATGTTGGTCCTACCTGAGCGTCCTTTCTCAGTGCGTTGTGAATCATAGTTTTTCAGCCATGCCCCTTGCTTCTTCCTCTCAGGTCCAGTTTCAGCGAAGACAGAGCTGAAGATAAATCACCACCTGGAATAAAAACTCTGTCAAATTTAGAGGAGGGTAATCTCCAGGACCTCAAGCAGAAGGGAGGGGCTGGCCGATGCCACAATGCACTGAGAAAGGATGCTCAGGTAGGACCAACGTCCAGTCTCCAGTGTGGTTGTGGCATCGGCCAGACATGGGACATACCAAAGCTTGGCAGTCCTAAGGGCAGGAAACCTAAGGACCTGGAGTGACCCCGGCTCGGTGTACCTGTTGCAAGACCCTCCTCCCAAAAGATGCCTCCGCTGATACAAAGACGTCCAGCTTATAATGCTGATGAAAGGTGAAGGAGTAGTCCAGGTGGCCGCCCTGCAGACCTCCTCAAGGGAGGCCTGCATAGACCAGGCTGCAGTGATAGTCGCACTCCTCGTGGAGTGGGCGGTGATGGGCCTGGGAACCAGAATCGCTTGGGCCTGATAGGCTGAGGCGATACAAGCCCTGATCCAGAGACCAATGGTCAAGGAGGACACCTTTGATCCTAATGAGGTTGGTTGGAACGAGACAAATAAGGCCTCAGATTGTCTGATTGGAGCTGTCCTTTTAATATGGATCCTAAGGGCTCTCCTGACATCTAGGTTTTGCCACTTACGTTCAAGAACGTGTGATGGTCATGGACAGAAATCTGGGAGTACTACTTTCTGGGCCCTGTGAAACCAGGAGTTGATTTTGGGAATGAAGGATAGGTCCTCAGAATTACCTTCGCCGGATAGAATACGCAAAGATCTTTTCTGACTGATAGCACTGCCATCTTGGAGATACGTCGAGCTTACGTTATGCTACCAAAACGGCAACATTAATGGTGAAATGCCTGAGACTGGTGAACTTGAGGAGCTCGAAGAGAGGTTCAGTAAGGGTTCTGAGGATTTTGGGCAAATCCCAGGTGGGATATTTATGAATAGTCAAGAGGCCGCAAGTTATTGACTCCCCTTAGAAATCTACGGATAAGCGGGTGGCATGTTAAGGACAACCCCGTTACCTGATAATACCGTGGAGATGGCCGCCAAATGCCTCTGGATGGTACTGTGAGCAATCCCTGATCCAGGCTCTCTTGTAGAAACTCGAGCACCTGTGGAACAGAAGCTGAGAGAGGTTAATTGTGACATGCGACGCACCATCTGGAGGTGGTAGTCCAGGTAGCATTGTAAATACAGACCATGGATTGTTGCCTGACCGCCTGAATGGTATGAATTGTCTCACCTCAGAAGGACCGTCTCAAGTGCCAGGTGGTCAGTTGGAGCCACTGAGGCAGGATCCCCTGGCGGAGGGAAATCCTGTCTGAGGGGATTCTCCAGGGTCTCGATATGGAGAAGCCGACAAGGTCTGCGAACCAGGGACAAGGAAGCCAATGAGGAGCCACTAGGATCAGCTCTGCCTTCTCCGAAATGACCTTCCGAACCACTACTGGTATCAGGGGTAGCAAGGGAAAGGCATAGAGGAGATCATGGAGCCATGTGCCATGAAGAGTGTTGGACCCCTCCGCTCCCTGAGACAGGAACCTCGAGAAATAGCAAAGGAGTTGACTGTTCTAGCACGACGCGAACAAGTCTATGGACGGTGCTCCAAACCTGTTGCAAATTTCCAGAAAAATGTCTGGGTGGAGTTGCCATTCGGTGTTGTCCACCATTGTTCTGCTCAGATAGTCTGCCTGAGCGTTTGATGTCCCTGCGATGTGCTCCGCCCAGAGGATATTTTTCTCGGCCCACCTGCCCAGACAAAAAGACTCCTCCATGAGATGTCTGGAGCGGGTTTCCCCCTGGTGGTTGACATCTGCTTTTGCAGCAACATTGTCCATCAAGACAAGCACATGATGATCCTGCAGGGCTAATTGAAAGTGCTGGAGGGCCAGATGAATCGCCTTCAATTCCAGCCAGTTGATTGGGTTGTCAAGGTCCTGTGGTGACCAGCGACCCTGAGCCACCTGGGAGTTGAAATGAACCCCCAGCAGAACAGGCTGGCGTCCATCGTAAGAGTGAGTCTCTGGGGTTCCCTCTATCTAGTGCTGGTGAAATCCACCAATTTAGGGACCTTCTGACTGGCAGTGGAACTCTGACCATGGTCAAGGTGTGAGAGGTTTGCGCTTGTTGGAATGGAAGCAAAAACCACTGAAGGTGCCTTGCATGATGTCTCACCCAGGGGAGTATCTGCATGCACGATACCCTCTTGCCCAACAATTTGGACAAGGTGGCCAAATGGACAAGGAACCTTTGGCCAAATTGGACAAGGAACCTTGGGGTTCTTGTGAATATGAGAAGTCGATTCCCTGATGTCAGTTCTCCACTCCAGTAAGAGGAATACTTCTCCCATCACCAAGTCGATGACGGTGCCCAGATGAATAATTCTGATCACTGGGACCAGATGGCTTTTCTTGTAATTGACTAGAAACTCGTGGTCGAGTAGAGTCTGAATGGTGAAATCAAGATCCTTCTGAGCTTTGTCAAAGGATGGGGCTTGGATTAAGATGTCGTTCAGGTATGCCTGTAACCTTACCAGTTTCTGCCACAGGTGAGCTGCTATTGTGGCCAAGATTTTTGTGAAACATTGGGGGGCTGAGGCCAGGACAAATGGCATGGCCCTGTATTGGAGGTGCCTGCCAGCATAGCAGAATCTCAAGTATTTGCGATGGTTCTGCAGGATGGGAATATGGAGGTAGGCCTCCATGAGGTCTATCAAGACCAGAAAATCCCCGGGACAAATCCCCTGTAGTATGGATGCTAGGGAACTCATTTTGAATTTGGGTATTGTGGTTTTTTAAGTCTAGAATTGCTCTCCACCCCGAGTGCTTCGGTACCACGAACAGAATTCAATAGTAGCCCTGTCTCCATTGACTTTCTGAAACCACCTCTATGGCCTGAATTTTGAGTTGGTGTTGAATGGCCTATGCCATGAGCCCTTGTTTGGTGGTGTTGTGGAAGTCCGGGCATAATATGAAGCAGTTTGGGGGAGTGGAGAGGAACTCCAGGGAAAGTCCGAATTTGATCAAGTTCAGGACCCAGTTGTCCGATGCTGAGTGTACCCACCTGTCTGCGAAGAGGGCCAATTGGCCTCCTATGGGTGGATTGGGAAGCAAGTCATTTGCAGCCTCTTGCTTGGCGGTAGCCAGAGCCTCGAGAAGGACGTTTGGACTGGGAGAATTGCCGGGACCTGTCACTTAAGGACTGACGATCTGATTGGCGGGTCTGTCCTTGTGAGTAATATGGTTGGGAAGGCCCCCCTCACATGTAGCCATGAAAGGACTTCTTCCTGTAAGGGGTAGTAGATCTCCTATCAGCCCGTCTAGTTGATGAAAGCAAAATTTTGCGCTTGTCCTTGCTTTTGATGAGGAGCAGATCCAACGCCTCACCGAATAGCTGAGATCCCATATAAGGCACCACCATTTGGCCCCCAATTCCACTGGCCACTGGCAAAGCCACAGAAATCTTCGTGACAACATTGAGGAAGCCAGTGCCCTCGAAGCATATTTGGCAGCGTTTAACATCCTGTCGGCAAAAAACTGTGCAGCAATGATTTTGTGGAGGTCTTGATGAAGCCGGATCTCAGTAGGAGGTATCCTGGATTGCAACTGCTGAAGCTACAGGATGGATGTTCGGTTGAAGAAGGAAGCGGAGGAAGCCACCTGGATTGCCCATGCAGTGGCGGGGTGGATCTTCTTAAAGATCAAATTTCTTGTCCTCAAGTCAAAAACCTTCAGACGTATCCTCCATCAGGTAGGATGAAGAAAAAGAAAGAGCCACAATGGGACTGTCTACTGAGGGAACCTGTAACAGCTGAACAAACTTGGGCGCTACGGAATTGATCCGCCATTTTTTTTTTAAAAAGGGACAATGTACTCACTGCATCAAAATGGCAGCTGGTTGTAGTTCAGGCCTCAAACGCATCTCATGTCAATCAAATGGTGGCAGCTGTGCCAGAAAAACTGAGCTAGCCAGCACACTCGCAAGCAGGAATTGCTCTGCTTAAAGGGGCAGCTTGCCTAGGTCAAACCTAGGACATGCCAGCACCCAGCACCAATGGCCGTAGGTCATAGCGAGGCTAGACCAGTTGGCCGCTTGCGGAGGCTTGTGAAAGGAGGATGCTCCTGGGTACTCCGCTGCCACTAATCCAGGCCCCGGATGCGATGCTCACTGTTGCTGGAGGCCAAGGCTTTTCTCTCTTATTGGTGGTAAAACGGCAAAAAAACGGCTGGGCAACGCTCCACGGCACTTCAGAAGGGCCCTGCACTGTTCCACAGCACTTCAAAGAGCCATGCTACAGGTGACTGGCGTTGTAAGCGGCTGTAGAAGAAACGGAGAGACACTGGAGCTGCTAGCTGGAGGTGCTGCCTTATATCCTTAGTGGTAAGGAGCAAGAGCTGCCAATACCTCATTGGTGGCATAGCTGCCTGAAAACGTTTGCCACGGGTGAGATGGCCGTGGCAAAGCCATTCAGAGGTGGCTGGCAAAATGGCACCCATTTGCAGGCCAGTAGACCGGTGTGTTCTATTCACTTGTAAAGCTAGTTTCCTAGCAAGTGGACCGGTGAACTCTGAAAAGAAGCAGTAGACCAATGTGCTCCGGACAAGCTTGAAAAATTAAGCCAAAAAACTGATTTTCAATGGTATCTGAACAGACATGGGCTGAAATAGCCGAATCTACCCAGAGAAGTTTTTCTCAGGCCGACTGAGTCAAAACTGGGCCTGAGAGGAGGGAGCAAGGGGCGTGGCCAATGCCACAACCACACTATGATTTTATCATTAAACAAAATAAAAAGAAATAAGCTCCATGTAGTAATTTTTTTTTTAAAAAAGCTATTTTTTAGCCTTTGCACATTAGCCAATTAGCCACCTCAAAAGATTTTAGAAGAGTTTTTTTTTAAAAGCACAGTCATGAGGAAAAGGACAGAATGTATACACCATATAAAAGGCAGCTTCATCCAAATTATGGTTGGCTACATTCTGCCCTTAGGCCTCTCAGTTTCTTAAAAAGGTTCTAATGCCGATACTTAATAGAAAGGGAAGCAACATAAATAACACAATTAACTATACAGAGACAAAGTTACAAATCAGATACTCTGGCTTTAATTTCATAGTATTTTACTAATTTTCCCTTGAAAAATTAGGAAGAAAATATAAGAAGCCAACGAAGTACATTACCTACAACATAAAATAAGACTAAATTTCACAGGGTTATTTTTTTACTTGGGAATAATTTTTAGTTCGGAATTCTAGCAATAAGCTATGATGCAAGTTTAAGCATGCCCAAAGTCTTTGACATACTCAATCTAATATTAAACATTTTTTCTTTCAAATTAGAAAGGTTCTTTGTGATTTGGTGGTTACTATCTAATAAATACAAGATCAAAGCCATCTGAACACATCTATGGGATCAGCTTTTTGGGTACCTCTAATTCAAGATAACCTTTCAAAAATAAAGCTGGAACAGCCTTGCAATTAAAGTACAGAGAAATCTAATAATGTAGAACAAGGAAAACCATGCAATAAGGTAATTGTATAGCTCATCTGTATTTTTCCTAGATGTACTGTAGTATTTATTCATTTACTGCCCACACTGCCATCAAACAATGGCATAAAAAAAAGGACAACAGAGTTCAAATAAACTTAATAATTTGTTAAAAATTGACTTGTGGTATTCAATGAATCAAACTTACTGCATTTTAATTTTTTTATGTTTGTGAGGGTGAATGGTTGATTTGTGTCAGATATGCCTGGGTTATATTTCATTTCATTTCTTTATTGCTTTATATAAAATAATACTTTAAAAATATATGGCAAAATACCTCAGGGAGCAACTTTCTGATACCACCGAAGATCAGTAATTTAACAAAATGTCAAGAGAAAGGGCAAATGAGCTAATCTAGCTTTCCTTCAGGCCCCAAATTACACACAGAGAAACAGCTGGACCTCTTTCAAGAATAGTGCCAACAATAGAGCTGCATACCTGTCAGTCATAAAGTCTACCTTCAGCTACATTTTACCTCAGCTTTTCATTTTGCCACTTCATCTGTATCATCACCTCTACTGTTATTTATTCTTGTTAATCCAGAAATACAAATGCAAATTTGGAAGCAAATGCAGATTAACAACTTTTACTGTTCGGAAGCTGACTCATGGCAACTGGACTTAATTTTGTCGGTTTGAAACATTTCGCTGCTATCTAAGCAGCTTCTTCAGTCTGAGCAAGTCAGTTAAAGGGAATCTGAGTAGGCAAAGATTCTACCAACTTCTAAAATTCTTAGGGTTCATTAAATGTGGCGTCCCTGGGGAACCTGTGAAGTGGTCTTAATTTTCCTGGGGACTGAAAGAGTGTAGCATAAAAAATGGGGGGAGGACAGGTTTGTATCTGAGGCCTCCACCTCTACTGCAGGAATGATTTTTCACTTTGGCATAAATGGATTCCTTCCTACCTCTTTCAAACCATCTATCTTCTATGTCCAAAATGTGAATATTATTTTCACTGACAAACTGTTTACTTTTCACATTCTGAACTAAAAATTCCATTTGTACATCCATGCACATCCCTCTGAATTCAAAATCTAGCTCTTCGGGTGAATTTCAGTTCCAGAAGTATTGAGGTGAAACTTCTGTGTGATGGATTCCAAACACTACAGTTCCCATATGTTTTTCCACAACTTTTTAAAGCCTGGGCTGTCGAAATCTTGGCCAGTCCCAACATGGCATTTTTGCCACACATCTTAGGACTTTTCCAAAGTGCTGCTACATGATCCTGTTTACATGGAACTATCTTTCATATGAAGAATTATAACTTGTGGCATCTTCAAAGATATCATTCAAGTATTTTTTCCATGTGTTGCATCAATTTAGATCTGCCTAAGCAACCCTTTCTGAGCTGCTCTGAAAGTTTCTCACTTACTCCATCTTTCATACTGACACAAACATATGGCATAAAGTTACCCACGATTGTTCTATACCATAACATTACATAATAACTAGCATTCCAGTTTGGACTAGTGTTTAAGGCAGCAGGCTAGAAAGTAGGAGGCCCTGAGTCAGCGTGGATTTGATTAAAATCACGATTTAAATCACTAGTAAAAAGGCTTGATTTAAATCAACTCAATTTAAATCATAATTTTTAAAGAGCAACTGTCATCTCTGTCCCACAGTGTTTCCTCCTTTGACCCACTGTTGATTAACCCACAATCCCACTAACTTTAGTGGGACAGCTGGTGATGCGGCAGTGACACAACAAGGTGAGGTATGTGGCAGCAGGTATGTGGATGCCCGCTAACAGGCACTGCCATGATGGATCTGAAATGGCAGGTGCTCTTTAAACGTAAGGACTCATCCTTGCTATTAGTTAGAATCTTTAATATTATTTGCAAACAAAATGAATGTTTCCTATTTAGCTTGCAGAGCTTGGATTCATTGAATGAGTTTACCAAAAATGTAAATATTGCAGAATATACATCCTCATGTTACATAACTAAGCTCCATTTCATGCTGAATAAACTAAATTATTATTATATTAATATTATATTAATTATTCTTAAATAGAAAACTATCTTTAGATTTTATTCCAAAAGCATTTTATTAAAATAAATTTGATAAAAATAAAAAAAAAGATTTAAATTAAAAAAAATCCGATTTAAAGCAAAAAAATCTGATTTTTTTTTTAAATCGATTTTTATCCACCCTGCCCCTGAGTTCTAGTTCCACCTTAGCCATGAAAGCCAGCTGGGTAATCTTGTGCCATTCACTCTCTCTTAGCTCAACTCACTTCACAGGGTTGTTGTTGTGGGGAAAATCGGGTCAAAGGGGCGTTGGATATGTTTGCCACCTTGAGTTAATTTGTACAAAATAAAAGTGGAATACAAAATTATATGCAGAGGATAATATTCATACATTATTCTATAAAATATACAGTTGCCTTTGTAGAAAATATAGTTTTATAGCACAGGCTTAATACATGTAACACCTGAAGCAACCACCAACTGTCCACATAAGTTTTTCACTAACAATTAATGCATAAATAGGCTGGATTCCATACAGGATTAGAAAGCTGCAGGAGACTGACACAGAAGCAGGGCCATGTTAGACTTCCTGGAAGACAAATTACATCACTTCTCCCTCTGAACTTTTTTCCACTCCAGTGAGTCATAAAAGCTACTATATACAGTAAGTTTAACAATGAGTGCCTGTGCTTATTCCCCCTTGCTCTTATCTTTCTCATCTTCTTTTATAGTTATTCTGTGTCTTTTATGCTGCAATGCTGTGAACTGAGCCAGTCTTATTCTTTACATTTAATTGTCCTGGCTAATGAAAGTTTTAATTAAATTTAATATCTGCACAAGTAAATATTTGGTATTTTCTCTCTTCAAACTTCAAAAAAAAAAGGTCTTAAAGACCTTCTGACTGAGGTAATGTTAAAGTAATTTTTGCTGTCATGTATCCAATAGATGAAAGCAATAAGGGTGAATGAATATAAGAATTAATTAATTATACAGATAGTCCTCAAGTTACGAACGTTCATTCAGAGACCATTCAAAGTTATGGCAGTGATAAACAAATAGTACTTATGTCTGGTTCCAAAGTTATAACAATTGCAATACCTTCGTGGTCTTGTGATTAAAATTTGGACAGTTGACAACCCACTCACATAACCATGGGGATGCTTCAACTTCCCCTAGCAATCTATTTCCCCCCATTTCTGCCCTTTTGGCTTACTGCACTCTGCCATGTTCCTACTACACTCCTTTTGTTCCTACTACTGACCAAGCATACCCAGCGCAGCCCTTTGCAAGGCTAGCTACTGATTGGATAAGGGCTTCTTTTCAAGGTTGCAGTTTCCTCACAAGACCTCAGGAAGAAGGCCTCAAGTAACCAACAACTGCCTCACCAAGAGCAAGGCTGGGCATGCCCTGTCAGGAACAGGAGCAAGAGCATGGTAAAAGTCAGCTGGAAAAGGAGAGCACAGGCAATCAAGGATCTCGAGTACAAGGTGGCAAGGGCAGCTGCAGCTGGAGTCTTGCACCATTTTGCTGGACTGAGCTAAGGCTTCATCCTGCAGGATTGGAGGCTGCAGCTTCACACTGAAGCTCAGGGGTTCCTTGCAGAGTTATGATGTGCCAAGAAGCCCCTGAACTGCAGGATAGCAAGCAATCCCAGAGTCATAGAATTTTATGAATGCTTGCCACCCTGCAAGGCAAGGTGTTTGGCAGCCAAAAAGATGGAGATAGGCAGTTGGGGAGAATTAAAGGGAGGTAATATCTTACCTTGGAAGAGCCAAGTCTTCAGACTGGGCGGGACCATCTGAGAATGGCTTGGAATGGGATTGGTCCTTAGTTAATGAGCAGTGAGATTCAGTCAATAACAGCTATATTGAGTGCCGGTATTCCTACTGATAAGTGATGCAGTCACATGACATCTCACTTTATGACTGTGTGATAAATGATAGAAATTTGGCTCCCAATTGCCACCATAACTCAAGGACTATCTGTATATTAAAATATACACATGGATCTTTCCATTTTGTCCTGTTATTTATTCAACTATATGCTGAATATATATGAAATGAAGCTATAAAAGATATCCAAATGATATGCTAATTCCTATAAGGATCAGCAACATGTAAACCATAGATTCTATTTATTTGTTTATTTATTTATTTATTTATTTTGTCACAACAATATATATAAGCATCACACAAAAAGATTATATAGTATATAAACATATATATGAGGGAATATTAGGAGGTATAAGAAAATATATATATAAGAAGATAAAAAAGAAAAACAATAGGACAGGAACGGTAGGCACGTTTGTGCTCTTATGCACGCCCCTTATGGTCCTCTTAGGAATGGGGTTAGGTCAATAGTAGAAAGTTTTTGGTTAAAGCTTTTGGGATTATGGAAAGAGACCACAGAGTCAGGTAAAGTGTTCCAAGCACTGATGATTCTGTTACAGAAGTCATATTTTCTGCAATCTAGATTAAAGCGGTTAACATTAAGTTTAAATCTATTGGTTGCTCTTGTATTATTGCAATTAAAGCTGAAATAGTCTTTAACAGGAAGGACATTACAATAGATGATTCTATGAGTTAAACTTAGGTCTTGTCAAAGGCGACGGAGTTCTAAGTTTTCTAAGCCTAGGATTTCAAGTCTGGTGGGATAAGGTATTTTGTTGTTTTCAGAGGAGTGAAGAACTCTTCTTGTAAAATACTTCTGGACACATTCAATTGTATTGATGTCAGAAATGTGGTGAGGGTTCTCTGTGACACTCTACCAAAGTAAAAGTTGGACTTTAAAGAAACACGACATGACCCCTTTAAACTTGAAGAAGTTGAAGATGACTTCTGAAAATAATATGGATAACTGAACACATCAACCCAGAGCTCTCACTCAAAGCAGAAATGACCAAATTCAAATTATCCTACTTTGGACACCTTATGTGAAGAACCCGTTCTGTGGACAAAGGCTCCAATACTTGGAAAAATGGAAGAAAAGTCAAGAGGATGACCAGCATCAAGGTGGACGATTCAATTGCAGTGGTGATGAGTACACCATTGGGAGATTTGGAAGAACAGGTTAGGGATATAGTGTCATGGACAAGAATCATCTATGTTGTCACTGGTATTCAAACACAACTTGATGGTACATAATACATCAATGGATTCTTCCATAAAAACTATCTATTTAAAAGATGAGGAATTTATGTCTTATGAGATTTTAACAACTGACCTATGGTTCTACTACCTGCTTCCACAGATGCACTTTTTCACTTCTTCCTGCAAAGAAACTATCAATGGTTATGGCTTTGATCCAGGAATTAGACAAGTTTCTCTCTAAATACCCTGGACAAGAATTAATTTTTTTAAATGCTAAGGTTTTTTTAAAATCCTAAGAAACTATCATGAAATATTTTTGTAACTGCTGTAATTCAAAAGTAGGTCTTATTTACAGAACCAAAAACCAAACCTTATTGTGTCATTTTCTTTTGCCCATCTTATTCAACTGCTACCACCACCACCCCCTTTGAGGCAGAAAGCCTATTTGCCATCTGTCTCTTGTTTTAGTCACAGGCAAATCTGTTGTCATATTGTTTTTCTTTGCCCATGTGAAAAACGACTCTCACATAAAGTTCCATTTTCTTAAGTACACCTAGCCTATTAGGAGATGAGATGGACTAAAATTGCGCTGTTCTAATTTATTGTTTATTTCTAATATATGCAATGGACTCCCCCCACCTGGACTCCATAAAGCATTCAAAAGGGGGGTTTGTAAAGTGTATTAGCATATATATCTCTCTAACAGATAAAATCAACCACATCTTTTAGAAAGCTTGCAAAACTGCTTCAAAACAATTTTGGCACAGCTTCTCTGCTGGAGGTCCTAGCAGAACTGCAAACATGATCACATGTAGACAACTGAGGATAGCCTTTAAACCAACTACCAAACTTCTAAAAGATGCAGCTGTTTTAATCCTTCCAGAAGACATGCTTCCTTTTTCACTGACACTAACATGACTGACACGTAACACCTACTTTTCTCATGTCTACATTTACCACATGGATCCTCTATTTTATGCAGAGTACTTTCATTGAACTCTCTGGAACTTGTCAACATAATGAAAAAAACTGATCTATAAACCGTGCCCTAATCACAAAGAAAAAGCCTTAAGAATTAATATGGCAGATAGGCTAGCAAGGGTTTTTAAAATGAGGAAGAATATATATCATCTATGGAATCTTTATTTGAGAACTTCCGATATATCAATAATAGACACTGATATGCAGTCCTGCATTAGAAAATTCAAATTAACAGGCTATTCAAGTTATTTATTCAAATTGATATATTATTCATAAGCAGCCCACTAATTTTGTTTGAACTTGTATAATTACAATACTGAAAACACAAAATCCCTGAATATCCAGTATTTGTATACTATTTAGACGTAGTGTACAAATATATCACCCCAGTATTTCCCAACTAACGCTGGAATAATATAAATACTTAAATATTAAAAAACCAAGCAGAGTTAAAAACAGGCTTCAAAGTCCATACCAAGGGGTTTATCCAGAACAGCTAAAAGTTTTAGTGTGGTTGTCATAAAAGTTCAGAAAAAGAATTCAAAATGACTGTGTGCTTCTTTTTTAAAATGCACATTTTTAATGTGGGACAGCCTTAGGGAAGCACAGAGCTAAAATTAGCCTTCTAGAAACAAGAAATCCTTTCCTTATCCTTTCTATATAAACAAGGGCTGCCAATTTGTCCCCATCATTGTCAGCAGACAAAAGCAAACCAAGACTGCAGCCAGACCACATTAAATAAAAGACATAGTAATTCCAGAGGCTGCCTAGAAGCCCACTGGGGTGTAAAGTCAAAACTGAAGCCTGCTTGTCAGCTATTTCCATAAAAGAACCAGAAGAAACAGTGACACTTCTATACAACAAAAAGGTCAAGGAGTTCATAGCCTTTTCATGACCCCAACAAGTCAAGGTCAAAAGATTCAGGTAGCAACTTGGCCTGGGCATAAGTTACTTGTTCAAATGAATTGTTTTAACAAATCAGCTTTGGTCAATTAAACCTAACAAGACATGTTGCATCACATAGCAGGGTTCCTGACACTGAGGCCAGGAGCTGAGACTGGCCTCATAAAACAAGGCTTTTAACGTGGCATAACAAATTTAAGGTAATCCATCTAGAAACCTCAGACATCAGCAGAATAAAATGCAAGCTGCCTTTACCAAGAGTAGTTTTCACATCTTTTCATCTCAGAGCACTCAGAACACTATGTTAGTAAAAAGTATACATCCATATATAAAACAAAAAAAGTTATTAGTTTTTTTTTAAAATGCTAAATTTGCAGCACAATTCTAGAAATTTATTCTGATGTAAATCTCATTATGTGAGATATACTTTAATGTAAACAATATTGTTAATGCCTTAGGAACTTTCTCCTAAAAACGCTTATAGCAGTCTTCTTCAACTCTGGTGACCTCTAAACATATAAACTTCAACTCCCAGAATTCCCAAACAATACAGTTTTGTTAAGAATTCTGGACACTGATCTTCACACATAGAGAGATGCATACGATTGTATAATTTCTACTTTTAGAGAACAGAAAGCTCTTTATGCTCAATCTTCATCCTATTCAAAATGAATCTATATTATTCTTTCTAAAAGCATCATAGGTTGGATTTAGAAATAGCAGGTAACTATTTTAAATAGTGGAAAGCTTCCACAGGTTACTCCTTAGGTTGAGTAAGAAATATAAAATGGATATACCTAAAATAATAGGCACTAAATATTAAGAACTGCGAAGCATAAGAATTCATGACATCATGTAAAACAACCCAAGTCATTCAGTCCATTTTATTTAGCACTTTATAGGGTGAAGACCAGTAGAATTTGAGCCCTATGAATCCTTAACAAATGTCTTTAGAAGGTCTACGGAAGAATAGAATATCCTTGGAATATCTATCAAGAACTTTCTTCACAATGATTTGAAACTAATTTATATTAATTTCTTAGATAAACATGCTTACAAGTGTGAATTATACATATGCAAGCAAATCAAAATTGGCAACAACTCCTTGCCTTCCTATTTGCCAGCGTGCAATGTGTGCGTCCTCATCCTTGGAAACTCAGCCAATATTTTTCATTTCTCAAATTATTAAATCAGAAAAGTGACAATGATTAATTATTTAATATATATTTTTACTTCATAGAATAAACAACCTTTTCTGTGTAAAATAGCCAAGATCTATCCTATTTCATGAATTATTCTGCGGACCATGACAGTATAATGTGGGAGATGGCAACACATGGACCTCCAGATTCTACAATAAACCCACTGCCTGGATTCCCAAACAACATGGCCAATATGCTATGGTCCAGCAACATATGAAGTACCATATAGGACACAAGCATTTAATCAGTGAAAATCCAAATCTAAGGGTCAAACTGCACTTAAATCACTGATGGGATTCAGGCAGTTCTTTCCGGATCGTGCGAACTGGTAGCAGCGACTGCAGATTAGGGTGCTCATATTTGCGAACTGGTAGGGAAGGTAAGTGAATCCCACCTCTGACCTAAACATGTAAATTTAAAACACAGTCAGAAGTGAGTGTGTGATAATTAATCAGAACAGAGATGGCAAAAATAATTTAATCCCTTTCTCCTCTACTAGGAACTCAAGGAAAAATCATACTGTGAATCTATTACTTCAAGTAAGAAGGAAATCTTCATGACGCTAATGTGTGAAACGTCTCATAAAAGTAAGTACCAGTTTTAGAAGATGGGCTTTCCTCATGACCACAGTTAAAATAATAACTGCTACATTTCTTTTCTAATCCCTTAATTATTAGTTCCAGCAACAACTGTTATTTCCATCTTTAAAACCATTCTTTAATTACAAATATGCATTTAGCTTATATCCACAAGACCAAATTACCTTGAATACACGCTAAATACATCCAGTAATTGGATTTTATGTCATCCTTTGCAAAAACTTGTGAAATTTACCAAGCATGATTATATCAACCATCTAATTGAAGTGTAATGTATTCAGGTTTTATAAAATTAGACTAATTTAAGAATGTTCTCCATCTATTATTGACATTTACTGTTGCATGAATGGGCTTCTGCTTGTGCAATAGTTTTCGCTCTTCCTCCTGAGTCTTAAACTAACACTAGAGTAGCCCACTACTTGTTATAGCAGATTGAGGGACACAGATCAAAAGAGAAAATTGTTCTGCTTATAAATACTGCTCTGTTGATGAACAAACATCCATCTGGAGTCTTCTCACAAAAATAAAATGAATATAGTACCTCAAGAAGAGCTGTCCTTTCAAAATTCTGTACATTCATGTCATAAAGGTATATTATGAAGACACTTCCTTTCCAAGAAGATATTGTCAAAAACTGAACTTTTATCAAATTACCAATTAAAATCTTTAACCTAAGTAGTAATTATGCACTAGCTTTTATTTCTATATAGTGGAATTTGTTCAACACTACATAGCAGAAATTATTCTGAAGCACTTTCCTTTAAATATTTTATTACCCACTTCTACAAAATGTTAGAAAACACCATTCTTTTTACTAAATTAACTGATTCAAAACATTAAACACTTGCCTTCCTATCCAAATACAAACTAAGAAGCAATAAGAGTTGTTTCTAGAGGTCCGTTTATATGAGCAGGGAAGCATTACTTCTTACTAAAGCTAGTTCTGCAACATTCTTTCAACTAATCTGCCTTGCTGCTGGGTCCCCTCCATTTTATAATTCCGAACAATCCAGAGACCCTCAGAAATAGCGCTAGGTAAAACAAGAAATTGTAATAGCTGAGAAACTATTGTTCTATATCCATTTACTCCTTTCTGATCCAATTGATTAATTCACCTCCTACATTTCTAAATAAAATTAAGTGCTTCTTTTCCAAAGATTGGATTTTTAAAAAGTTTCCGGTCCAGAACATGAATTAGTTATTGCAATCCTTCAAATGACGAGACAAAAATCATGCTTATTTTCAAGAAATAGTACATTAAATATTCAGCCCACTTTGAAACAATATTAATCCTTAACATATTAATACCTTTAATATTATTGATACACTTTATATCTAATAAGAAAATTCCAACACCACACAAAACACTCATTTTGCTCAATACACCAAATTGTATGCCAAATCCTACTGAAAAGTGAACCGTGCTAGAATATGTAATACTGTAATGAATATTTTAATACAATACTGAAGAGTGACATCAATACAAATGTAACATTTTTACATGCAAGGGAAACAATGAGTCACCAGATACATTCAAGTTTGGTAGCAGCCATTTTGTGAAAACATCTTAAATGGCTGGGTGTACATATCACATTAAACCAGTACCTCCCAAACTTGGGTAAATTATCCAAACTTCGGTAAAAGTGCTTTTCCTGTGGGTAACAATACACAAACCCATTACCCAATCACAACAGGGACATTTAAACTGACTTAAAAATATTTTATGAATGAAGGCAAATATATGTGTCCCTGGATAACGTTGCAGGATCTAATCTGGGTCTGACTGTGTCCCAGGATAATGTTGCAGCATCTAGTCTGGGTCAGTCATGGGATCAGAGATTTAGTCTTCCGAGCTTTCGGATTTCTCTCTACCAGAATGTGTTGTAGAGAGACGTTCCCTGAGGATGGGCTCCAGCATGAGTCCAAAAGCCTGGAAGACTCAACCTCTGGCCCGATGCGCAATGCAGATTGTATTCTGCATGGGTAATGAAGTTAAAGGTTTTGGAAGCACTGCATTAAACAATGGCTGAGTTCACAATAGGTTACAATGTGGTTTACAAACCACAATGGCTATGCTCATATTTCTAGATCACTGGCTTGACTTTATTTCATAAATAATATAGTACTAGTGATTTCTACAGAAACTTGCTACCACTGACATAATTACACTAATTTTTACATTAAAAATTATATGAACAAATGACTATTATCCATACCCTCTTAAGTCCTTAGAAACATAGAAATGCACTTCATATCTCATGTGAAGCACATCACACACACACACACACACTAATTACAGTATGTTGCTTTTGCATTACGACATGGTTTATTTCAAATATCTAATTTTTAAATTGTCATTTCACTGTGTGCAAAATGTATCTTCTCAAAATCATCATTCTAATACTTCTAAAATGGCCAATACACTATTAAAAGTTGGCTTAATCAGTCAATATTGCAACTGTTTCAGTAAGCAGTAGCAGATTGTTTTAAATTCTGCTGCATTGTAATACTTCCCTTCTAAAAGCAATAAACCTGTACCTTAAATTAGCCTTTATGATTGGTAAATTGACATATCCAGATTATTGTTTTCAACATTTATTTTAACTGATAAAATTCTCATTCTATTTACATTTACATTACATCAATCGACATATAGTCAAAATATATACCACACAAAATAATTTGAAATAACTTAAAAAATAAATTATCTTTATCTTAGTATCTATTGCTGTATTAATATGTACCAGGAGGGAGAGAATAACCAATGCCTAATACCAATGTCCTCAATGAATACAATACAGCTGCAAATTGTGTATGCTTAAAAAAATTCTCCCAAGATGATACTAATAATATATATTATTACCATTCCTCCAAGATATATAAGCTACATATAAGCTACAAATGTAGAAGGCATGTGAATTGAATATAATGCCAACAAAGAACATGTAGGTGTTTCAAATAAATATATATATATATTTATATGCACACACAAATACACATTTTTACTTTATTCTTACAATCAACTATTCTCTTTTCTCTTATTCTAAGATCAAACTAGCAGTCACCTGATCTGTTCCCCCTTTTTTTCTACAGACATGACACATTTCAGCACTTATGTAGGCCAGATTTCCTGCATGTGGCTTTTTAGGTAAAACTGCTAGCCTATTAATTAAGAGAATAATAGAGGTTAGCATGAAAACAATATTAATACTATCTAGGAAACAGCAGCAATGCTTTAGTCTTTGCACTGGCCTTGGGTGCCAACTCATGCAGCTTACTTACAAAAATAATTGATGTTTTACAATCTGGAAATCCAAATGCACCCAAACTAAAGCAAACCGGGATAAACTGTATCTTTCTGCGGAACACAAAATATATTTCTATTTGCTTGATAAATGGAAGCAGTATTAGACTCCTAATATTTTTAATCAATGTGCTAAAGCTGAATTAGTTATGTAAGTTTATTTAAATAAGAAACATGGTGCAATTCCATGACATATAAATAAGACTCAGAAACTCTGTGTGCTATGTGTGTTGTGTGTTATCATAATTATTTTAAGGACACATAATATATCCCAAGATGCATTAGGCAGCCTAAAATAAAAGCATGTATTTCTTTATAACTCCAGAACAGCGAACACCAGGAGGATTAAATTATTTAGAAAAGAAATGCACACCAAAAATAGTTCCTTTCAATAAAAAAAGAAGAACTTTAAAAATGTGCTGCTGTAGAATAAAAAAGTTATCTATTAGAGGACAGATTTCTTTTATCTGAAGTTCTACTGCAGCAAATAAATACAACAGCTTTCATTCAGTGATTGTCAAAAAACTTTCCAATGTGCCCACTGCAATGCAGATGCCAACCAACGAATCAAAGGCATTCAGAAACTAGACAAAGAGGGTTTGATGCCAACCTCGGTGCCACTGGCAACCATTATTGGCATCAAGCACATTGTCTGCTTTTCCTCCCCCACTCTGCTGGCACTTGACAAACAAAATGGCGGTTCTTGTAGAAACAGAACACAGCATAAGAGCTGTACTGATTGAATCAAATATTATCAATTGATTTTATAGACTGGAACACAGCCTATACCAAATAAAAGAAACTAATAAATATATACTTTTTCAGTTAAGCAAGATACTGTAATCCTAATTCTTAATTTTGAGATGTTTAACTAGAACATATAACATTTAAATAAATGTTATTAAAACAGGCTTCTTGTTTCATCTGCACACCTGTAGACCACAAATTATTTTAAGACTATTTTCTGCCCCCAGCTAGCAAAAAGAATCAACATCAATCAAATAAGAATTTAATTCTCTTGTGTTTTGAAACTTTAAGATAGGAATTCTGAAAAAAAAGGGATGGCAAGAGAGGGCAGTTTTTTTAAGTAAAAGAGTTATATACTGTCAATATCATAACTTGGTAGACTCTGGTCTATAATTCTTCCTTCAATGCAGATTTGGAAAAACTTAAAAATACTCTCCAGCAAATCATTAAAGTGACTTATATTTCTATATCAAGAAATTATCAATATATTGTAACATTACTGTGCTCTGCAATGCGGATACCAACTAACAAATCACAGGCATTCTAGTCTAAACAAAGAAGGTCCAATGCCAACCTTGGTGCCACTGGCAACCATTTCTGGCTCTCAAACTATTCTTCCTCATGTTTTTGCCAATGTTTCAATATAGCTGTATTTTATTTTTTCATTCATTCAAGAATTTTATCCTTTTTTCAACTCTCTGTTCATGGATTTTTCTTATCATCCCACTGGTTAACCATTACCAAGTAGATACTCATGTACTTAGCTAGAAAACAACTCTCTTTAAAAATATTTTAGTTTGATATAACTCATGTATATATGTAACCAGCCTTCATTTCCTGCCTGCCAATGGATTAAGAGGATACCTTGAGAATAATTCAAACCTAGAATCTTTTTCTGTACAAAGGAAAAATGGCTGAAAATATATTTCTACCAGAAAAACAGTAACTCCAAAACAGACTTTAACAGATTATTAGCTGAATATGTATCACTTGTGATAGTGTCCTTCTGTAGGTAACCTAATATAGAGATACCAACTTTTCATCCACAATTGTCACTAACTGAAAAAATATTGGAAAAATCCAATCATCTTAGAAAACATTTACAGAAGTTATTTTGACAATTCATACACCTGGTATCATCTGATATCATCAGTGTTTTACAGGAATCCTTGTCTCAATGCAAGTAAACAGAGCATCTGAAGAAATATATATGCACAGATATAAAAATGCTGTATCCATTTTATTTTCAAAGGCAGGTGACTTTCTAATGGAGATAATATGCAACCAAGTAAAATATTCCATCATAAAGTCACTGACATACAACTGTTTCACGTATAGTTTAACATAACTATGTTAACTATATTTAACACTTGTTTCAGTTACTAAACGTTATGTTTTTAAATACTCTTTGAGGTAAAGGGAATATATAGATATACAATGAGATTGAAATTTTCACTATCAACTGTTTTTCTTTCAAGATTAATTTGCAGTGTATTTAAATTCATACAATCCTAAATGAGGGTCTCCTTCAATCCCATTCAAGGATTGCAGATTTAGATTACAAGAATTTTCAAATGGATATCACAGCAAAGTTTAGAAAGTTAGCCATGCTAAACTCACATTGAAACCAATGGAATGTAAATAGTATTCACTTGCTCTAAACTGGAATCCAGCCTACATTTTCTAATTGTTCTCATTGTTGAAAAAGAGAACTGTCTGCTTTTATGGTGAACGTTCGGTTTTCACGGTAAAGCTACCATACTGTAAGTGTATACTGAATAAAATTGGAAGTTAGCAATGACAATATTGGACTGAATTATACAAAATCAACACTAAGAATACCAAGAAAAAGCCAAGTCTTTTGGTAGTATCACCAGAAACATGAAAAATAATTTTAATTTTTTATATTTGTATTAACATTCCCCATCCATCTTTCTTTTGGCAGTTTCTAGGACCAGGCCAATTTATTTAAAAAGCCGCCATCTGCAAATACTCCATGATTATAACTTAGATGTATTTATTATGTGGTTCTATAAACAATCTACCATAATGGTTACAGGCTTTAATGTAAAAAATGTACATAACAAAAAACATAACAAATTCTACATTAGATCAAATATCACTGAAAACAAATAATCTAAGTATATATACAATCATAACGTTAAGTAGAAAAGTTTTTCACTAAATTATAATTTAAAACAACCATATTGAAGCAATGTTTAAAGTGTGTGCAGAAGTTATTATTTACCTCAAAATTTGGAGAAATGCCACACTATGAACACTGATAAGGTGAGTGAATCACATATTTATATTTGCTACGTAATTATATATAAATATATAAAATAACATGCCATTTTTTCATTCTTTTATATTTAATAATTCTATTTTCATAAAGAAGACAGAACAATGGCAAATAAGTAGCTATGAATTTTAAAAGATGGATACAATTGTTATGAATGTATATGCTATGAATATATTCTGTAACACATACCAAATCATTCCTAGTATTTTTCAACTTTTCTAACAAATGTTAATATGTATTTTGGATACTCCTGCATCTAATGCATACATTAGCAAGCACATATCAATATCTATAAAGATATATGAAATGTTTACAGCTTTTTAAAAAAAAACAAAAATGTGGTTTAGGGTATTCATGAGCATGTGTGTATACATATCTAAATAAATAAATAAAATGTTTTTAAAAGCCCTACCTTGATCCTGTACATAGTATGCCAGAAACAAATCAAGCTCCTTGACTGATACTGTTATGTGATGTGGCTGAACGCAAAGTGCTGGATTTGTGCAATGGGGGGATTTCATGAGCCGTTCTCCATCGGTACTTTCCAGGGGGATACCTTTAAAAAGGATCACCATGACTAGATCCAGGCGCCAGACTTTGTCTGCTTGCCTAAGGCAGTCGATTCTCCTAATCTTGCCCTTCTGGTCAGGATTGGATAATACACAGCATGGGTGCTTCTTCCCAGTAACAGTAAGCACAAAATCCTCTCGATATTCTTGGCGGATATCTTTGCGCAATTTGGCGAGAAGCCTGGATGCCCATTTCTGTTTAATTTCTGGCTTTTCACTAAGTAACTCATCCTTGACTGCTCTTTCTTCATCTTTTGACATTCGCTTTTCATGTTTTTTAAAGTACTTGCGTTTTCGAGCCTGAAGGTTGAACCACGTATAGGCAATTGCACGGACATGTGGAAGAAGTGCCTCAATAAATGGGTGAAATTCATCCTGTTGGAAGAAACAAATAAAAAAACAAAATTCAGGGACCAATTTTACTTATACAATCACAATTATTTGGGGGTGGGGGCGAAAAGGAGTAAAATGCAAACTTATGCCATGAGCATTCCTAAGCATTTTTAGCAGGCTTACAATTCCTAGAAAAGATACATAGATATTATAAAAGTGTATGTCTATAATTCACGTATGAAAGTATGGTATTTTATAATACACCTATTTCTTGGGCTTAGTTCCAAACTGACATACAATTATATTAGTTTAAAATCAAACAAAATGGCTCTGGGATTTTGAATGTTTTGGCTGTGATTTAACTAATGACAAATATTGGCACAGAAAATTTTAAGACAAATGAGTAGAAATATTATAAGTGTAGAAGTTAATATTGAAAATAATTCACCTTCTGTATCCAGAAGCATGGTATACATTGTCAATGTTGTATTATGTAGTTTCCACTTTTGTCATCAGCAAGAGACTGATGACAACACAAAGACCATGAACAATGAAAATGTAACTTAATCCTTTATTAATCACCCAACATTCCAGTTATCATAGTATTATTCTAGCAAGAATAACCACAGAAATCAAGGAATAAGGCAAGGGAGGCCAAAGGAAAGACACCGTTCTAATAAAATTAGGGTATCTTATAGCGTTCGCCAGCTGCCCATGTTTCCCTGATTAACTTTACAAAAAAAAATTTAAAATACTGAAAATTACATGGAACCAATTTGTTCCATTCCAGTGTTGTACAAAACCTCACTGAATTAATTACCTATTAACTCAAGGATGGTTCTCAAGTATGTAATAATTGTTTCATCCCACTCCATATATATATATATATATATATATATATATATATATATATATATATATATATATACACATACACACACACATACATACATACATACATACATACATATATATATATATGAATAAAAGGTACACAAAGAAAAAAGGATAATTTGAAACAAACTTTGTTTGTGATCTAACATTCTGTGGCAGTGTGACATTAATACTGCAATATTAGGTAAACTTTTTTTTCTGAAAAATATAGATATATCAGACTTGAAAACTTTTCCTTTTACAAGCTTCACCTAACTATTCATACAGATTTTATTATTTGTTTCAATTGACTAAACTTTGGCTGATATTACTTATTTTGATCAATAAGAACTACTAAGGTGTTTTGCCTCAATTTCCGTCTTTGCCACATACAGTATATAATTTACTTCAAAGAAAAAATATCTCTATCGTCCTGGCATCTATTATAAGATTTGAAAGAAAATTGTGGCAAAAGGGCAATGTTACTCATTCATTTGTTCAACCTATTATTTTTTAGATTATATTTAATTCAAATTGAATTTAAATCATAATACTGTAAAATATTGATGCTAAAATTAGTCCTGATATAATTAAATTGTACTTTTCAAGCAAAATGTAGCATATAAATTAATAAAATGCTTAAAATTAATGATGTTTGTTTTCCAATTAAGAATCTTATATTTAAATTTGAGAATATAAAATGTATTTATTCAATTCAAAATTCCTGTAGAGTTTTATTAAACAGTTCATACTATCAATTAATACTCAACAAAAGTTCATGGTAAAACATTTACACCGAATACTGAAATATTCTTTAAACTGAATCCTGCATTTTTATAAGTAAAAATAGCAAGATTTTATAATAACACCTTATATTAAGACTTTTCAAGAAGTACTGTAAGATCTGCAATGTTATTTCAATTTTGGTTTTATATATGTCTTACCTTTTTAGGGCAGACATTAATCAAACTAGAATAGAAATACAGGGCATAAAAAGAATTATAATACAATTAAAGGTTTGAAACAAGGTTTCAAGCAATTACTAAAGTGATAAGCCATTCTACCCAGAGACTTTTAAGTTTTCTGTTACTTTAAGGGCACAAACTACATTAAGGAAAGAGTTAAACCACAATCTGCTCTTTGTGTGGGAAGAGAGCACAGTTTAGAGCAACCACAGCCCTCGATAAGACTTCCCTATCTCAGTGCACTCTGATGCCATTTTTTTACTACTAGTTTATTTTTCTCAGAAACTGAGTGCTATACAATTCTTAGTAAAACATGTATTTTAATAAGAAACTTCATTCATTACTTCTAACTTATATAAGAAATTATTAAAAAGTCTAGGAATTGAATGGTTAGAAACTACGTCCAGTACTGTTTAATAATTATTTTACAATATATATTACCCCATAGATTCCAATCAAAGATCTTGTGATGTTGACAATTCAGATCATGATATTTGGCATTTTAACAAAAAAAAAAAACTATGAAGTTTTGGATTTTAATTTTACTTTATGTTAATCACATTTAGGCAACTACAGACGTACCTGAATGCAACAGGATAAATGTATGGTCTCTGTGATTACTATTGCTATGTATTTTGTGCTTTTAAAATTATGCACACTGGTTACAAATTCTAATTTTACATATAAAGTTTCCAGAATGTATTTACTGCTATAAAAATGCAGCTATAAAATCCACGTTATCTAATAAAAAAATACATTCGTGATTTTAAACTCCTGCATTAAATAACACATCTTGGCATAAAATTCATATTTAAATAAAATTACAGTCACTGATATACATATCAACTATTGTAACAATCCAAAACATTGTTCAAATAAGAACTGTTTGTCAAGTAAAACTTACATTACATAGATCTCTTCAAAAATGCTTATACACTTACTATGAAATCTGATATTTTGAAAGATGTACAATGTAAGAAAAAGTTGTATTTTGCATAGATTGCATTAAAAACAAAGAGCAAACTTTGTAACAGATAAATCAAGCTTCTTAGTTATTTTAAATCACAAATACTTACGCTACAATCATGGTCAATTTCCACAATATCTTCATGTTATTTACCTTCCCCTATAAAAGAACTTATTTTTTCTCCAAAAAAAAAAGAAAAATGATTTCCCATTTCTATTTTACCTTCCTATTAGTTTGTTAAATGAATTCAGAAAATTATTTCACAAAAAAAAGTTAACACTGCAGATATAGCCAAAGGTACGCACACTTATGTTTAATGTTCAATTTAGCAATTCTAGCTTAGATATAAAATACCATAAATCTGTATTTACTGCTGGACTACTTAAAAAAAGACTTCAGCTGTGACTACTAACAAACATAGAGAATTCATGGTCCTAAAAACTAAGTTTATATTAATTACACAAAAGGAGGAATGTGTTCAGATAATCCTGTTTTATTTAACCAGGTTAGGTTTCCAAGATATAAAATGTCTATTGACACCTTATTTATTCTTATATCTTATAGATTTCAATGCAACTTGACTCCAAGGTAACCACAACCATACAATAAAATAACCGCTCCTAAAATCTGACTATTATTTTTATATAGGTTTTTTTTAAAAAAAGGTTTATCAAATGCATGTTCTATATAGTTTTCAGCCTATCAAATATTGCTTTTCCTCATTTCTAAGATTTCTAACAACAAATATGTTATAAAATACCAGTAGTACAATATTATATTCACTATAAACCTGCTCTACAAACATGGGACAATGGGTATGTATTCAAAACTTGAGGGGGGGTCTGAATTTTGTCCCAACTGTTCTCATAGCTATTCATTCTTCAAGTCTGTGAATTATAAATTCACAAACTAAATAGAAAACCAGCTTAGAAATCATTTGGGCAAAACAGTACATATTTCATTTCAAAACCGGTGGGTATTTTGTTGAAACACTTGACTTATCTTAAATTGGTTGATACTAGGCAATGCCGTAAAAGTGCTTCAGACTTGTAGATTGCACGCAAACTACACCTAAATAATTTATTTTGTTTTGGAAAAGACAAAGTGACATTTAATATTATGCTTATGGTAAATAAGCAAGTGATAAAACTTACTTAATAACAGCCAAGGAAAATTTTAATACTTCCCTGTAATAAGTTCAAGCACAAATACCTATTCTAAAATACTTCTGTGAACTGAGGCATTAGGCCAGAAACAAGAATGGATTATACTTTATGTTACAATTGAAGCATATTACATTAAAAACTTAAGCTACATTTTCAGCTACACCTATTATCACAGAAACCCAAATATATGACCTTAAAATCATGGCTTTGCAAGAGAATCCTAGGAAACTAACAAATATTTCATGTGGCTGGTAGAAGTCCCCTTAAGTATTAAATGTTATACATAAAGAGAAAACAGTATATTGAATTTTACAATGTTCTGCCAATTGAACAAGAGACATAAAACGTGCGTGCGCACTGATGTGTAAATGCTGACTTTTTATAATTTCTTAAATACCTCAGAACACTTTTTACACCTGTTTTGCATCAGTAAAGTTCCTATTTACTTGCTAAAAAGATTCCAAAGTTAATCACACTTTGATGCCAAACAAAATATAAACAATAAAAACGTGTCAGCCAAAAAGCTACAGGACTGTATCCAATCACTGAATAATCCTTATCATTGTTTAAATCTTCATTCATAATTTGTGAATGCTCCAGTCCAATAGAATTACAATGCTTTCCAATTGTCAAAGGAAAGTTTTATTTTGATCATAATACCAACCAAAATATTACATAACAAAAGACCTACTTCCCACAATTATTAGCTATATTAGTATGCATTAACGTGTTCAAATTGTACCCTAAGATTTCAACCAGACCTGAATTTTTACATGCTACCTGGAATATTTAATGAATGAAAAAAAATGATACAAATGTCACATGCTTTAGACACTTGAACATCTCAAAGGCATTTTCTGTGCTATAATTTATATTGGATCCGACTCTGCACTCTTTTTTTTCCTTTTGAAATTTCTATGCCACCAACCTTTACTCCAATCACACCATGTGTTGCAATTCTAACTATCTTATGTGAATGGAAACCATTACCTGTTAAATCAACGTACATTTTGTCTATATGTTCTTCAGAGTAAAATCATGTATATGTAGTGTACACAATTACTCGATTTTAAAAATACATGAGTGTCTGCAGGCCTAATATAGCAGGAAAGGTTCAGTTTTTCTTATGACCTTGGGTGTTAACTTCAAAAAGTTTCAAGTACCGGAATTTATCAAGAAAAAAATGTATAGGATAATCAAGAAAGAAAGCTTTCAGCTAAGTCGCCTTTTCTCAAACCAGCCTCAAGTATATATGATTAATTCAGCACGGGGTGGTATTATGTTACCAGTCATTGCTTAATTAAAAATAAGGGAACACTTTCCTTTTTCAGGTTAAGTATAGTCTGCAAAACGGACCATTATTTTGTGGCGAATTCATGTGAATCTACACGACGTGGATTCAAGTTCTAATCACTTTTTCCCTTCAAGAGTAATACTCGTTTATCATTGTCATTCTGAAATATTTATATTTCGTCCCTATCCTCCCACCCCCTACACACACACACCTTGAAATAGGTTTATACCACAAGTACATACATTTTTAGTTGTCCCCCCATATAAAAATCAAGGACAGAACGAATATTCCTTTGAACAGTTCTAACTATAGGTACTCGGTGCAACTCGGTACAAGTTTACTTCCCCCCCTTAAAGAAAATAAAGGAAAAGAAAAAAGGCGGCTATACCTGAGTGAGACAGATGGGAGAATACATCATGACTTCGCTCTAAGATAGCACTTCTACTGAGAGGAAAAGTATCAAAAGCGCAACGGCTTCATCTATTCATTTTACAATCATCTAACCGCTTCCAAAAGGAAAAGATGGATCCGGAGCAAGCTCTGCTTTGAATCGCCACAACTTCGCAACCAGCCCCGGTCCTCCTTAAATAGCCAAAGATTCAAGTTCACTCCGAGCGCTAGATTTCCCGGGGTGAAATCCAATCTACACTTTTAACCCTCTTGTTCTCGGCGGCGGTTCACTCTTGCTGCTGTTTGCAGTGGCTGCTGGTGAATTGGGACAGAAGGCGGCGGAATGGGGGTAGGGGGTGGGGGTTGAATGGAATGCAGGGAGTTAAGGGGGGGTTCGAGATTTTTTTTTTCTCCTTCCTCGCGTTGCTTTTTTTCCCCTTTTCTCCCGGATTTCCAAGCGCTTTGGAAAAGCAGCTAGCGGGGTACACCAAGGTACTATCAACCACGTTGCCAAAGTTCAAGGTTGCAGCGGCGGAGCAGGAAAATCCTGGCGTATCCTGGCAGGCGAAACTTTGCAACAGCCCTGTGCAGTAGAGCGCCAACCCGGGAGTGTGTGTGTGTGCGCGCGCGTCCCCCAAGGCTGCAGAAACAGTTCGCAGCAGCGCGCAAATGCTGGGCTTCTTTCGCAGCAGCAGCAGCGTCTGCCTCTCTCTGTCTCTCCACCCCCTTTCTCTGTGGATAATGTTCAGAGCCTGCTTTTCAAACGCCCACTGTAATAAAAATGATCTCTTGAAAATTCAAAACGATCAATCTCTGGTTTCCCCTCCTCCTCCTCCTCCCTTACACTCTTTCCCCTTTCTTCGGTGTACTGGTTTCTGCAAGACCTGGAAGTTCAGCAGAAGGGGAGGGTATTTTACCAAGAGCGCCTTTCTCTGGTCCTTCCTTCGTTGTATCTTTCTCGTCAAACACTTCAGGATTTCGGTTTATTATTTAATTACACAATCGACGCATACATCCCTCCCCACCCCACCCCCGTCGCTGCTGCTGCAAATGCATTCCTTCCCTCTTCCGAGCCCCCGCCTTTCCCCTCTCCCTGTCTTTCCTTTTTAATCACCGCCGTACAGTACTAGTGCTTGGCCACACATTTTCCAAACGCGCTTGCTTTTGCACACACACAACACACTTTCCTTCCCCTTCTACAGGGGACTGAAAAGCGGCCCCGTTTGGGGGAACTGGGGAGCGTTTTTTCGTAGTTCCAAGTTCTGGAAGAGCGTAAAAGAGCGCAGCAACAACACCGCCCGGTGGAAAATTCCTTCACAGGAGGGGGTGGAAAGGGTGGGGCGAAAGAAACCCCAACCCAGTCTGTCTGCAGACCCTGACTCTCGCCGATCGAGGGGAGGGGGCTACAAAGCGGGAAAGTTTGTCTCTTCGCTACCGATTAGACAACAGGAACGGGGGTGCTGGTGTGGGGGGGGGAAGGAAATGCGCGTTGGCGGCTCTTCCCCTGCATACGTTTGCAGCATAGACAGCGTCTGGAAACCCGCGACCCCGTCGCCTACATGTGGAGCAAGGTCACCGAACTGAAGACTCGCTCAGATTTCTTCCTCACCCCACCCTGAAAAGTGAAAGCCAGCCTGCTCTTCGCAGACCCCGTGGTGGAAAGGCGCCATGCTCTTAGGGAACCCTTTCCACGTGGCCTCTATCACAGCCCGAGACTTCGCTCCTGCCCGTATCTGATTTGTGGGGTCCGTTTTGGGCAGCCTTTTCCACCAGGGTGCGAGGAGGAAATGGGTGGCGGCCCCTGTGAGGGAAGCCAAAAAAAAAAAAAAAAAGCCAGCTGCTGGAGCAATAGGCTCGTCTGCTTTCAATCTCACCCACCAGCTCGTGCCAAGAAGAAGTTCGCGCCCGCGGGTTTTTTGTTTTTCCAGGAATGCAAGCATATTAAAACACACACGCACTCGCTAACGACGTTCTCACACTCGCCCTAAGGCGGGAAGTTAGTTTGAAGAATGTTTTTTTTTTCCCTTCGCACCCCCTTGTGCGTGCTTGCGAGGGGTGCGCTACCATTCATGAATTTCTCTGAAAGTGGATTCGAGACCAGCAAAAGTTATAAATTTGTGACCCCAAGTTCCGAAATCGCCCCGACCTCTGCTTTAAAACTTGGCTTTCGTCAGACTTATCAGACGTTAAAAGTCTCCCGTTCTTCAAAGTGGCCACAAGAAATGCAAACGGGACGGAAAGCCAAGTGCAGGAGTAAAGCATGACCACGGTGCCCACTGGCCTTGCATTTTCAACTACACCTACATTATACCTTCCTAAGGCTTTAATGGGTTTAGGAAAAACAATTCAAGGTTTTCTTCACCGCCTTCACACCTGCGGACTTTGATCCGAGGAACGCCCAGGCAAAGCAAACCCGAGCTTTTCCACCGAAGCCCTTGTAGACGAATTGCATCGAGGCCACCAGCCCGAAAGCATTGTGTAACTCTTCCGTGTCGCCCCCGCCCGGTCCGGCTATGAGAAACCGCCCCAAGCATGAGGGAGGGCAATTGCCCAAGCCAAACTCCCTCTACAACCAGCACTTGCCTGCCTCAGGTAAACTGGTCCCTGGTGCGTCCTCTTTCAGCCCTTTTCCCCTCCCAGTCGTGTCAACTATTTGCAAAGGGCCAGCTGACTTTCGCGTTTGCAAAAATGCATTTCTCTGGGTCAGGCATTTCCCCACGAAACATCGACGGGAGGCAGTTTCAAGTCAACCATGAAATGGTCACTTTTTAACCCCGTCCTGTCCTCATTAGGGAAATATTCAAACAGAGACTGTTCTCAAAGGGGGCTCTTAATGAGGGTAACTTGCCAAAGCGACCAACTGCAATTCACATAAATTTACAAACTGAAGGCAGGGGGGGAGGAAGTGAAGGGGCTCGGACAAAGCAGGTAATGTCAAAGCAAGTAACGAAGTTCATCCTGTTAAGCCTTCAAAAGCAGCCTACCTTAATGTACGTACAGTTCTAAAGGGGTAAAATACATTATATTCTTTCATTAAAGAATGGTATTGGGAACAAAACTCTACATATAGTAGTACAAGATGCAGCAAATTTATTTTAGAATTTACCAAACATGATTTTCAAAATCACGTTAAAAATGCCATGAGCCTGTTTTCCTTATGGCCTGGGAATGAATACTGAATGTATTTTCACTAAATTTTTTTGCTTAAAATTCTCTATTTCAACTGTTTTGACAGTTGCATAAGCCATTATTTTGGGCATCAGCGGAAGCCAAGTCTTCCATTTTCCTTTTGATTCACAAATTACAGAAATGTTCTACAAGCACCCGGGGTTACACTGTAAATTAGAAAGCAGAAAAACAGGAAGTAGAAACAAAAGTAAATTAAGAACTAATACCAGTATGCGCATCACAAAAAGGCATTGTTTATATAGCTGTGTGGTGTTTTTTTTTTAGGAAAAGAAAACCACATTTAGCTCGGTTTGGACAGCACACTAAACCATAACCATGAGTGGCTGGATTCATACAACACAATAAAGCAAGATCAAATGAATTGCATTGTGGCTGAGTTTACATAATCCATTTTAAGCCATAGTTTGGTTAGGTTGGCTTGGGCTCAGCAAACTAGGAGTGTTCAACCATGTAATGCAAACCATACTGGTTTACGACTATAAATTATGGCTTTGTGTAGTTTGAACCTACAAATTATGGGTTACTGAATAAACCATGGTTAAGCAAACCACTGCTTATAAACTCAGTGAAACCTGAGATTACAAGGGCTAATACTATAGATATAGATATAGATATATAGATATAGATATAATGTAATGGATTTTTTTAATGACACAAAACTTCAGTTTTAATAACCTGCATTAGAATAGAATAGAATAGAATAGAATAGAATAGAATAGAATAGAATAGAATAGAATAGAATAGAATAGAATAGAATAGGAATTTTTTATTGGCCAAGTGTGATTGGACACACAAGGAATTTGTCTTTGGTCTATAAGCTCTCAGTGTACATAAAAAGACAAGATACATTTGTTAAGAATTATAAGGTACAACACTTAATGATAGTCATAGGGAAATATTTAGGGAAAATATTTACAGATCCCTCACATCCAGGACATAAACTGTTTCAACTCCTACCCTCAAAATGACGCTATAGAGCACTGCACACCAGAACAACTAGACACAAGAACAGTTTTTTCCCGAAGGTCATCACTCTGCTAAACAAATAATTCCCTCAACACTGTCAAACTATTTACTAAATCTGCACTACTATTAGTCTTCTCATCGTTCCCATCACCAATCTCTTTCCACTTACGACTGTATGACTATAACTTTGTTGCTGGCAATCCTTATGATGTATATTGATATATTGACCATCAATTGTGTTGTAAATGTTGTACCTTGATGAAGGTATCTTTTCTTTTATGTACACTCAGAGCATATGCACCAAGACAAATTCCTTGTGTGTCCAATCACACTTGGCCAGTAAAAAATTCTATTCTATTCTATTCTATTCTAAAATAAGCTATCAAGAAACAATATCAATATAAATCTAAGGATACATTAAATCCACTGAATCACAAACTAATTGCAACAGATACATTTTAAATGAAACGTGAGAATAGATGAGATGCATTTTCCCATGCATTCATGGCATTTCAATCCTTCTTACTTTCCTTTGGAAACATAATCAAATAATCTCAGATTTATTTCAAGATAAATATATTTGTAATTCATAAGTGTGATCGTTGGCCAAAATATAATTTCTATTACTGTATGAAGTTATGTTGATAACTTTTCAAGCAGTAGGTCTTCATTTCCCATCTTTAATGCAGGGATAATGCTAGGAACCTTCTGAGTTATCATAAAAGCTTACAACAGTGGGTGTAATAAGCTTCAAAAAATCTCAGTGTTAAAATATTATACAAATGTTAGTTCCAGTCTTGGTATTAAAAGACACTATTTCTCATTTCTCTAAAATCAAAGAACAGCAACATTCCTTTTCAGGCTTGTCCCAGATTTAGGCCACCTTCCCCAGTATTCACACTAATGACATAAGATTTTTATGCAGATCTACCAATGGATCATCTTTTCAAACATTCACATTTAATATTGTTAGTAATAAATATAATAATAGTCACCTATGTTTACTAAGTTATATTTTATTAAATTAACCCAGGTCTCTGGATTTGTACAATACACTGAATAGTAAATTAATTGCACGCATTAGTTTTGTATAACATACTGCCATACATATGAGCTAAAAACGATCAGGTTGTCACAATTGAGTCTACTTTCATGTAGCCTTTAGATCAGGCATGTTCAACCTGCAGCCCACAGCCACATGCAACTAGTAACATAGCCCTACAAAATAATTTTAAAATATAAAGAAAATGTGTTATTTTTATGGATTAATTATGTTATATATTTTATATGTAGCCCAAAACCCTCTTTGCTCAGTGTGGTCCAGGCAAGCCAAATGGTTCAATGTCCATGCTGCAGATGCAGTTTCTCCAAGTCATTTCACACTTTTTTCCCCTATTATCACTTCAGAAATAAACTGACCAGCAGTCAGGTACTGTTCTCATTTACAGCTTAACACAGGACTAACAGGCCAATAGTGGGTTTCAATTTTGGTTGCTACTGGTGTGCGGGTGGGCACATGCGCAGAGACATCCAGGTGGGTGGGCAGAACCTCCCACTGCTGCCTCTACTAGTTCGCCCGACCCAAGGCGAATCGGTAGCAACCCACCTATCTGCAAAGGCCCTTACAAACCCAGTTTCCCTATACCCTATATGACATCATCATTACTTTGCCTCCAACCACGAATGAAACACTCTAAAGCAGGGGTGTCCAAACTTGGTCCCTTTAAGACTTGTGGACTTCAACTCCCAGAGTCCCTCAGCCAGCAAAGCTGGCTGAGGAACTCTGGGAATTGAAGTCCACAAGTCTTAAAGGGACCAAGTTTGGACACCCCTGCTCTAAAGTCATAACTTTCTACTATTGACCTCACCCCATTCCTAAGAGGACCATAAGGGGCGTGCATAAGCGCACAAACGTGCCTACCGTTCCTGTCCTATTGTTTTTTTTTCTTTTCTTCTTCCTATATATATGCTTATACCTCCTTATATTTACTCATATATGTGTTTATATACTATATAATCTTTTTGTATGATACTTACATATATTGTTGTGACAAAATAAAATAAATAAATAAAATAAAATAAATAACTGTTTTATTCCTGCTTTTAAGCTTTCACCTAGGTTCACTTTGAAAGATAGGTGGTTATATAACTTTTGAAAATTACTAAATAAATAAGTGCACCGGTTTTAAAGTAATATCTTCTCTGTTCAACTCATACTATTCCACCATGCATTATCTTAGAAAAAGGTCAGGTGAAGCTATTTTGGGCTTAACCAGAGTAGTACTTTGTTTCCTAAGTGCTTGTCATCTGTCCCCATCCTTATTTTTGATATAGCGTCTCTCCAAAATTCCAGCAAATTGTTCAGTAGTGATTCAGAACAGATGCAGTAAAGTCGGGATAGGGATTAATAACGGGAACAAAGCAGATGTTCTCCTGGCATTCTTTTGTGCTGAGTCAAGGGTGATGGGATAGCTGTCCAATAGTGAGGCACATTTCAGCTTTGATAATGGTCAGATCATTTTTCTCATCTGAGAAAAGAAAGTTAGCTTACAGAGCGAACTGTTCTGAATGTACCATTCTGTCTTCCAAGGCAGGGCTGGGCAATCTTCAGATCTTGAAACCTTTCTTTTTTGTTCCTTCAGATCTCTATTATTCAAAATTGAAAGTGGAGTTTCTGACTATCTGAACATAAAGAAACCATGAAAACTCTCCCCATGGGAAACATTCCCCAAAACTGAGAGCCAAAATAAAATCCCCACCACTATTCATCCTTTTCCATCCACTGTATCTCTCAAGTTTCTCCAAATTTTAAGTGTGGCCACACTAGCCAAAAATATTTGTCCATTTTTTCAATAAATGAACAGTGAGAAGCTGCAATTATTATATATTCCACAACATTTACCATGTGCTACCTGACAATATAATACAGAAATATCTGCATTTAGCTACCATATATGTAGATTTACTAGGTTTTCACAATATTGCAAGTTATAAAGCAATTTGTTCCTAGCTTAGTGTGTTCTTTAAACTTACTCATTGTGGTTTGTAAACCAGTTTTCCTTAGTACAAACAAGTCAGTTTTGTTATATTAAATAAAACTAAGCAAGCCATTATTTAATTGGACCATATGAAATTATGTTTATATACCAGGCTAAGCTAAAACCAAACCAACCACATTATAAAATAAGCCATTAAGGAGCATGATAGCTTGCATAATTAGGTTGCTGGGTTGAAAGTTAGCAAGTCCATGTTTGAGACCCAGATCGGGCAGGATAAGCTCTAGTCCTTTGCTCTAGCTTCTGCCAGGGACGTGAAAGAGCCCCCAACTGGGTATCCCCAGGGCAACAGTAATGTCACCAGCTAATCCTTTCAACCGGAAAGCACCTTGGTGCTTCTGACATGAGTCCCATGTGAACTAAGCCACCGTTATAATGGCTGGGTTCACAAATCACTATAAACTGTAGTTTAATGAATATTTAGCTAGATTCAGACAATTAAGTCATGAATGAAGATTTACAAACTATAGTGCTTGAGTTAAGAAAACACACTAATCCAAAACCAAAATATTACATTTTGATTTAAGGCAATATGTGAATTCAACTAGTGTGAACTTAAATGCCTTTGCTCCACATTTTGATGGGTAATAGGAGAGAGTACAGAGTCTTACAATTTGAAGGTTCACATTTAAGTCTTTTAAAATTTGATAGGCTACAAGTGAAAATGCTTCTCAGTAATGGCACTTTGATCACATGATCATGTGATCAAAATTCAGCTGCTTGGCAACTGCTTACGACCATTACTGTGCCCCAAGGTCATGTGATCACCTTTTGCAAACTTTCAACAAGAAAAGTCAATGGAAAAGCCAGATTCACGTAACAACCATGCTATTAACTTAACAACTGAAATGATTCACTTAACAACTGTGGCAAGAAACATTGTAACATGGGGAAAAATTCACTTAACAAATGTTTCACTTAACAATAGAAATTTTGGGCTCAATTGTTGTCATAAATCAAGGAATACCTGTATGTGCCAGTTGCCAAACACCCAATTTTGACTGAATGTCTGTGGAGATGTTGCAATAGTTGTAAGTGTGAGGACCAGTTGTAAATCATTTTTTCAGTGCCATTATAACTTCAAACAATTGCTAAACGAATGGTTCTAAGTTGAGGACTACTTTTATTAATACTATTCAAAGGCAACCGAGTTCATTCCATAGAGTAATTGGCTCTATATAGTACTCTTGCCTTGCTCAGAGGTAAATAAACACTTTAAATAATGACTATGATCTGAAACACAAAAGTGTTAACTACTGCTAACTCCTCTGAGAAGTAGGTAGCCCTGATGAACTATAACTAGTTTTATTATAATTGCAAAAAGAGCATCACCAGCTGATTTTACATGGCTATATATAGTTTACATATTCATAATGACAGGAAGCTGAGAAAACATAGGCAAGCCTATTCCTTTCCACTAAACGGGGAAAAAAGAACATGACAGATCTATGTCTGACTACAGCATGGCAAGGGGATGGAAAAACTCTTGTAAAACTACAGTATAATTGTGCTTCTCGGTGTCCTTAGGTGCCCCACAGACATAAAGCCCAACCCAGCCCAGCCCAGCCTGCCCTTTTACTCACTGACATACCAACAAACCAGCACCAGGAACTTCACAAACAGCACTGTAACTGCAGACTTTTCCAGGAACAAGATTGAACGCCAAGACTAACCAAGCTCATTCCATAAAGGCATCTTTCAGAAGGGAGTGGAAATTGTTTTGTGATTCATCTAAATAAATGCCCATCTTTAATAATCCAAGCATAATAACCACATGCTAACAGCATCCACCAGCTTTAGAAACTTTCTCCTGAGGACATAAAGTACAGTAATTACTTAAGCGTGTACAGAAGCATAAACAGATAATGTGCACATGCCAAACTAAAACTTTTACCTGGAAGATATTTTTGGTTGTCTCTTGCAGTAATAAGAAATTTTTCATCAGAAAACAATATTTTGCTTAAGCAGTGCTTTGGTATGAAAAGGATGCATAAAAATTAACACAATATACTGCTCATTTTAAAGCATTTTACGCTGGAAGATACGAAATTGTATCCCCACAATTCTATTAATCCTTTTGTAGAACACTTTTTAATGAAAATATAATTTTGAATATGTGTGTGTGTATACTTCCCATGCTCTCACAACAATTCCAAGGCAACTATATATGGATGGAATTATTAACATTTATTCCAAATCTGGTAAGGAGAAAAATATTTCTAAATGAAAGAAAACTCACTTATTAAGTTTTGACTGGTAGACAGGTTTAAAAAAACCCCACTAATTACATTCTGTGACAATTTTTTTAAGTCAAATTGTCAAATTATCTCAACTAGAACATTATATGAATAGTCAATTAATTCTCTTACAACCTGCAACCGATAAACATTTATATAAACATTAATTTTAAAAGAGGTAGTCTGCAACCCGAAAACAAGACCAAAACACTAAAATGGAACAAAAACGTGTATTACTAGCTGTGCAAATGGATATGTATTGTTTACCAAAGCATATTCTTAGGATTGGGAATTTAGGCAGATATTTAAAAAACAATAAAACAAAGAGCATAGTTTTCTGTACAAATAATTGAATAATCCACTATTGGATGACCATTTGACTCTAAGCTTTTATATCAGAGATTGAAGGATCAAGTAAGACTCACTTTTCAATGTCATTTTCAGTATCACAGGCACAGTATATATATTGTGCACACAAAATTAAGCAAAGAAATTATATTTTTGATTGTTTTACTACCTATATACACATGCAGAGCAATTAAAGGCATGGTATAGTCACCTTTTTTTCCTAGATTTCATGCATATCTATAGTTTGAAACTCACCAAGCAAGCAGCAGCGATTTTACTGCAAACATAGAAAGTTAGCTGGCTCTTACTGTATGTTTTATCAAAATCTAGAAGGATCTGAGACTCTCCCCCTCTGCCCCCTCCCTCATTCTCTATAGACAAGGACTCAGTGTTTCATTTTCTAGGTCTCATAAACAAACCCTCTTATTCCTTCTGGCTTTATGTAGAACACTGAACATTTCACAATGTTCACAAACACATTACAAAATAATTCCCCAGTAACATTTTTAAAAGATAGTCAAAACTGAAAAGTCTACATTTAGATCACTGACATCTGAGAAAAAGCGCTCTTCATTTTGCAAGATACTGATTACTTTAGTTAAAATATTACTCTGAAACCCATGTTATACTTCAGATTCATTGATAGTCTCAGAAAATCCTACTGTATAAAAATATTTTTTCTTCCTTGACACTTTTGAATTGAAATGTTTACACAAAATTTTAGACTACATATTTTAGACTACAAATACTCAATTACCTTGGAATAAGCCTGTTGAATTGAATGGGACTTATATCTGATTTCACAGTATAGGATTCTTTTAAAAAATTTATGTCTAACATTTATCTATATTTCACTTTATTACTTTTAACCACATTACTACATTATATTCCGTTTGCTTAATTCTGTATTTTTGAAAAAAAAATACATATAAATATTGTTTCTAGTTAAGGAATTAGGATGTTTATGTTCATCATGCATGCCTATTTTTGAGTATTCAACTATTTAAATATCTGTGGTGTGCATGCATATTTTTCTCACAGCGTATGTGTGTTTGACCTCTGTCCACATATGGTTTGATGGTGTCTCTATTAACCAAGCTTTCTCCATTCGCCGACCAAAAAATGCAAACATCAGGCCTCAATATAAAACTGAAAACCACAACGTTTTATGTTACTCAAGTTAATTTTTTTCACGCTGCCTACATAAATGTCCAATTTGCTCAGCCCTCTGTTTTCCCAGAACAGTAGAAAGCCTTTTTGAAAACATGAATATATTAATCAAATATTATTGATAAAGAATCAGACTAAATTAGTTAAAGTTAAAAGTTTACAACTTTTTCTTAACTTATTAATATACATATTTTAATAGCTACAGAATGCATTTCTAAGCTTTAATTTTATTCCTGTGACTATTCATTAGGATTACACGAATTCAGCCTCAACATCATTTGAAGGGAAGTTAATCTTGTGTATTTTGGCGCCTTTTCTCTGCCAGCTACTGTACTGGGAGCGAAGGGGACTTGGAGAGGTTGTTTGTCCCTTCTCAAGTTCAGTGGTGGCCCTTTCCAGCAGCAGCAGCAAGAAAGATAGCCATGTTCACAGCCCTAATAATAATTCAGATCACGCCACATCGGCATCTTGTGTCAAAGTCGAACGGGCTTCCCCGCCCCCTTCAACCGGAGAGCAGCCAAGTCCTCACACACTCCACATTCAACCACAATGGATGGGATATTGTGCATTAAAATATGGCCCAGACACAGGCAAAGGGAGGACAAGTGGGGAGAGCAGACATCTACCCAGGGAATAGGTCTGAAAACATGCAAGGCAGTGAGACCTACCCAGCCACTTGATAGAGGAAACATAAGCAAGCCACAAAAAGCATACCCAAGGAGAGAATGCAATTCAGAAGGAGAAAAGAAAGGTCCATAGTGTAGAATAGCAAACTTACTCTTGTAAGTTAACTAGAATGCAAAAAGTAATAGCCCTGTTTCTACAGCAACACTGCCCTCCCATACAGCTTAGCAGAAGAAACCAGGGTGTATCTATGACAGCTGTTAAGAAGGGAAAGCAACCCTAACTACATAGCTGCAAATTAATCAACCAACATGTTATATTAATCTTTTTCAATGCTTAACAGGCACTTGCCAGCAAACGGGAGGAGAGAAAGTTGGAAGCAGGAAATATACCAAGTTCAGCACTTTTGGACACAAGCTCCAATTAACTGTTTCCTGGCATGAGTGTGTGACCCGTAGACAAAAGCTGCCAAAAGAGAGACAAGAACGCAAACAAATCCATTTCTTCAATCCTGCAAAATCAGAAAATGACGGGGTGGGGATGGGGGTCTTGTAAACAACCTCCACTTTGTAAATCTAAGGTGATCTACCTAGGGAGAGAAAACAGCCAGCCAGCAAGTTAAAAATACATCTTTTTTCCAATGCCACATACCATTGATTTGTATTGTATTTAAACCGTGGACTCTTGAATTCTGTAACACAACACCAGACCCGTTGGCTTCAGGTTTTTCAGAGAACCAATGTATGCCTTTCTCAAGGAGCCGGTGTGGGGGTTTTGGTGGTTTTTTTTAAGCTTTGTTTGGATTTCCAAGGGTAACCTTCCCTCTTATACATAGGTTTGTGTGCACCCGAAAGAGTTACTGATTCAGATTGTTCAGAAAGTCTTGGCTAGAGAAGGAGTTGAGAGAAATCAACGAAGGTAAAAAAAACCAAAAAAAAACCCTCTGTCTACAGAGCCTCCCACCCCCCCCACCCCGCCCCTTTGCTCTCCCTCTTTTTCAATCTTCCTTCCTCTTTGAGTCGCAATACTGAAGAGTGGGTTGTGGTTGCTGTCTTGGACGTGGTCCAAGAGAGGCTGAACCCTTTCCCCACTCCCCCTCCCTTTGGCTGGCTGGGGTGCGCGCGCTTGCTGCTCCCTCTCTCCCCCCTACACACACACACAATGCGCCCCCCCCCTACACACACACACACACCGCGCGTCTGGCTCCGCAGAAAGAGCTGGCGGTGTTAAGGCTGAGTTGCGTTCTTGGCCTCTTTCCACCTCGTCGCCATTGGCCAGAACCTCAGCAGTGGCTTCCCTGAACCACCAACCACTTTGCTTTGCCCCTCCCCCGTTCCCCTTCCCCTCCCCTTCGCAGCACCCGTGGGAAGCGCGGCCCTTCGTTTCCGCCTAGCGGCTGCTTGAAACACCGAAAGAGAAGAAAGGGAGTCCGGGGGGGGGGGTGTATTTGCATATTCATTTTCAAGTAGCCAATGAGCGGGCGTAGAACCAGAGGGCACCGGCTATAAAGCGTGTAATTCCAGACAGGTCAAAGACCCTGAAATCAGCGCATGTCAAAGTAGTTTGTGGAGTTTCTTACACAAAAGTATGTGTGCGTGAGTATGAGAGAGATGCTGAGATTTCGGCGGCTAAAGTGTGTGTGTGGGGGGGGAAGAGAATCCAAATACTGCTTTGGGAAGGGAAATGTTTTTAATGGGATTAACGGAAATCTAATTTACAGGCGGTCCATACATGACTTCAGAAGTCCCAATGATTTTACTGTTAGTCACTCTTAGATAAAAACTTCTAGGAATGCTGCAACGATTTGATCATAGAAAATGTTATTTGGTTAATGGCAGAATCATAAGCGTAATTGCAAGAATGTTGTTTTTGAAAAGCACTCAAACTAATATTTTGATAAATGTAAAATGTGCAGCATATCTAGAAATTTGTGCATAGATCCCAAAGTTAATATTCATGGAAATAGCATTCATGAGATTCTGAGTTATCAGCTTTTCCAGTTAAGTTAATGAAAATGTCAGATGTGCAAGGAATACAGAATCAGTTTCCTTGAATAAATGCACTGATTTCAATGAGCTGCTGACTAGACCTTTTGAAAAAGACTACTTCATTTGTGTAGTTAAATTTGGAAACAGAGGCAAGCTTATGAAAGGATCCAGTTTGAACAAGCAATTGTATTGTATACTTCCTCCTTTCCCTTCTAGTAGTCAAGATACCATTTAATAGGTGTAAAAGTTTATCTTGGCACCCAACATTATTAATGGAGTTAAATAAATATATTTGGGAAGAAAATTATCTTGACACAGAGGAAGATAAGAGGAGAAAAAATTACAAAGATACAAATATCAATTTAATATTTACAATCATCACCAGTATACAAGACAGATTTTAAAAATCAATTATTTCCATTCTTGTTGCATGCTTTTACTTTAAATTTGGAACTACAATACTAATACATATTGCATTAATATGCTTAGCTTTAAGTAGCTTTTTCAGAACACCCAAATTATAGTGTGTAGAACTATGTAAATTATATAGAATAATTCAGTTCTGTTTACTTCAGAAAAGTTGGCTTTTAAGATCAAAATAGATGAATACACTGAATAAAATGTATGTTGCATAAAGATGTTCCATCCATGCAGGATGAAATCTTGCAGTAATTTTCATCTTTATTAATTAAAATTAAACTTATAAAATTATATTCATATTTAAGCAAACAATAAACTTATTAAAGTTTAAAGGGAAAGAAAAGGTGCTTAAATACTGGGAACAAAGCTTGGGTTTAGTTTTGTATCTTCTATTCCATAACTTTAGAATATATGCATTAAAGAAAAGAACTGAACAATGTTCACTTGATTTAGTGATAGAGAGATACATAGATAGATAATACATACATAGATACATATAGATACATACATAGATACAGAACTATCTTAAAATGACTGCAGATCTGATAATAAATGATTCTAAAATGTTAGTTGAAAGTCTGAAAAATCATCAGTAATAAGAACCAAGACCCTTCTAAACTAAAGCAGCAGTGATCACAATACATAGTGAGAGTTGAGATGAGCAACAAGATGAACAAAATGCTAATTGGTATGAACTAAAAGGAAACCATTCCATCCTTTTAAACAATTGTTTTTCTATACACAAGCCCATAATAGCTACATAAGCTGATAAATCTGATTTAATTATCATGTGTATCATTTTACAAAGCTTTTTTTTTTAAAGAAATATAATCTCAATCTAATGACACACTTTAACTGTCATCCCTGGTAAATAAAGTCATAACATCCTTGTGCAAGAAGCCTAGACATTCTGTAGCTCAATGGAGAGTGAAACAAAATTTTAGAATAAATAATATGGTCAGTACGTTTTATTGGTATTCATTTTTATTGGTATTCATTTATATTGTCTTCAAAACTCACTTGTTGGGCCTAAATTGATTTTGTTATTTTGTAATCTTTATACATTTCACTAACATATAAATTCCATTGAAACTGCAATTCACCTAAATGTACTTAACTATCACCTCAGTACTGTACTTTATAAAGCAATGATCTACAAAAATTGCTAGATTCCAGTCTCAATCATAGAACTGATATATAGCCACCACCCAGCAACCATTGAGAGGAAGTACAAAGTGGGTTAATTGGCATTCACTATAAGGAAAGTATATAAAAGAAATTTAATTTGTTAAGACATGGTATCCACAATGGATATTTTTTATCAACATTACAAACATGTATTGAACTAAATAACTAAAATTGCTTTTGTTTTTTACCAGTAGGATAATTGAACAATCCTTGTTGTTTTCAACTATTCCGTTTCAACAATATCAATATATTATTACTAGTACTGTTCTGAAAACAAATTACAACCCAATCATTGGAACTCTTAATATAAGGGTAGGTTACATATACATATACATATACATATACATGGAAGTTATGCAGTATACTTAAATGATCAGTACATTCTGGATTTCGGCTTCATGTTAGTTAAAATGATGAAATTATTTTTATTCCAAGTTACGTAAATATGTGGTTTGCTATCTCAGACACCAAATCTTCCTAGTAACTATAATAGATTTACTCCATTGTAGCTCTTATATTTTGAGTAAATTACAATAAAATATAATATGCATAAACTATTTTAATATGCATTCTACAAAAATATTCTTCATAGTCAAGAAATAAGTTTTGTCTCTGATATGGGGGAATATTAACATCAACATTTTAAAACAGAATCATAAACTATTGTTTGATTAAACCTTCTAATGGTTGCAGTTTTCCTTTATCCCCTTTTTCTTACCTTATGCTGCAGTATTTGATAAATAAGAAGATTAAAAGGATTGCCTAGACTCGTGCCTTTTATTTGATGCACTAATGCAAATATTATTCAAAGTATTGTATTATGAAATAAATACATAGAAGCTATTTATAGGAATTATTCTGCCTTCTCTGTGATGCAGAATAGTACATTAAAAAGTTGCCTCTAACTAGTAATATTTATCAAGTTAAATGGATAAGGACATCATTATGGCAATAGTGATTATTTACTGTTCAATATTACAAATCCTGATATGTTGAATTTAAAATCATAGTTTACAATCTTCATTAATGCTTTCTTTTATAGCAGAAGATGTTTTAACTTCAGTCAATAAAGCAGATTTCCAGGTGAATGATATTTATATCACAATTGATAGTTTGAGATAATATTCCTGGGTGTCAGTAGGTAATTTGTTACAATGAATCTCTCTTGAATCAGATGTAATTATGGTTCAATCCTTTGCATGTTTACATAAAAAATCCGATAGAGTTAAGTGGCCATTACTCTTGGGTAAGTATACATAAGTTTGCAGTCACATCTCCTATTACTTAAGGAAAAAATATTTCCAGTGAGTTCTCTATAACATTTCATACAGTACTCACTATGCACATTCTTCTTATTCTACCTCTTTACATTATATGTGGTTTAATTATGTTCTAGACTGAAAAATTCCTTCATCTGGCATAAAATACGTCACCTAAAGATCACATTTACGAGAAGAATAAACAAGTCAAAATAAGTTGTTTTTATTTCTTACAACTGAGCTAACCTGTTAGCAATCCTCGTTTTCCATAAACTGCCATGAACGCAGCAAGTTTTATACACACACACGCACACATACAGTATATATAAGGTAAAGGTAAAAGTTTTATACACATACACCCACACCACACACACATATATATACATACAATATATATAAGGTAAAGGTAAAGGTTCCCCTCGCACATATGTGCTTTCCCAACCCTAGGGGGCGGTGCTCATCTCTGTTTCTAAGCCAAAGAGCCAGCGCTGTCCAAAGACGTCTCCATGGTCATGTGGCCGGCATGACTAAATGCCAAAGGTGCATGAAACGCTGTTACCTTCCCACCAAAGGTGGTCCCTATTTTTCTACTTGAATTTTTTACGTGCTTTCGAACTGCTTGGCAGAAGCTGGGACAAGTAATGGGAGCTCATCCCGTTATGTGGCACTAGGGATTCGAACCGCTAAACTGCCGACCTTTCGATTGACAAGCTCAGTGTCTTAGCCATTGAGCCATCGAGTCCCTTACAGTATGTGTGTGTGTGTGTGTGTGTGTGTGTGTGTGTGTGTGTGTATGTAGGTCTTTGGTTATAAATATATATATTTGTTTTCTGAGGTTTTCACAGGTGTTTGTATGTAGGTCTTTGGTTATTCGGGTTTTCTCCTGCGTAAAATTGGAAGTGTCTTGGCGACGTTTCGACGAAGTCTCATTTGTTATCTTCAGGCTTCAGCTTCGTGCTTCTGGGAGCAATCGTGCATATGTGCATTTCCCAGAAGCACGATTGCTCCCAGAAGCACGAAGCTGAAGCCTGAAGATGACGAATCAGACTTCGTCGAAACGTCACCAAGACACTTCCAATTTTACGCGGGAGAAAACCCGAATAACCAAAGACATATATGTGTGTGTGTGTGTGTGTGTGTGTGTGTGTATGTATCTAGAGAAGCACGAAGCCGAGGACACCAGCATGAAGATGATGAGTGAGACCTCGTCGAAACGTCGCCAAGATACTCTCAACCTTACACGGGAAAAGACCCAAAAATGCCAAGACCTACATACCCATGAAAACCTACGAAAACATACACACACACACATGCATATATATCATCCTGTATCCTTCATACATTTGTACGGTATTAGAGTATAATCTGTGGACTTTTGTTTGCATTGTGTTGTTTTTCTTTTAAAGAACATTCAGCAACCTCATATTGTTACATAATATTACCATGACACATATATGCAGTATATTCGAATAATTGCTATTAGAGACTATTAAAATGTAGTATAAAACAAAAAAAACCCCAATGGAAATATAAATAAGCACTGCATTGAAACATGTGCAATGCAAACACCAATTTATATTCATGCCTCCCAACGACCTGTGCGCTCCCACAGAGTGGGCCTCCTCAGGGTGCCGTCGACCAAACAATGTAGGTTGGCGGCCCCCAGGGGGAGGGCCTTCTCTGTGGCGGCACCAGCTCTGTGGAACGAGCTTCCTCCAGGATTACGACAACTACCCGACCTCCGGACCTTCAGACGTGAACTGAAGACTCTATTGTTTCAGCGTGCAGGACTAGCCTAAGATAGAAGGTTTTAGCATATTTTAATGGGGTTTTTATAGGTTTTACTGTTTTAGTGATCAGGCCATGATAATATTTAGTTTTAATTGGGTTTTAATGTTTATTTATTATACTGTTTTAATATGCCTGTGAACCGCCCTGAGTCCTACGGGAGATGGTGCGGTATATAAGTTTGATTAATAAAAATAAATAAATAAAATAAAATTTTCTTAACGAATAGCCCAGTTCAAAATTATATATTTATAGTCAGCCAAGTAATCAAAGTACTGTAATGAGGTATTACTTCCTGCAACAAGATTCTCATTAATGGTGGAGATCATTAACTCCAGGTAGGCCACCCATTCAGGAAAAAGTGAATGCCAGGAAAGAACAACTTGTAGACCTACATATGCTATGGTGAAGGAACAAGAATCAGTTTCTTGATCTAGACTAGAGGACATCTTTGGATGCCAGCGCCTTAATTTTAGTTCTCCAGTATCCCACCAAACTGTGGAAGCAAAACACAGCTTCCAAACTGGTATTTCTCTCTTCTTGTTGTTCTTATCAAATATCTCCAGCTTTTGGAAGAACATAATATTCTCCTGGTCTGCCTTCCAAGGAAGGTCATTGCTAGAGTTTTCAGATGAAAAGCCTTTCATGATTTTCTAGAATCATGGTTAGAAGTTAGGTATGATACTGTAGACCAATGTTAAATGTTTTCTGGAATTTTTTCTTTTGCAGCCTGTTGACAGTTGCCTTCAATTTTCAAAATATGTCAGTGTCTCAGAACAGATGCAGGTGGGACAAGAAGTCTCAACACAAAGCACTTTTAACAGCAAAGATGACAAATGATTGAATACTGTTTCCCTATGCATATTTCAGGTCTCGTGTTTTCTTAATAATTGCTTACCCAGAACACCATCACTTTCTCTTTTCCCTGATGAGGCAGGCTGTAGTTTCTGCACAACTGGGGTAGGCTCCAATATCCATCAACTGGAATTGAATATGTATGCTTGGAATTTAAGGAACTCTAAGTGCAAGAATACCAAAACTGAAAATTGTCCACAATATTCCATAGAAAAAAAATATCCCTATTACAAATGTGTTGAATAAATAATTTCAGTTTAGCAGTATATTGGGGAAACAATAGAAACATAGATCTATTTGGATAGTTAGAAATCCATGGCAATTACTTGCAAATTTCTCAGAATATGACAATAAATCACTATTTTGCTCACTTTTGCTGTGTTTTTCTTATCCTCTGTCTGAAGAGATGCTATAAGCATAACTTTGTCACAAACCAACACATTCTGTTGCTCCAAAGTTTTCAAAATGGTGGGGCTTGTTGGCAGATATGCCTTGCTAGGAAAGATCAGCTTCATATAGACAACCTAATCTTACTTAATCTAGAGTAGGCTCCATTATAGATTAAGCTAGCTACCATCACAAAGAAGGAAAAAAGGAATTGCTTCCCTGCAGTTATTTTGAGGTTTATCATGTATTTGCGTCTTCTGCTCATTGTACTTTCCAAATAATGCTATAAAAGGGAGCAAGGAAAGTTAAAATAAGACCAGCCCTTTCTTGCTTGTGTGAAATCTTCCTGCAAAATTTAAATGTACAGATTCAGTTTTATGAAACTCTGAAATGTAACCCTTCAGTTTCTTAAAATATTTTTGAAAAAGGCCTCCAAGTTCTCACCCTGATATACTAATGAAATACAAACAAGAGTTGAGACTGCTAGGTTTTTGTTTCTGGTATTTTTAGTTTAGTTTTGTTATTTGATTAATCTCCCAGAACTTGGCTTTCAATTGCCAGTTATGTTTCATCAGAACTGTGACAGAACAGAGGCTTGTACAGGGAAAAGTGAAAGAGAAGGAGGAGGCATAACAGCTAAGGAGAGGTTAAACCATCAATTCTCTTAAGTGATGCCATTGTACTATTGCAGTGATGGGGAATGGGCAGGCCATCCTGATTTGACTGCAATACCAACCTTTCCTATGAAACTGTTGCGGCGAGACTGGCTGGAAAATAGGCTCCGTCGAGCCTTGTAAAAATCCAGCCAGACAAACCGCTGTCGGGGGGGGGGTGTCTTCGGACTGGATCTGTCTTGTAGGGATGGTGAAGAAGGAGTGGCACCTTGGACGACCAAGAGTAACAGGCAAGTTCCTCAGAGGTCGGAGGAAACTCTTCGACCCAGGGAGTGGGGGGGGCAGTCATTATGACCATCATGAAGCTGGGGCAACCAGAATAAGATTGTACAGGTGCTGTTTTGGATGGAGTATTGGTACCGGGTGAGTGATTGGCCAACTCACAGATAAAAAAAGAAGTATTTTTAAAAAATTTAAAAAGTCCTAGCAAGGAAATAGCAGCTAATTGGCGTTGGGGAATGTTAATGAAGGGAGAACCACAAAACAGAAGTTAAAGCACTAAAGCCCAGAATGGAGCTTGATATTTGGATTGGAAATTGGATTTGGGGGTATTAAGATTATTATAAAAAAAAGAAACCTGAAAGAAAATAGTTTATGAACAAGATTGTACATAATCTTAAAAGTTTTGAACTTTGAAGGAAAAACAAACATTCAAAATAGAAAAGCCTTGTAAAGGAAATTTTTCAATTGGATTTGAAATTGGATTTTTAACTGGAATTTGGGATATGTAAAATTAAGAAGAGAAAGAAGAAACTTGAAAAGCATTTGATAAGTGGAGTTAATACACAAATTGGATACTTTACGATTTTGTTGATTTGAAACTTGTGAATTGGAGAGAGACATCTGCTGGTGGAAAAAAAGCACTACAACGAATAATTTGAAATCTGGAAAAAATGACAGTGACCTTGAGCTACAAGAGCAGTGAGAAGTTTGAAGGAGGATTTGTTTTCTTTTAAGCTATTTGATCTAGACAACCAAAGGAGGTGGAAAATAATAAAACTGTAAATTGAAGTTAAAAACAAACTAGAATGTCAAAATGTGACAGGAACTAATTGAGATGATTAAAATGATGGGTGTATCATTTAATTTTGATAGAAAACGAGAAATTGTGTCAGAACATATTCATTTGGATAAAGAGGCTAAGAACGAGAAGCAAGAAAACAGCACTGAAGATAAAGACATTGATGATGAAAAATTAAATGATTACATTGGGAGTAACAATGAAAAAAAGAGAAGGGATAGGAGGAAACAACCTACAGAAAAGAAGCAAACTAAGGGAAGAAAAGGAAAGGGAAAAGGCTAGAGGAAAATATTTTTAATGATTACACTGGGATTAACAGTGGCAAAAATAGAGAGGATAGGACAAAGCAAAAGAGAAAAGAAAATGAAAGGATTAGGTACAAAGTTTAATTATTTACACTGAGCCAACAGTGTAGAAATAAGAAAAGTGAGAGGAGAAAAGGGGAATAGATCAGATGGGAACTTAAGGCAAACTAGATGAGTAAAGGATTTAAAAGTCAAAGAAAGGATACAGAAGAAAAGACATAATTATAAAAAGAAAAAAAGAGAGAGAATGGGATAAAGGGAGGAAATTTTTAAGAGGTGGATTGCTGGATGGACCAACAGAAAATGGTTAAAGGAGTAATTAATGGAAAGGAAGAAGGGTACTATGATATATACCTATAGTTATAAGTGAACTGCATTAATATTTGTGAGTGTAATACAAAATAAATTGTGTAATACGAATGGTAGAATAGAGAAAAAAGGAGGAAAGAAAATATGCTATATACTTATAGAATCAAATGAACTGTATTAATATCAGTATTGTAAAAATTGAATTATGATATAAATTGTGAAATACAAAAATAATGTTAGAAGGGTTAATATGATATGTATTTAGAAGGGGTTAAGATATAGAACTTCAATTGAAATTGAATAAGATATTAATAGAAATTAAGAAAAAAGATGATTAAGAGATTAAGATAATGTTTGTATTTGAAAAAGGTGGTGTGAAAAACAAAACTGAAGAAATATATTGTTTTCGGTAAAATGGTAAAATGATTAATAGGGAAATAAGAAATGATAAATTGGTCCACCATAGAAAATAATTGACATTAAGAGATAAAAGTGAAATATCAAGCTATATTAAAAAAAAATAGAAACTAAGGATGAAAATGACTATGTTTAAATTATTGGGTTTCAATAGAGAAAAGGAAATAAGTGGAAACAAATTGATGATAATTTACAAATGTGATTTTGAGAAATATATGTGATAAATGGAGAAATAAGATTAAGATTGGAGGTTAGGATGGATGGTAATATTGATTATAAATTATTCAGTAGAGATGAAAATAAAAGTAAATAATATGTCAGAATTTGAAATATATAAATTATACTTGGGAAGTACTTATAAGCTATAAATTTTGACTCCGTCAATACTATATTCAGAAAAAATGTACTGTTGTTGTTTTTTAAATAAAAAAATAGAAACTAAGGATGGAAATGACTATGTTTAAATTAAAGGGTTTCAATAGAGAAAAAGGAAATAAGAGAAACAAATTGATGATAATTTACAAATGTGATTTTGAGAAATATATGTGATAAATGGAGAAATAAGATTAAGATTGGAGGTTAGGATGGATGGTAATATTGATTATAAATTATTCAGTAGAGATGAAAAATAAAAGTGAATAATATGGCAGAATTTGAAATATATAAATTATACTTGGGAAGTACTTATAAGCTATAAATTTTGACTCCGTCAATACTATATTCAGAAAAAATGTACTGTTGTTGTTTTTTAAATAAAAAAATTTACACAAAAATACTAACCTTTCCTATTGTCTGACCAAAGCAATTCTAACCCGTTGATGAGGCTAAGCAGAAATCTTCTGTCCCCGTAAATGTGTGACCCAAGCAGAGAACACAATCCCACCCCAAAGGAACCTAGAGGAACATCCAACAAACTTGCAACAAGGCATGGATTAGAATGAGGATTTTATTCTACGCTGTAAGTGGTCCAGAGTCCCCAAAAGACAGATTTAGATGGGGGAGGCTTTGTAAGGGGTCAAGTTCAATAAGAAGGGATTTAATAGACTGTATGGGAGAATGTCAAGCCTACAGAGAATAAGATACTTTAGACCAGGGGTCTCCATCCTTGGCAACTTTAAGACTTGTGGACTTCAAGCTTTGCTGGCTGAGGAACTCTGGGAGTTGAAGTCCACAAGTCTTAAAGTTGCCAAGGTTGGAGACCCCTGGTTTAGACTTTAGGAAAGGTTTCCCATCAGAAGCTTCTGCTTCCATGTAAGATTTCAAAGGGACAAAGCAACTGGATCAATTGAAATTGAATAAGATATTAATAGAAATTAAGAAAAAGATGATTAAGAGATTAAGATAATGTTTGTATTTGAAAAAGGTGGTGTGAAAAACAAAACTGAAGAAATATATTGTTTTCGGTAAAATGGTAAAATGATTAATAGGGAAATAAGAAATGATAAATTGGTCCACCATAGAAAATAATTGACATTAAGAGATAAAAGTGAAATATCAAGCTATATTAAAAAAAAATAGAAACTAAGGATGAAAATGACTATGTTTAAATTATTGGGTTTCAATAGAGAAAAGGAAATAAGTGGAAACAAATTGATGATAATTTACAAATGTGATTTTGAGAAATATATGTGATAAATGGAGAAATAAGATTAAGATTGGAGGTTAGGATGGATGGTAATATTGATTATAAATTATTCAGTAGAGATGAAAAATAAAAGTGAATAATATGGCAGAATTTGAAATATATAAATTATACTTGGGAAGTACTTATAAGCTATAAATTTTGACTCCGTCAATACTATATTCAGAAAAAATGTACTGTTTTTTTTTTAAATAAAAAAATTTACACAAAAATACTAACCTTTCCTATTGTCTGACCAAAGCAATTCTAACCCGTTGATGAGGCTAAGCAGAAATCTTCTGTCCCTGTAAATGTGTGACCCAAGCAGAGAACACAATCCCACCCCAAAGGAACCTAGAGGAACATCCAACAAACTTGCAACAAGGCATGGATTAGAATGAGGATTTTATTCTACACTGTAAGTGGTCCAGAGTCCCCAAAAGACAGATTTAGATGGGGGAGGCTTTGTAAGGGGTCAAGTTCAATAAGAAGGGATTTAACAGACTGTATGGGAGAATGTCAAGCCTACAGAGAATAAGATACTTTAGACCAGGGGTCTCCATCCTTGGCAACTTTAAGACTTGTGGACTTCAAGCTTTGCTGGCTGAGGAACTCTGGGAGTTGAAGTCCACAAGTCTTAAAGTTGCCAAGGTTGGAGACCCCTGGTTTAGACTTTAGGAAAGGTTTCCCATCAGAAGCTTCTGCTTCCATGTAAGATTTCAAAGGGACAAAGCAACTGGATCAATTGAAATAAGAGAGGAGCAAGTAGCACCTTTTGCTCTTCTCCCATGTCTAGATTCCAGATCCTAGTCTGAGGATCCTTTCCATTTGCCAAGGCCATAGCTTCTAACTTCTATCTACTGCCTGGGCTGGAAGATACTATCCTGAAGACAGATCCAACCCAACACTGCCCTTGATCTTTCAGCTGTTTGGTGTTATTTCATTTGCTAATAAGGGAAGAAGATTCAGCTCTGGGGAAGACCCAGCTTCTTTGCCCAGCAATTGCAAAGCCAACAAATCTCATCCTTGCCAATTCATTTCCAAATTCAACAAATGAACTAAGGTTTCTTTCTTAAAATTTTTCTTTTTCCTAACATTCCCATACATTGAGCCCGCATGGCAATTGGTGGCACTTACTCTCTACACACAGACTCTATAGTCTCAGCCTCCACTGAAGGCCCATTGAAATTAAGGGACCCTGCCCTAGGTCAGACTTCAGACCCAGACAGCAATGGAAGAGGAGGAAGGTTGAACCCAGGCTCAAGCTTGACTCATCCTTCCGAGGTCAGTAAAATGAGGACTCAGATTGTTGGGGACAATATGCGACTCTGTAAACCGCTTAGAGAGGGCTGTTAAAGCACTATGAAGCGGTATATAAGTCTAAGTGATTCTATTGCTTCTCTGCAGGTCTTCTTTTTAAGTTGAGATCCAGAATTCCAGGGCTGCGAGGAAGCGTCTTGAACTAGGCCTCGGTTTCCCAAGCAGCCCGGGCGGAGCAGGGTTCCCCTCACCCTCAAAACGAAATACCCCGGATGTTCTGAGTCAGCCGCTGCCAGCAGCCAGCCCCCCTCCCCAAATACTTTCCGAGCCCCCGGCCGGGGAAGCATTTGGCACAGATCACCCAACAGGCGAGAGAGAGACGCTGCTCAGGAGCCGCCTCAGCCAGAGATCCCCGACCCTCTTTTTCGCTCCCCCAAATTCAGAAAGAGCAGCGCTGCCGCCCGCTCCTGGTTTTGCCTGCCCAGGCGGGGGGAAAGGGGCCGTTCACTCGCCGCCCGTCCGCTCGCAGCCTCTCCAGAGAGTCAGGGGAGTCCTGGGCGGAGGGAGAGGTCGCGAAGCCCACCAGGGAAAGGGTGAGTCTACTCAGGAGGCGACCCGGGACTTCTCTCCTACTGTTTCGGAAGCGAAGTGCGAGGGAAGCCGCCGGCCCAGGCAGGAGCTCTGAGTGTAGCGGGGAGGGGGGAGGGTCTGGGTCTGAGAGAGGAGCGCCGAGGAAAGCAACGGGAGCGGGAAGCCAGGGCCACCCAAAGCAACTTTCTAGACTTTTAATCGCGAGAGCGAGAGGTGGATTCGCCGCGGGCTCGCCTCATTTGTGGGTGGGGTGGAAGATGCCCCTCTGAAGGAACAATAACTCAGCCATTCAAAACCTCTCCCCGCTGCCAAGGAAACGGGAATGGGGGCTTCTGCTTTGGACTGACTTAACTGAGAGAGTGCCCACCACCCACCCCGCTCAGGTCCCAAATTTCCGCGTGACTGACTAAGAGAAACGCGCGAGGGGCGCTTCAACCGGCATCGGATTCTTCACTTGGGCTTCGTACGGGAGCTCTGGCCCCCTGACTTCCCGGGTCTTGCAGCCGGCTTGCCTTTCCTGCTGCATCTGGGCTTTGCCTGCACAGAGATCTCACCTGCTTACCCCCACTCACCCCCTGTTGCCTGGAAGGACATTTGCACAGGGAAACGGATTTGGGATCTTCCTATTAAAACGCTGGACCCTGTTGAGCTCTGTTGGTTTCCACGACCTCCTTTCACTAGAATGTCCGGAGCGGAGCGTCGTCTGAACGCACCAGCTACGGACCAGATTCTAGGCCTCTCCGAGAAAACAACCCATACCCGACCCTTGTTCGCTGAAAAAAGTGAGGGGGGGGAAAGCTTTTGAGCTGAGGGACAGCTGCCTTTTGCTGGGGAGGGCTGCGGGGCGGAGAACCCGAAGGGAAGCAGGTTCGTTTGGAGGTCAGCGCCACGGACTCAGCGAGCGTTACTTCCGAGGATGAAGATTCCGGGGCCTACCCAGAGATAAAGCAAAGCAGCTTCTCCAATCTTTCTAGCTAGGACCCTAGCTAGAAAGGTTTAAGAGCCAATAGTAAGCCTCCCTTTCTACCAAGCAAAAAGTGCGGGGAAACACACACACACCACGTTTGTGTATGTGTGTATTTCCGCACCTTTTCCTTGCTAGAAAGGGAAGCTTAGAACTGGCAGTTAAAACGAGTGTGCGTGTGTGTGAGAGAGAGGGAGGGAGAGAGGGAGAGAGGGAAGGAAGGAAGGGAGGGAGAGAAAGAAAGAAAGAAAAGAGAGAGAGAGAGAGAGAAAGAAAGAAAAAAAGTGTATGTGTTTCCGCACCTTGGTAAAAAAGGGTTAGTGCTTAGCTTAGTTAGCTTTGGTCATAGTTTGAGATAAAGTACATAACTGGGTTTTGGCCTCTGTTCCTCCTTTCCTCGCATTTGGTATCACCTGTGGCCAGGCCGCACAGGTCCCATCTTAACGCCCTAACAGCTGCTCTTAGGCTCTCGGGGCTGCGTAAGAGGCAGCTCTACCTTCCCGCCCGCCTCTTTCTTCACCTCCTTCCCTGCCTCCCAACAACTTCCCGGCCGAATCCACCAGCTGGGGAAGGAGAGACGCCTTCTGCGACTTGTCTTCGGAGTGCCTTCGCTCGGGCTGGCGCGGGAGGAAAGCGGTGCTTCTTCGGCTACCGGGGCAAAGTATTCCCTACTTTCCCTGCCTGACAGCCCTGCTTGGAAACGGCGGTCTCGGTCACTCAGGCCACCCCTTCGCCTGAGGAAACACGATCGGAGCGGGGCGTTGGCAAAGAAAAAAATCTGGGGCTCTGAACGCTGGTTGCCTTTTTGACGGAAGATCGCGCTTCGGTAGATTTTTTTTTTCGGCTGGAAGTTAAAACAAGAAGCTATTTCAACCTCCTAGCCGAGTTCCCCCCTTGCCCCCATGATTATTAACTCCTTCCAATAAACTTGATTCCCCAAATTTTTCCCCCTGCAGGACCCCTCCAGACTTCTCGAAATCAGCTGACCCGCTCAGTTCTGTATATTAAAAAATCTGATGTTTTCTTCCATTATCTATTATAATATAAAACAATGTACTGTAGACGGATGGATAAAGAGAGAGAAGATATGTACTGACTGACTGTACTCAATTCAAAAGTTTAGTTATGGGCCCTTAATATTGTTTAGGGGCGAAGTACTCAACGCAGAACATTTCTCCAGCTGCGTCCCCCCCCCACCCCAATTAAGTCAAATCCCTGTGTCAGAAAGGCGTTTGCATAAACTGCCCACACTACACAGTTCTTACACAGGTCTGTTAAAGTCGTAGTAGATCCATTCTGATGATATGCTAAAACTTAATAGATCTTTATCTTTTAGATGGTTAGAATGCTGTTTTTATCTACTTGGGTACGGTATTCAGTTTATTGTGGCAATCCAGAAAACGCTTTAATCCAGAAAGCTGCTTAACCCAGCTGCATGGCTAGTATGCTTCAGAGAAAGCCTGCAAATCTTAACAACTTTCAAACTCAAATAATTCAGATCTCAGCTGAACGTCCCAACTTTTTTCCTGTTCAAAGAACGTCCTCAAAAGGAGGAATGTGGGCAAAAGCTGTTACGTTTGGATACTGAAAACTGGTAATAGATTTGGCTAATAAGAAGTACCTCCCAGTGGAGTTTTGTGTTGTGTTACTCCAAACCACCCGGTATATGTACAAAATACGCTTGCAAGGTATTAATCTTTACCCTTGTTGTTCTGAGATTAAATTCTAACCATTTTCCTCTTCTGTTTAATCTATCCCTGAATGGAAAAGTTTGGAAAGCTAAAGAACCATGATTCTGGAGTGTGTGTAGGGTGGGGAGGGAATACCTTGCTGGTTTTTTTAAGACATTAAAATACCGAATTCCACTTTAATTCTTCCACTGATGCTACCTCAGTGAAGAAATTCACTCCGTGCGAACCCAGAATTTGCTTAAAGATTGAGTTTAGCACGCATCAGTTTAACTTGGTGATCGGTATGATTCTTTTCCTTCGTCTCCTGGACTCAGACTGATCCCCAACTCCCAACTATCCCGGACTTCGCTGCAGCCGAAAAAGACACTTCGGCCCAATTGGGTGACTGGAGATCGCCGAACTTGCCGGGAGTGACGAGGCTCTCGGCGCCCTCCGGCAGACAAAAGCAGCGTCTCCTTTCCCCCCCCCAAAAAGACCGAAGGCGGTGGGTCCAGGTAACTGGCACAGTGGCTGGACGTCTCGATCGAAGGGAGGACGTCAGCCGGTGGTTCCTTCAGGGAAGCAGTTTGACCGGTCCAGAAAGACGGCGGAGATTTGGAATAGCCAGCAGTTCCCTCCAGTTGGATTAGACTCGCGGTTGTGAAACTCCAGCAGGAGTTTTAATGCGAGGTGATTAGCGGTCCGCAACCACTGCCCTGAAACTCATTCCAGTCACTACCTGGGACGGGACCTATCCGAGATGTTTGTTTCTGTTGGGGTGGATCAGCTCAAGTTACCCCGACATCCTGGAGAGAAAAGTTCTGCAAACGTCAGTGCCCCCTTTGGCTTGGAAGACAAAGATTTGGTGGGTTTCTTCTAAATCACTAAGCTCCAGGCTCCGGGTCTTGGCAGCGGAAGACCCTAGCCCCTCGGCCGTGGGCTAAAGCTGCTCTTAAGGCCCCAAACCATGGGGAGAAATCCAGGGGGAAATTGTCTCGGCTGGGCTTCGCAGCATCAGCTCAGCCGAAACTGTTTTGCTCTTGTGTTTACTTAACCGAAGCCCTTGATTGGGGCAGTGGTGGAACAGTTTCTCGGGGAAGCTGAAGATGCGCTCTGCACGTGCTCCAAGGGGCGAAACTTTAGGATCCTCATCAGTGCGACGGAAGCTTGCAGGTAACTCATTAAAAAGTCCCTTCAGGACAGCCCTGAAGTCCAGGCCAGAGTTCCAGCCGAACCTGAGTTGCCCTCGTTGGGTCGATCCAAAGCGTGGCCAAATTCTAGAGGCACAACTCGGTCCCACTTTACCTAGGCAGCGGCGCTTTCTTCGGCCCACGTTCGCCAATCTTTCCGTGTGAGGAAGGCGCCGAAGCTCCGGTTGGGCCAAAAAGATAACCAGCGCTGCGCATCCTCTTTTTGCGTCAGAAGTGAAGAGGCAGAAGGAGATCAGCAGAAAAACCCCGCGTCCCAGAGAGGAAAAGGAAGATACCTTCCCCCTAATCTGCGGCGGAGCTATTCGGGTTATGGAGGAACCAGAGTCGGCTAGCAAACGCGCTATCCGCAGTTGGCGAATCCAAGCGAGGAAGGGGGGAACTGGGGCAGCACTAAAACCTAAGGCGGCTCTCAAGCTGCACCCATTTGGGATCACCCCCTTCTTTCCCTGGATATACTTTGGCTTGGGCTTTTCCTCAAGGCAGGATCACTCGATGTGTTCTCCATTGACAAACGCCCCGATTATCTTCTTGAAACTCTCAGTAGTGGCTCATTCAATAGGGCTTAATTTGAACCTGGGTGCAACGATGTTACTCGGACAGTTACTCAGCGTTAACTATGCTTCGTCGTAGTATGAGGGGGGCCTCTTCACACGTGCCATTCCCCCTGGCACAGAAGCGCTGCACTCCTTTGTTAAGGGAGAAGCAGGACCACCTGTGCTTCTATCCCTCTCCTTCCTTTTTCCTGCAAGGAAGAGGGGACGCTCTGCAAAGAAACCTGCCAAGCTTCCCATCCCAGCTCCTGGGGCTTCCAAGCTTCCTGGTGCCTTTGAAATGGGCAAGGAAGCAGCCAAAGTCACAACTGAGGAAGGTGATGCCATCCCATTAGCCTTGCACACTGCAGGGTGGGGAAAGAGGAAAGGTCCACCCATCTCCTCCAAGGCTCCACCCTGTCCAGGAAGAATTGGTTTCTTTGGTACTTTCCCTCCCAAGAATTGGTTTCTACTCTCACCAGGCTGCAGAGAACCATCCCTTTGGCCCTGGATGCCTCAACTGTTCTTGCTGCATTGCCTAAGAAAGCAGAACAGTCTGGAGCTGCCAAGCAAGGGTGATCTTAACCTGATGATTGCCTAGTCCATTCCAGGGTGATCCCCTGGCATTTTAATGGGAAAATTGAGGTCTCTCCAGCCCCCTTCCCAGCCAAAGCAAAAAGAGAGAAGGTCCTCCTTTGTCTTCCAAAGAAATAGATGCAGAGAGAAGGAGGGGCAGCTACAACCTTTTACAACCCTAACCAACTTCTTCTTCTGATAGGAAGTCCTGCACAGCAATGACATCAAGATATCTCCATAACTTGAGCACTCCCACTGGAATGCACTATCTGGGCTTAGCTATCCAAAGGATGCCAAGAAGTTGGCAGCAGCTTCCTGTTCCTTTTTATGCTTGCTCTTTGGCTTCTTTTGGGTGGGTGAAAGAGTGGGCAAGTTTGAGGCACTGTGCCAATCAAATGATTAATCCCCCCCCCTCTCTGTTACAGCTAAGGGGAAATGGTCGTCAACAAGAAGAGATATTTGTTCCTGCTCTTTCCTTAGGATACCAGTTTATTCTCTTAAATATCTGAGAAACACAAGGAGCGAAAACAGAGGTGGAGAAACATAAATTAGCTTAACTTTATTCACACATGTTACCCAACGAGTATATTAGGAGTCCAGCATTGCTTCCTCTCCAAGTCCTTAAGGAAAGATTACAAAATCCATATGGCCTTGCAAAAAAGAAAACTAATATTCCAACTCTGTGCTGCCATCTAATGGTATTCCTGATTTTTATAAGCTAGATTTGGCAGCTCTACTGTACATACTTAAATGCACTTTCCAGCAGAGAATGTATTGGCTACTGAATTTCTACCTTACAGGTAGTTGCTAATGTCACACCGGAAAGAAGTCTACATTCAGTTAATCTTTGGAAGACACAAGAAGTACTGAATGGGTACTGACAGGGCTGGGACCACTACAGAGTTTGCAAAAGGACTAAGTGAAATATAATAATGTTTAAGGCCTCTTCTAGTGATGGGTTGTTGCAGCCAGGGAGCCATATATGAACCCAAACACCAACTTAAAAAGCGACCACACAATGGACACAAACTCACCATAGATCATGAAGAGATTTGAAACATGGAGGTAGGCAAAACTCAGCTTTGTCCCAGAAGTACAAGAGGAAAAATAAAAAAGGAGCAGAAGTATTGCGCTAGATCTAATACAACCGGGATAACCCTCAGGCTGTCCCATGCATGAAACAGCCTAAAATTGCCATAGGTTGTTACTATGTTTGTATGAATGTAATATTCAAGCCAGCACTAGAATAGAATAGACTTGTTCATTAGCCAAGTGTGATTGGACACACAAGAAATTTGTCTTTGGTGCATATGGTCTCAGTGTACATAAAAAGACAAGATACATTCGTCAAGAATCACAAGGCACAACACCCAGAGACAGCCATAAGGTTCAATAAGCAATCAATCATACTAGGAAACAATATCAATATAAATCACAAGGATACAAGCAACAAAGTTACAGTCATGCAGTCACAAGTGGGAGGAGATGGACGACAGGAACGATGAGAAAACCAATAGCAATAGTAATGCAGCCTAATGTGAATAGTTTGACAGTGTTGAGGGAATTATTTGTTTAGCTGAGTGATGGCGTTTGGGGAAACAAGGGGAACTAGAGATCCTAACCTAATTGAGAAAGCCAAGAATTATAGGTGTCACAAGTGTGAGATATCACTCATGATTGGTCCACGACTCTGGAGAGATATAATTTATTTTTAAAAAAAACAGATCCTGAGTGGGTTACGGTGTATTATATGTAGTGAAAAAAATATTCTTGCACAAAAATCTTAAGAATCAGAGCATGGAAATCCTGTTGAAAGGAAAGAAATACAAAGATAATGCTACTGTATGAGTTTGTAAAATAGTCATGATATCCAAAAGTGGGAGAATTGAGAACAGTTGGATCTGCACATCTGACTTCAGAAGATCTAATTTTGACAAACTCTTAGGTTTAAAGGTAGGTTTAAAATAATGGCTTCAAATCGCAAAGGAGAAAACTATCAAGGAAGGTTGGGAAATCCTACAAAATTGGATATTGAAAGCAAAATCATCACAATTCTCACAATGAAGAAATATTGAAGCCAGGGAAGATACATTAAGGATCACCTATCATGCTAACCCTGCCAACAAAAGTGCGTATGGTTTTCCCAGTTGCAATGTGTGGCTGTGAAAGTTGGACAATAAGAAAGGCTGAGCGCCAAAAAATTGAGGCCTTTGAACTCTGGTGCTGGAGAAGACTGCTGCGAGTTCCTTGGAATGCAAGGCGATCAAATCGGTCAGTCCTAGAGGAGATCAACCCTGACTGCTCTTTAGAAGGCCAGATCCTGAAGATGAAACTCAAATACTTTGGCCACCTAATGAGAAGGAAGGGCTCACTGGAGAAGAGCCTAATGCTGGGAAAGATTGAGGGCAAAAGAAGAACGGGATGACAGAGAATGAGGTGGCTGGATGGAGTCACTGAAGTAGCAGGCATGAGCTTAAATGGACCCTAGAGGGTGGTAGAGGACAGGAAGGCCTGGAGGTACATTGTCCATGGGGTCTCAATGGGCCAGACACGACTTTGCAACTAACAACAATACCATGTTAAAGACCTCGTCCTCAAGTCTTATACACTGTAAGCCGCCCTGAGTCTTCGGAGAAGGGCGGGATATAAATGAAAAAAAAAAAAAAGTCCTACTGTACTTGTGGTGTTCCTGGAGGGGGGTGGGATAAACAAAGAATGTCAGAAGTTATGCCAAAAGTATATATTCTCAGCAGGATCACCCAGGGCACTAAAGTTACAGAAACATAAGAACTTTCTCTAAAAGCTATCATTCAGAAACAGCTAAGGCTTGTAAGAGATATAAAAATAAGGGGGGAAAGTGTTTTGAAGGTATGTTCAGAATAAAAGGAAAGCCAAATAGAGCAGCGTTCACCAACTGCTGGTCCGTGGACCACCGGTGGTCTGTGAGAAAATTTTGGTGGTCCCCATAAAAATTATTTGTATTTTTTATATTGCACTAAATCAGGGGTCCTCAAACAGCCCCTGGGACAGTTATGTGCAATGAACGTTTCTGTTCCTGCAGAGAGTCTCCCCCTTCGGGGTCTTTTTGTGTGGATCGGAGGGGGGTAGAAATTCTGACTAGGGGTCTGCTTTGGTCTCCTGGTGCAGGGCTTTGGACGAAGGCTGGAGGGAAGTGCCGCTGGTGGCAAAGAGCTGGAGGGCCTTGTTCCAGTGGGACAGCATCATGGCCTGGAATTGGTTGACCATCTCAGCCTGCTGAGCCTCGAAGTGCCAGTACCTGGCCTTGCAATCCCATAGGTCTTCCCTCTGCTTGTAGTCCTCGGTGCGGTGCTTCTGCTGAGCCTCCTTCTTGGTCAGGTCCAATTTGAACTGAGCTGTTTTGCCAACTCTTTCTCATGGTGGCTGCTTAGCTCCAGTTGGAGCTAAGCAGCTTCCTGTTGGGGCTCTAAGGAGCCCAGGCGGACAGGTGAGGAGTGGCGAGTAGAAGCTGGCAAGGTGCCCCTCGACGTGAGTGACATTGAGTTGGCCATGCCCACCCAGTCACATGACCACCTTGCCACACCCACCCAGCCGGGTCATTAGGCAGATCATATTAGTGGTCCGCGGGATTTAAAATTATGAATTTAGTGGTCCCTGAGGTCCGAAAGGTTGGTGATCCCTGAAATAGAGTATAAGTTTATACCAAGGAAAATGTGGTGAAACATTACAGGTAGTCCTTCTCTTAACAACAATTCATTTAGTGATTATTTGAAGTTACAATGGCACTGAAAAAGTGACTTATTTGCCCCATTTTATGACCTTTGCCCCATTTTATGACCTGTCTTGCCACAGTTTTTAAGTGAATTGGGGCAGTTGTTAAGCTAGTAACACAGTTGTTAAGTGAACTTGGCATCCCCATTGACTTTGCTTGTCAGGTCACAAAAGGTGATCACATGATCCTGGGACACTGTAATCGTCATAAATATAAATGCCAAGAATCTGAATTTTGTTCACATGACCATGGGGATGCCTCAATGGTCATAAATGTGAAAAATAATTCACCTAACGTCTCAGTAACAGAAATGCTGGGCTCAGTTATGGTTGTAAATTGAGAATGACCTATAATTGGTTATAATTAGAAAACAGAACTTCTATTGTGCGTCTGTGGTTTCTCAAAAGGGAAATGAAGTTCTGAATCACAATGGTTGGGCTAATGAGAGAAAGGGGGCCTGGAGTTTAGGGCAGACAATGAGAAGAAATTTAGCTAAATTAAATGAATTCAGTCTCTGGTGCTTGATGGATTACATCCTAGGTTACTGAAGGAATTAATAATTACAGAAATATTCTTGATAAAGTTTGACTCCTGGACAATTGGTGAAGACTGTTGGTGAGCTAACCTTATCCCTATCTTCAAAAAGGAGAAGAAGAAAGACCCAGAAAATACAGTTCTGTTATTATTGTCTATTGTACTGGGCAATGTCTTTGAAAAGATGACCAAGCAGAATGTTTGTAAACACTTGAATAAGCATGTTGTTATAAACAGGAGCCAACATGGACTAGCTGCAGACAAATTGTGCCAAACTAATGCTCTCTCTTTCTTTGATAGGAGTTACTTAGAGTAGATCAGGGGAATCTTATAAAAAATAGTATATCTGGAATTCACCAAAGGTTTTGACAGACTGCCACATGACCATTTACATTCTATTGCCCAGGGGGCAAACCAAAACCAATGGGATAAAACTATAAAAATGGAGGTTCAGATTAAACATCCTGGCTGTATTAGCTGTCAGCTAGTTGTCACATGATATGTAGCTTCTATTTCACTAAGACTTTTCAGAGTCTGGATGATTATTTGCCAAAGATTTTCTAACGGGTCTTGTACTGAATGGAGGTAGTATCAGATGGACAGGGGGTTGCATGGTTCCTTTCAACTGTATGATTGTATGACACCAGTTTTAAGATATACAACATCTGTCACAGGGCCGAAAGTCAGTGAAATTGATAATGTGTTGAGTACACATCTTTGACGTACGGCCACAATTGGGATCAGAATTTCTGTTCCTAAACAAGTCACACCCGATTTTGCAAACATTTTTTGTCGCGGTTAAACGAATCACTGCAGTTGTTAAGTGAATTCGACTTCCCTTATTGACTTTGCTTGTTGGAAACCAGATGGGAAAGTTGTAAATGGCTATCACATGACTTTGGGATGCTGCAACCATTGTAAATACATACTGGTTGCCAAGCACTAAAATTTTGATCACATGATGGTGGGGATGCTATAATGGTTGTAAGAGTAAGGAATAGTAAGTATTTTCAATGCCGTTGTAACTTTGAATGGTCACCAAATGAATGGTTGTAAGTTAAGGGATACCTCCATTGGAAGTATTTTTTAATCTCCTTTCTGGGTTCCTCCATGCCATGTTTCTTTATTCTATAAAACCATCCTTTTTCCAAGATGGTATATGCTTCTATGTGGCGGATGAGTGGATGATGATGGGAAACAGAAGGAGATGTAAGTATGGAGAAACAACAAGACCTATGCTGTATATAAAGTTTTCTTTGAGGGTGACTTCTTGTGACTTTAGGGTTGGATACCGCTGCCTTCTTTCTAGATGTAGCCAAGATGCTCTCAATCTTCTCTGCAGCCCTAGAATTTCATGAAGATCTCCCACTCAATTACTACTTGATTTAACTCTGCTTAGCAGAGAAAGGATAGTAATAGCAACAGCACTTACTTAGCCTTATATACTGCCCCATAGTGCTTTGCAGCCCTCTCTAAGCAAATTTCCAGAGTCAGCCTTCAACAATCTGAGTCCTCATTTTACCAACTTTGGAAGGATTAAAGGCTGAGTCAACCTTGAGCCAGTCAGGATCTAACTCCTGGCAGTGTACACGCACATTTCAGAGCAACTCTTCAAAGCAGGACATCAAGCCAGATTATCATTAAAGGAGATTATGAAATTGCATCTTTTTTACAGATCTTCTTGTAGGGGGACACTATCTTTTTAAGCAGGCAAAAAGTAGAGGTAGTCCCTCAATTTATGACTGTTCACTCAGTGACTCCCGAAAAAAGCTACTTGAGATGTGGCTTTGAAGTTCTGACAAGTGCCCCTCCCCCATGTGACCAGATTTGGGTGCTCAGCAGCTGGCCTGTATTTATAGCCGTTGAAGCAACCCACAGTGCCCCCATGGTCATGCAACTGTAATTTTTCAAGGGTTTTGCTGGGAACTGGCATTTACTTCCAGTTTCCAGCAAAGAAACATAGCAAACAAGGGGTTCACTTAACAACTATGGGCTTTCCTATACAACTGCTACATTTGGTTAATGACCAATATGAAAAAAGTCATAAAATTTGGTTCAGACACATGACTTATGACCACAATTGTCATGTGTACGTGGAGGACTACCTGTTCTGTAACCTGTACTTTGGAACACAAAGATTACTTAAATTCAGGGCTAGGAACTAGATAAAGTGTGTATTACAGGTAGTCCTCAATGTATGACCACAATTGAGACCAACATTTATGCTGCAAAGCGAGAATTTTGTTAAGTGAGTTTTGCCCCATTTTATGACTTTTCTTGCCACATTTGTTAAGTGAATCACTGCAGTTGTTCAATCAGTAACACAGCTGTTAAGTGAATCCGGCTTCTCCATTGACTTTGCTTGTCAGAAGGTTGCAAAAGGGGATCACATGACCCCAGGACACTGCAACCGTCATAAACGTGAATCAGTTGTCAAGCATCCGCATGCAAATCACGTGACCATGGGGATCCTGCAATGGTCCTAAGTGTGAAAAATGGTCACAAATTGGTTTTTTCAGTGCCGTTGTAACTTCGAACAGTCACTAAGTGAACTGTTGTAAGTTGAGGACTACCCGTATAGAATATCAGGGAGGAATTCACTGTCCACCAAGGCATCCCGAATGGAACTGAAACCGCACATGGAAAAGGGCCACAGAAGAGAAATAAATAGACGAAGCAAGTTTCCTGGTCTGTAAATTCTGCACATTTCTTCACTAGACTATCATCAACCTTGGGCACCGAGTCCATCAGTTCATCCCAAATTTCACCCATAGGACTCTGCAGGAAACTATTCACCCAGCTTTGGCACTAACCACCCTTGAGTTTATTTAACCACCAACTGCAACCTTCTATTTTGTGGCTGCTGTTTTCACCCTTTTCCCCACCCCACGCCTTACAGCTGCTGGTTAATACCTTCAGCTGTTCTTCAAATGTTACAGCTAAGGGAGCCAAGCGGGAAGGTTTCCCGCGGGCTTTTTTCAATTCAGAAAAAGGCTCTTTTCTCAGCGAGGAGTTCCTCTCTCTCTCCTCAAATCGCAACGGCAGAGTTTCCTACAGAAATTAGAGGCGTTTGAGTTCCCCGAGCTCTGTCCAGTTTCTGAATTGAGAAATATAGGATCGGGAGGCGGGGGGGGGGGGGGAGAAAGTCCTGTCCAGGGCATCTTCCCTGTCCAGGGCTTCCACGGCGATCCAAACTAGCTTGGCGGAAGGATCGAAGTTTGCGCATTGCACGATCTCTCTGTAGCAAAGCTCGTCCCTGAATCGGGAGCGGGGCCAAAAACAAGGGGGGGGGGAGCAGTCAAAAATTGGCATTGGGTTTGAGAAGGGGCTGCGCCAGAAGTCCAAGATATGCCCCTTGTTCTGCATTCACGAGCCGTGGCCGCTCGCTGCAAATCTGGATCCCCAGCACCACAAATCTCCGGCAACAGAGCTGCAAAAGACTAAGGTGTCAGAAGAGATTGCCCGATTTTTGGTTTTTTTCCTTCCCAGCCCTCGTTTCTTCTTGGGTTTTCGCGCGGGTATCACCGACCCTTTTCTGCTCGCGTTTCCCCCCCCCCCCCAGCGCCCCCTTGGCTGCTTTTCCCAGCTGGATTTGCGAAGCAGACGGCTGGCGGGGGTGGGGGATGGGGGGGGAAGGGAGGCGGGCATCACAGCAAGGGACAGATCGTGGGTAGGCAGAGTAGGAAGGGGCGGATCTCGGGGAATCGCGAAGGTCAAGGCTAAAGTGATCTCTCGCAGCCTTTCTGTGATTAGTTTTAGACTAAGGGACCCGCGCCCCCTGCTGCCAGAGAGATGCAAGTGCAGACAACGACACGGCAGGAAATTTGGTTAAGACAAAGCATTCTGTCCCAAAGAAAGCGAGAAAAAGAAGAAGAGAAGAAAAAGAAAAGAAGCTTATTGTCACTTTGAATATACAATAATCGGCCCACATTAAAATGAAATTTTGCTGCATACAGCTCTCAAAGGGTCACCACCTCCAATATACGACATAAACATGTCAAAATAAATACAAAGTTATGCACATACCCACACATGTATTATATGACACAGAGAAACAACACAGTCTAGTTCGGACGAGAGTTGCTAGAACTTTTTTATCCCCTTTTTTTATCCCACGTTCAAATGAAATCAGCAAGAGCTACACTTCGCTCTACTGTCTTTTTGCAAAGCAAAGGTAGTTTTTGTACCCCAATGTAAAAAAACCCTGGGCAAGGTGAGCCTCTGCACCCAGCCATACAAAGAGCGTAGCTGAGGAATTATAATAAAACTTTCTCAATTCCCCTGTGTTGCAAAAAAATGCTGTCTGCCACTTTTAGAACTGTGTTTAGGAATTGGAGGGGAAGGGAGTTACAATTTCATAATTTAAATAATATGGGGACAACTGAAAGTTATTAAACAATAGAAATTAAAAATCTAAATAGCCAAATAGCTTCCAAGCCACTTTTAAGAATTTTAATATGTTGACATTATTACACTCAGCCTATAATAAGACCCAGAATGGTTGGAGCGGCCAAATTTTAGATAATCTAAAGCTGAAAGATATTAATGTAGCGGTCCCTTTAGCGATTTGTTCAAGAAACCGAGAGTACATCTTTCCAGATACTAATGCATCTGGCTTTGATAGAAATATTTAAAAACAAGTGGGATTTTTTTTTCACTTTATAAAAACATTTTTAATACAACTTTTTCCTATCTGCAAGGCCCAACCATTCTCTGTCCCGGATACAAGGAGCTAAGCTTAAAATTAAACATTCTTTGCATATATACTCCGGAAAGTATGAATAGTAAATGGCGGATGGTAAGCAAACGTTCTGTTTAAACTTGCACCAATTTCATAATGTATTTAAATTGCGGGATTTGTGGATTGTAGGACACAGTTTGTGGAATTTACTGAATAGGTTAAAAAAAAGCTATTTTTTTTTCAGGGATAGCTCTAACTTGCTTCCAAATTCAAAATGATTTGCCCAAGTGCACCACTGAATGATTTTAGAGCGTGTCACAGATTATGTAACAATATTACTGGGCCTAGCTAACTGGTGTGGGGGGTAGGAAGAAATGTATTCCTTTTCTACGATAATCAGCCCTGCTTTAATATATTCTACAAAAACAGCTACAACAGTCAAAAAATTTTGGCTTCCTCAAGCCATACACTGCTATTTTTTTGTACAAGCATAATAGAGTTTGGAGGGGAGAATATCCCAAAAAATAGATGGGCACAGGACAAAAAACTAAATATGATATAATTTCAGTAAAATATTTGAATGTAATTAATATAATATCCTGCATATTTAATAATGCTCTTTACTTTTTATTTGTTGATTTAAAATTAAGTAGAAAGTCAACAAACCCAGCAGACCCAATTTCAAATTAATAGAAATTTAAATTACAGGTGACATAGGAACTGTTCTAGTATTTATGCTAGCATTCACAATTCTCAGCAATCATAACTGCCCTTTCCCCCCCCCCAAAGAAACTGAATGTAGGCTAAAAAAAAAATTGAATAAAAGGCTGCATCCAGATAGCCACAGATATATTGACTGTCTGGTATTATGCTAATAAAATGTACTTATAATCTTTACTTGTGTGTTACAAAGTTTCTAAAAACAACAATCTGCATTTTAAAGAACTGTTACATTTCTTCATTCTTTTTTTTAATTATAATTATTTGGTGTTGTCATATCATGCTTCAGCAAGCTATTCTGAATCTGGAAAATACCTATACCTCCTCCCACCTCCCCTAAAGCAACAATTGCTGATGTCGATGTAACATTAGTCTAATACAATCACAGTCTGGTGACTTTTAACAACAAAGCCAATTTCAAATTAAAAGGAATTTTAACTATAGGTGACATAGGAACTGTTCTAGTATTTATGCTAGCATTCACAATTCTCAGCAATCATTATTCAGTAATGATGCATTCTAATAAGAACCAAACCACACATCAATGGGATAATTCTTATTTATTTGTTTATTTATTTAATTTATTAAATAAACTTACTTACTTATTCCATTTATATAGCTGCCCATCTTGCATATGTAATGCTAGACAATTTACAATAAAATAGATAAGACTTTGATGAAATATATAATATAAAAATAAAAAGAGCAACTAGGATTAAAGACCTGCAGATTAAAACATACAAAGAACAGGTGCAGGAATTGTGTTTAGCTAATGTAGAGAAAAGAAGGACTGGGGGACGATGACACATTTATTTATTTATTTATTTATTTATTTATTTATTTATTTATTTATTTATTTGATTTCTATACCACCCTTCTTGATAGCAATATCCCAGTATTTGAGGGGCTGCCATAAAAAAGAGGGGGACAACTTATTTTCCAAAGCACCAGAAGACAGGACAAGAAATAATGGATGGAAACTAATTAAGGAGAAAAGCAATCTGGAATTAAGGAGAAACTTCCCAACAGTGAGAACAATTAACCAGTGGAACAGTTTGCCTTCAGAAGTTGTGGGTGCTTCATCTTTGGAGGTTTTTAAGAAAAGACTGGGCAGCACCTGTTTGAAATGGTATAGTCATAGTGTCTTCTGCCTGAGCAGAAGATTGGACTAGAAGATCTCCAAGGTCCCTTTGAGCTCAATTCTAATTGATTGAAAAACACACAGCTTTTTGAGCATCAAAAATTGACCCCCAACAAAGCCAGCAGACGGGGTCCACAGGCCTGAACACAAAACCAAGGTTTTAGGGCTTTATGAAAGGCCAGCAAATTGGGATTAATCTAATCTCAGAATGAATGTTGTCACAAAGACTGGGGGCAATATCTACTCAACCTTCCACACAAAGCCTGCTCATCCATACATCATAGTGTTTGTGCTTCTGGAAAATTTTCCAAAAAATGTTGTAGAAAGGGGTCCAAATGTCTTTATATTGGAAGCAACCAGAGTCTACAAGCCACCACTGTTTTACCAGGAAACAAATAGGAAAGAGTAGATAATCTATGCAACCATCCATGAATTCTAAGATAGCCTCGGAATTAGGTAATATGAGCTCTATTTGCTTCTTGGCAAAAAAGTTAATATCCTGTGATGAATAATATGCAGGGTCAACCTCACCACTAAGCAAATGTAGATGCTGGGCCTTGCTGGGGTGAAGAGAAGGGTTGGTTCCCTATTAGCAATCCCTATCATCTGAATGGCAGAATAAATATGACAGAATATTGCTCTTCTCCTTTCTAAATCAGTCTGTTGACGTGGAGGCAAGTATATTATCTATGCTACCAATTAACCAGGTTTTAAATAGGGAAGAACCAAAGGCCTGATCCAGACAAGGACCAGATGAAAACCCATCAACTATGCTACATCACTAGCAGTGATAAGATTGAATCCAACTAAGCTCAACTTTTCAAAAATGCTTAATTTTGGAATAATACCATGATACTCCATTGCAATATTACAGTAAACTGGCTATATTGGGATAGGTTACTGAATGAGTATGCCTTTGGTACAGATGAACATAAAGGGGTTAATCTGTTGGGTGTTGGTTTGTTTTTTTTACTTCAGCTGCTACCATAAGAGTTTTAAGATAAAGCCTGCAAATTCATTTTTGTTCTTGACTTCAGAGTACATAAATTCAATGAAAGGAATAGTTATCCCACTGCTTCTTAGTACTATCAATACTAATTCCATTTTTACTATTTTACTGATTGTATTTAAGGTGATGTATAAAATGTATTCCCTTCTCACTTTATAGTCACTGAATACATAATTAATGTTTTTTCTAAGGATATGTTCAGTAGGTGACTTTAATAATACTGGACACAAACAACCACTAGATAAAAGCAGAGTTAGACTTTACTATATCTTTTTTATCATCTAGCAGTTGTCTGTGTTGTTGTTGCTAGTTGCGAAGTCGTGTCCGACCCATCGCGACCTTATGGACAACGTTCCTCCAGGCCTTCCTGTCCTGTACCATCCTCTGGAGTCCATTTAAGTTCACGCCTACTGCTTCAGTGACTCCATCCAGCCACCATATTCTCTGCCATTCCATTCTTCTTTTGCCCTCAATCTTTCCCAGCATTAGGCTCTTCTCCAGTGAGTCTTTCCTTGTATCTATTTTTATGTAATTGAGACCTGATAAAGCGTCACTTTCTTTTATTTTACATGATGTGTTGAGTCATATCAAAATATATCAAAAATATACATATCCTATTAATATGTTTTGGATTCTCATATTGCAATGCTTCTTTGTACAATTACCATATTGTGAGAATTCTGTATTGAGTGTAAATTATTCATAAATACAATAAATCAAAGCTTAATTATTTAAAAATAGTCCACTAGCACAATATACATATATAAACCAAGAAAGTTTCTCATGTAATGAAACTAAATTTAGGCTCTAAAGGCCTTAAACATTCTATAGTGATCCTGCATGACTAGCTGTAACTTATTGCATAGCCTATAACTGGGTGAAAAGTATTTTTGCTTTGTTATTTTAGTGCTAGGATGCCCTTTTTAAAAAGAAAAATTCATCAAGCAACCCCACTAAAATTTACATTGAAGAAATAACATGTCATAATGCTGACAAGGCCTTCAGCATGGATAAGGTAATGCCAATGTTCATCTTTGCTCAAGAAATAGTTTGCAAGAGTTTAAATCACCTTTTGCCAATTGTAGACACATAATAAGGAGACTCATGTATCATTACTTGTGCTCCGGCTTTCCAAGTCTATTCCCCTCTCTCTCTCCTTCTGTAATTACAAACTAAGTCTACAACAATCTAAAACAAGACTAAAATGCAGTCCAGGAATTCATTTTAAGTATTAGTGCAGCACAGATCAGTCTGAAATCTTTTCTAACTTTCATAGCACTCAGAGGTCCAGCAGGCGATCAAGATTTTATCCTCAGCTTGCTTGCCCATTGTCATAAATGATGTGTGAATTTGTTTGTTAGAACAAAATCTTTGAGAAGGGAAGCTAAAATGGCATGCCTTGTTGCTCTACATACAGGCACAAAATTATAATATAACTATCCTTCCCTGCCTCTAAACCCACAAAGTGGGATCCAGAGAGTTGTCCCTTGCCCAATATTGTATTTTGAATACATAAGCATCAACTCCATTAAGAACTTTCTCTTCCTTTCTGAAGACACGCAAAACAAACTGAACTGTATATGTCAATGTATGTTAAACTTGTATGTTAGATATGATTATATTGTGTATGGCTGTAGCTGTTTAAGAGGAATTAACCTACATGCTTGACATGAAAGGAGTAATGTAAATTTGTACAAAGATAAAGAAGTATATCATTTATTAGCTTAAATTTGATGACAATGTTTAATACCAGTGGTGTTAAACCATGTCCATTGTTTTTAATTTGAATTATTAATAAAAAAACTTTTTTTAAAAAAACAAACCGAACTGTAGCAAACGGAGGTCAGGAATGGAAATTATGTTCCTTAAATCCAGCAAGAAAAATAATAGATAACACATGAACATTTTTCCATCCAAATCCTCCAGCAACTCCTCTCTCGCGCAGTAAAAGTGGGAATGTTTCACTACCATTAGCAAGCACAAGGGAATCACTGTATAAACATTTTTCCAATTGTGGGTGAAAAGATGGAGAGAACTCTACTGCAATGTTTCTCTTCAAATGCTTGTGATCAAAGTCCAAAACTGTCACTAGTTAATCAATCTGCAGTTGCCTAGAGAAAACCTAGGTGGTAGCATAAAACTTCCATAGCTTTTAGCAGAGGCTTTAGTCACCTAAATCTGGGCATTCGTCCAAAATTTAGTTGCAGTTGTGTATTACATACCAGAAAAGATAATACTAAATCTGAGGCCCTGGATTAACCATTTTACTGTAAATGAAGGAAAATGAAACGCCTGTATTCTGGAAAAGAGCAGGTTTTAAGGGTCTTTTCATGGTGGTATCAAAGAAAAATGTTTTCTCAATATCTTGAAAAATTTAACATTAGATGGTTTTGGCTTGTTCTTTGTTCATGTTCCTCTTTTTTTTAAAAACTGCATAATTCAGCAACAGAACCAATGTGTTTTTTGTTGAGTTGATGACATCATGAAGTGCGTGGAATGAGGCAGGATATAGGGAAAACTGAGTGAGGTCAAAGCAAAAAGTGCATGGCTCCAGGACGCAATATTTTCCCATCACACTTTCTTATATACGGATCCTTGTTTTTTCGTTCTCACTTAATCAACACCACAGGTTTAACTTTAAATTATTGACCAACATTTGATAGCAGTTTTGTTGAGTTGCATGTGATCTCATAAAACACAGTTTTAGTTTTCTAGTCACTGGTATTGTTCAAACTTGATAATTATGGAGTCCATTGTCTATTCTGAGGCTAAAAATGAGAAGCTGGGGGCTAAATATATCAGGGATTATGACGACGTAAAAATCATTTTTTTAATTGGATTACGTTTTTGGGTGCTGTTTTAATGAAGGTTGTAGCGGTAGGGAAGGATGGTCCTATTGCTGTGAGTTTTATTATCCTTGGAATCACCAATGTAACTCTATAAATAAATAATTCCTCAATAAATAAACATAACCAGCATGAGGAAAAATTAAAGATGGCCGAGAGAGGACGCTGTTTGTATCCCACTACCAAAAAGAAGATTTTAAAAATTAAAAAGAGGATAGCGAGAGGGGGGAAAAGCCTTTTTGAACAAAGTTGAGGAAAGATAGCTTGAAATACGGGAACAGATAAAGGAGAACCTAGTCATAGATCCTAAAAAAACAGCATATGAAGGGCAGCTGGTTCCTCCCCTTCCACCTCCATTTTTCTGATCTGTAGCAAGGCAGGCAATGTGTCAATTGTGCAATCTGATTTTTTTCTGACGAAAGAATCAGAACAACAAACCACCTGAGGATACGTCCTCATGTTTTCTATGCAGTGTTTCCCTAACTCGGCAATTTTGTGGACTTCAACTCCCAGAATCTCCCAGCCAGCCATGGGGAATTTTGAAAAGTTGGAGTCCACACATCATAAAGTTGCTGAGGTTAAGAAACACTCTTGTACTGAATAGATTTATTTATTTTATTGTACTTTACTCTGCCTCTCTCTCTCTCTCTCTCTTTTTCTTTTTTTCCAGGCAGCTTTATTATTTTTTTCCCCTCTGTGTTTCTTCTGTCTTCCTGTATATACAGGAAAAGAAAGGCAGCCAGATCAATCGAGGGGCAATGAACAGAAGAATCCATCTGGCCCGGCCTTTCTTGGCAGCTCCATATGGGTAGTCTGGAACGCCTGCTTTGTAATCTTCGTGTCCTTTCCCTCCAAAATAAAAACTAGTTTACATAATTATTGTGCCATAATATTATGATCTTAAAGCTTAGTGATGATGTAGCAAGATGTGTTTTGCTCAAATTCCATAATGTATTCTGATTAGTTGGTTTATCATAATTTAATTCCATCCCTCCCTAGAGGAGAGTCGCAGCAGATGCTCTGACAACCTGAAGGGGTTTTGTCAGGAGCTTAGTCAAAGGGGGGAAAAAATGGCAGGGCGTTAATCAGCAAGAAACAGAGCGGGTGGTACCAACAGCAAAGCAAAATCCAACACATGGTGCATGTAACCTGGACACGTGTCTTTGGCACTTTCTTTCAAATATTTTATTCAGTGATTTGCTTAGAAAACAATGGTCTTGCCTGAGACACCAATAGAGAATTAAGAATCTGTCTCTAATTTTCTCCTCCCCTCAAAGCCTCTTTCCTTTTTAACAAATTCAGATCATAGAGGAAAATATTTCTGATTGGTTGAATGCTTGCCCAAACAATAAGCTTTAATAATGAATTCTGGCAGAAGGCTGACAATTGGACTAGGTCCCATCCAACCCTAAATTCTGTGGGTTTTTTGGATATGAATCACTGATTTGTAACCAGGCTAAGATATCTAGCTCTTTCAATTTCATGAAGCTTTTTCAAAGGAGGCATATAATATTCCATTATTAGAGTGCATTAGTCAATTGGAAAAATCCACTCCTTTCAGCTGGATCTGTTTTCAAATTATGCTTCTACCTGCTGAATGAACTTTACTGCCATATATAAGTTAAACAGACAACAACAGCAGCCATTTATAGTAGTGTCAGGATGGCAGATTGCAACTCCATCCTTTTTTCCCCAAAAAAGATTTTCACTGGAGATCCAAAGATGCAGCAGTGATCTAGTTTTGATATATTTTACTTTATGAATTTATTTATCAAATTTAGAGATTATTTTATGTCACTCATAGAATGTCATTTTAGATGGCGCTTTAGGACAGAATTATTTTACCATGATTTTATCCTTCTAAGAAACCAGCTTGTGATTTTTTTTCCACAACAATGAAATAATGAAATAATGAACAGATGATATAGATAGAGAGATGGATGGATGGATGGATGGATAGATGGATGGATGGAGACAGACAGCAGGCAGGCAGGCAGGCAGAGATATTTCTAAATATCTTGACATTGATATAATGCTGCATGTAGCTAAATATGTAACTCTTCTGAAATAAATGGGATTCTCCTTTTGTATTATATAATAGAAGGTTCAACAGACTGCCACATATTTTAACATTTACAAATGAAAATTGGGAGAACTCTTGACCCCCCGTTTATTTCTAAAATTGCTATCTAATAAACCTCCTCTTGACCCCTTTACTAAATACAGCACTGAAGGTTTTGTTTTCTCGTTTCCTGTTGCTACACCCTCTCCTATTTATTGTTCCTCAGATTAAGTATCTATGCTGGAAAAACTGCTGTCAGCAATTAAAAACATATCTTGAAATCTTTAGGGAGTAAAGCATCAGGCTGTGCGCTGCAGGGTGCCTTCATGTGAAAATATGTTCATGGATATGAAATGGAAATAAAATGCATCCATTCAAAAGTCTCCCCTGCCAAAGCAGTTATTAAAAGTAGTATGACGACACTCGTGGTAATGACGGCGACTTCAGTGAAACAAAATACTTTCTACCTTTTTTCTCCCTATGCATCAAGCACAAGGAAAGGGAGAAACACTTTAAGTATGAATGGAGCTTTCAGACTGAATAGAGAGCTGAGAAACTTTGTAAAGCTGATACTATTAATGTCTTCTGTGTCCTCCCAAATGCTAGCCTTAAAAACTTGTAAAGCTGACCTCCACACGACCCTTTCTTAATAGTAACATTGTTCACTTCTAAAATAGAGGTTCTCCCTTTTTTTTTTAAAGTTTCAGAGTGGCTTTTAGCAACTTGAATTTAATAACCCTTCAAGTCCTAAGAGTAGTAGTTTCAAGTGTGAACCCTGGGAATTAAATACACAATACACAAAAAGTTCACTACTAAACTGACCAGGCAGCCACTGAAGGTGGTTTACTTCAAGTTGGAGTCCCAATGTAGGCAAATCATTACTCCTGGAGGCAAACATGTATCTTAAGAGCCTATTTCTCTTTATAGCAGGGGTGTCAAACTCAAGGCCCGGGGGCCAGATCTGGCCCGTGGGGTGCTTAGATCTGGCCTGTGGGGCCCCCCTGGAAACAGTGAAGGACCGGCCCGCGATCCCTCTGCCAGTGAAAATGGAGCTCCGGAGGGCCCTCCCGACTTCCATTTTCGCTGGTAGAGGGTTGTAGGAGGCCGTCACAGTCAAAAATGACACTTGAGAGCCTGTTTTTGCTGGCAGAGCACTCGGGCCACCACTGGCACCCCGACACAAGTGATGTTGAGCTGGTCATTCCCACCCTGGCCACGCCAACCCCAGCCCCACAAGGTCAAACACAACCCTGATAAGGCCCTCAGTGAAATACAGTTTGACACCTCTGCCTTATAAGAAGAGCCTTTAAGCTTCAAAATGTGTTTTCTACTTATGCTTTAATACAGGGGTCCCCAACCTCTGGACCATGACTCACTACCGGCCCGTGGCCTATTTGGAACTGGGCTGTGTGAGTGGCTGGTCAGAGTGTTCGTGCACGCCTGCAGCTTAACTTACGCAAGAAACGGGTTGGTGGGCAATCGTGTGCATGGATGGCAGCACGCCACTCACACAGGTAGAGCTGCACAGGTGCGTACTGTCCTGCCACTGGCACAAGGACTGCATGCACACACATGCGCGTGCATACGCAGGCCACTTCCCCTCTTCCAGCCCTAGTCGTGCTGCCAAGCTGCAAAGGTTGGGGAACCACTGTTTTAAAAAATGTGAACAGGAAAAATTGCATTGGCTGAACGTAAGAAATCCATCAACTTCATTGGTCTTGTCAACCAATGAAGAGTCAGTTTAGGCAGCAGATTTCTCGTTCCAGCATGAAGAAGACCTCTTGGCCATTTATTTGTGCTGGCTTCAAAGACCTGCACCGGGAAAAACCAGCTGTATTCTCTCTTTTCAAATGGGACAAACCTCAGAGATTGAAGGTGGACAAAGAAGCAAAAGGAAGGAAGGAAAAACATATTTCTGACAATATACTAAAAATTCCTGTCTCTTTAAAGGCTAATGTTTATGGCTTGCATGATCTGTAGTACACAAGTATTTAAGGAGATCCAAGATTTACTTCCTGACCTCCACCTCAGACTGATAGTTTCATATATCCAAGTGTTTTAAGCTCATACCTCTTTGTATTATATTTATTGTATCTCTGAAAAAATATTTAGTAATTATTAAAAAGGGTAGCATTGTACCCCATAATTTTGTAACTTACTTCAAAAATATAAAGCATTGTTTGCAAGAGTCCATTATGATTACCTTTCGATTTATTTATTTGTCATATTTAGGTATCACCCTTCCAATTCTCAAGTGACTCTTTTAACCTTTAGGTATATTCACGTAAGTTCCATGTGAAACATTTACGATCTACACCATACAGGAGTAAAATGATGGGGGTTTTGACTGAGAACCAGGAGGGAAATAGTTAAAATGATGAGTATTTAAATGTATAATTGATTCAATAAAAAAACACACAGAAATAATATACTTGCTTGAAAATCAGTTCACATTTAATATGTAGAAAATCTATATATGTTTTATATCACTTCTTGATGGCCATTGATCCTTTTCTCTTCAGCAGTCACACATGAACACAAATAATTTTTTGTGTTCCTTTCTGAAGAGATTTTATTCCTTTCTGAAGAGAGGCCTTTTGGAAATATCTCTTCCTATTAATGCTCATATTCATTCTCAAATGCAAGTTTGTCAAATAAGCAGAACATGTGGTTGAGAAGTATATCAAGTATCCAAAGGTAAACAGTCCTTAAATTGTCATTTGCCTGACTTTGCAGGCTAAAGCATGCTTGGCTGCTATTTTCTGGTGTTTTTATGCTTTCCCCCACACCTGGGTTTTCACAAAGTGCGTTTTTGCTGGCTAGGAACAATTTAAGCCAGCTTCGCTTTTACTGCCAAAATGTATTGATAAGTTTCTAGTAAGCCGTGTAAAGATACCAAAGAAACAAGGTGTGCTTCCCCAGTGCTCTTGTTGTGTATACCACATAGGAATAATTTCGAATACAAAATTGCGGCTTGCTATGAGAATTTGTGGTTCAGAAGTGTCGTTAAACAGCAGCAGAAAAGCAAATCGCTCTGTAGTTACTGCTCCTAAAAGGCCCCTGGGGAGAAGCCTTTGTTTGTTTTTAATTTAAAAGCTTTAACAGAAAGTTCCAGCCAGAGCCACATCATCAGACTTCCAATAACAAAATATTCAGCCCAATTTAATGTTGCAATCGTGTCACAAGGTCACCATTCAGGACTTAAAGACTGTTCACAGAGAAGGATTCCTAAGGGAAGAAAAATGAGATTCTTAACATTAACAGAGAGTTAAACCAATGAGGAAGAAAGAGAGAAAAACATCAGGCAGGCAAACAGGCATGGCCCTGAGTGCGATGGTGGGTTGCTCCTGGTTCGGTCCAGTTCTTGCAAACCAGTAGTAAAAGCGGCGGGAGGCTCTGCCCACCTGCCCGGATGTCATCATGGATGATCTGTGCATGTGCAGAAGCATGTACATGTGCGCGAGTGAAGCAAGCGTGCGCCACGCTCCCGTTGCAAACCGGTAGTAAAGCAGGGGTGAAATGCTCCCAGTTCGGACCAGCTCGCGCGATCTGGTAGCGATGGTAGCTGCTGGTTCGGAAGACCGGTAGCAAAAATCCCTGGCCCCGCCCCCCCGCCTCTGCTGAGCCACACCATCAGCAGAGGGTTTTGGTTTTTTTACTTTTAAAAGCCGGTTTTTCTTCAGCCGAAAACATGCCTTTAAAAGTAAAAAAAGCTTTTGAGGATCCTGCCCCTCAGCTGAGATCGGCAGAGCCTTTAAATTATAAAAAAAATTTTTAAAGTCTCCTCTGGCGATCTCACCTGAGTTCCTCATCAGCAGAACCTTACTTGTACTCTTACTTGTAGAAAACATGTTTTCTACAAGTAAGAGTAGAGATTCTAAGGCACTTACCTGATTACTGATGAATGCGTGGCTTTTTTCCCAGCCCGAAAGCAGTTTCACTTTCAGCCCAGACAGAATCAATTGCTTAGCTAATCTATTTCCTCAGTGATCAACTAATACTGGCTGGCTTTGCTGACTGAGGAACTCTGGGAATTGAAGTCCACAATAAAATAAAATAAAATAAAATAAAATAAAATAAAATTTGTGCAGCTTTCTGAGATTTGGTGTGTTTCTGTAGTGTTTCACTCTAACTACACAAACAAACAAAATCTCAGAAAGCTGTATGTGGCATTGTGTGTGTGTGTGTGTGTGTGTGTGTGTTATGTTGTGTGTGTGTAAAGTATAAAAGTTGGTTTTTGAGCTTTTTGTGGCTGTGTGAAGTGTGAAGTGCAGCTGCTTTTACATTGTGTGTGAGTCAGTTGTGTTGTGTTGTGCTGTGTGTGTGTAAAGTGTGAAAGTTGGCTTTTGGTACCTCTTATTGTTTTTTATACTTTATTTATTATTTTTATTATTTATTGTTATTGGCCACACCCACCCAGTCATCTGACCACCAAGCCACGCCCACCAATTAAGCCACGCCCACAGGACCGGTAGGGAAAATTTTTAGACTTCACCTCTGTAGTAAAGGTAAGTAGAACCCACCCCTGCCTGAGTGCCATCTTCAGAGGAGCCCTCCCCACTACTGATTTATGGGTAGTGTTATCTACCAGTCGAAGAATCAGCATAATGTCTGTCAAAAAATGGCTCTTCCCACTTGGCAATACTTTGGCTGGCCTATTCCTGGTTATGGACAAATGGTCTTTGACTTACAACATTTCATTTAATAACCCTTTGAAGTTGCAACAGCACTGAAAAAAGTGATTTACAACCTGGCCTTGCATTTATTTATTTGTTTGTTTATTTAGATATTTTATTTTAGATAATTTATATGGCTGCCTATTCATTCACAGCGATTCTAGGCGGCTTACAGATAATAAAAACACAATATGGAAAAAATAATAATAATAATAAAATAATAACCTCCATCCTCCCTCAGTAACATCACACACTGGAATCAACCATTTAATAGGCTCTATCCACTCTGGGTTCCACAGGCCCACTGGCAAAACTATGTCTTCAGGGCCTTATGAAGGAGTGTCTGAATCTAATTTCTGGAGGGATAATGTTCCAGAGGGAGGGAGCCACTACAAAGAAGGCCCTTCTCTTGGATCCCGCCAGATGTACCTCCTTAGGGGATGGGACCTGCAATATTTCTTGCCTCCCCACTCTAGTGGGTCAGGTGGATGTGACTGACAAAATAGGGTCCCTCAGATAACCTGGTCCCAAGCCATTAAGGGCTTTAAAGATGACAACCATCGCCTTGAATTCTACTTGGAAGCAAATCAGGAACCAATGCAGCACCTGCAGGAGAGGCGACTCACTGAGGTGTGCACAAAGCCATGTGGGCCGTTGCATTTTTAACAAACATAAACCTGCAACATCCCCTGGTCACATGATCAAACTTCAAGTGCTTGGCATCCAGCATGTATTAACAATGATTGCAGTGTCTTGGTATCATGTGATCACCATTTGTGACCTTCCCAACTGGTCTGGACCTGTAGTGTCCTGGTTTCTGAAATTTTCACTTGTTACAGATAAGATGACAAGTTTTAATCTTTGGCTTTACTGCTGGTCTCATTCTGCGTATCATGATCCAGTGTGGAGCCCATCAAGGGATTGGGGCCAGGAACATCTGTCAGAGGCTCAAAGTCAGGATGGTGGCCACAAACATTCATCAGAACCACTCCACAAAGGTCAAGTTAGCAGCCATGATCATGAAGCTTTTTGGTACACAGATACACTTGGATGCCCTAATTGGGACACTACACCAGGAAAGGATAAATCACACATCGGGGTTCTGACTGTTTGCTTAGACTGGATTATATCCCACTGGACATCTTAAAATAATATAAGATAAAAGTCTTCTCAGCTTCTGTTCTGAATATGTGCTTAACTTCATACACATATATATTAAAATGGAGTCATAGCCACTTTTCCTCCACATTCTCCTTTACTTAATATGGATATCAGACATACTTCTATAGTCAATTTTGCACAGAGGTTTTCCTTCCTCCTATACATCAAGTACACTCATTGTTACTTCTACTGTAGCACTATAAAATGGCTTACATTAAATATTCCATTTCCGCTTAATGTGGTTCTGTATTCTGTTCTTTAATTCACTGCTTTCAGCTGTTCTTTAGGAGGGAAATGCAGAATATAAATCTAAAATAAAGAAATAGATAAAGTTTTACCTCAGAAAAGTTTGCTTCAATTCTGTTAGAAACAGAATTCCTTGTCATATAGAGTAGAACCTGTCATATAGAGTAGAACTATATGGTTCTGACCATGACAAAAACAGGTTCCAACCCAAAAATTCACATTTTTTTTTCCTCACGGCTGATTTTCCCTTCCACGCCATTTTTTTTTTTTTGGTAAGCGCCAAATTTCCAAAATTAGATTCAGGTCATGACCAAATCAGGTTGTGACCAAAGTTATGGAACAAATTATGATCATGACCAGTATTCTACTATACCAGAAAGAATATTTATACCATCACTTGATTTAGCTATCTGAGATTCCTAGGCAAGATAATAACGTACTTTAACATATACCAGTAGCATTTCATAACATAGATTGCAACCTGCCAGAAAGTTCATAAACCTTTTGCTTGTAAAAATTTAAATATGTATACAGGCAACAAAAGAATCTGGCTCTCGGTTTAGGACAGAGGTGTCCGACCTTTGAACTTCAACCCTCAGAATTCCCATGCTGGCTGGGGAATTCTGGAAATTGAAGTCCACAGCTCTTAAAGTTGCCATGGTTGGGCACCCGTGTGTTAAGAGTCTAAAAAAATTGGCCAGTATAGTTCCTGAAGCTGTGAGATTAAGACTAAGTGATACCCATATTGGCCTTTTCCACCACAGGAACCCAAAATGACCATCAGTAAAACAGATATTTGAACATGGAAATTGCTTTAAAATGTACCTAACATGTCATTTCGTTTTCTATTAAAGGGAAATTGAAAGACTTAGCATGTACACACGGAGACTAATCACAGCGCACGAGTATTACCTTGATAGCCTACTGTTCTTTCTTAATAAGGCATAAGGTTCTTCCTAGGATTTCATAATATTTGTATTTTTTATTCTTACGCTAATTATTATAATTATAATTATTATAATTATTCATAGCATCAGTTTGCTGATTGAGGCCTAACTGAAGGGTGTGATTATTGCTTAATCTTCCTCACAGACATAAATAAAACAATCATTCCCCGTGTTTAGCCTCATCAGGTAAAGAGTGTCATCAATTCTCCTTTCCTCCAGGTTGCTCTTTACAATCTTCTGATTCCAAACTCTACTGTAGATTAATTTCAGTTCCATTTTGAATCAGATGGTATTAATCACTGTTGGTGCTTCATTTTTGAAGTCTCTGGTGTGATTTTACTTTACGGCTTTGATTGCTTTATAAACCATCTCCCAGAGAGGCATTCACTATCTGTATCTAGCTGATAACTGGTGAGAGGGGCTTTGTGAAATGAACTATTCAATCCAAATCTTTTTTTCAGTAAAGTAATGAAAGTAAAAATAATTATGTTGTATAGGTTCTTAAACGCCTCTCCCTGGAAAGGGGAATTTAGAGCTGATCTGCAGGGCCAGCATGCCCTAGAGCCGTGATGGCGAACCTATAACACCAGAGGTGGGTTTCAGCAGGTTCTGACCAGTTCTGGAGAATCGGTAGTGGAAATTTTGAGTAATTCAGAGAACCAGTAGTGGAAATTCTGACTGGCCCCGCCCCCATCTATTCATTGCCTCCCAGGTTCCAGCTGATCAGGATGAAATGGGGATTTTGCAGCAACCTTCCCCTGAATTGGGGAGGCAATGGAGATTTTACAGAATCCTTCCCCCAGAGTGAGGTGGGAATGGAGTATCCTTCCCCTGCCAAGCCCACCAAGCCACACCCACCAAGCCATGCCACGCCCACCAAGCCACACCCACAGAACCGGTAGTAAAAAAAAAATGAAACCCACCACTGTATGGCACATGTGCCAGAAGTGGCATGCAGAACCATCTCTTCAGGCATGCAAGCCGTCGCCTGTTGCTCTTCCGGGTTCTTGCGTGCCGGCCAGCTGGTCTTTACGCACGTGGGAGCACCAGCAACTGGAAGAGCAGCCGCCTGGCTGAATGCCTGAAAATGAACTTCTGGTTTCTGGCGCGCACATGTGCACTGGCCAGCTGGTCTTTGCATACACATGTGTGCCAGAAACTGGAAGACCAGGTGAGCGGTGAGCATGCATGCGCTGGAAACTAGAAGGTCATCTTCATGGCATGTGCATGACCATGCGCACCAGGCGGCTGCTCTTCCAGTTTCTGGCTCGTGTGCATGCGCAAGCCCCCGTTTCAGCACCCAGTGCTAAAAAGGTTTGCCAACACTGCCCTAGAGCAATTGTGTGTGGCTAGTGGTGATTGCTTGAAGACTGAAGTGGACAATGTCATCCTCTACTGCAGGGGTCCCCAATCCACAGCTTGGGTTGTTTTAAGTTCCCTTTGAGAACTGGGCTAACAAGCGGCGGGTGAGTACACAAGCCTTCATTTACACATTAGTGGTAACTATGTTGCGCACACACGAAACCATCTCATCTCCCCCTGCACCCCGCCACTGCTGCTGCCAGTCCATGGAGCCAGAAGGGTTGGGACCACTGCTCTACTGCATTCAGCCATCGGGACTTCCAAATGGCTTTCTCCACTGAGCATCAGCCTCGTGCCAGCATGAGTAGTGCTATCTAATTCATTGCTACATTTTAAACTGGTTTCCTTTTTCAAGTAATTCTGGTTTACTGATGGTCACTTTGGTTTCCTGTGATAGAGAAGCCTGGTATTAGGAGAAAACCATTTTGTGGTTTATGGGTGCAATTTGAGGGTTATAATTTAGTCTCAACTCTCACAGCTTCAGATCTTCATACCTGGCCAAGGTTTTTTTAGCCTCTGGATCAAATTCATAAGCCAGATCCTTTTGTTCTCTTCATTCATATTTAAATTTCTACAAATAAAAGATTGATGGAGTTTTTTGGTAGGATAAAATATATGCTCTGAAGCGTTCCATGTTAAAGTATGTTGCTAGCCTGCCTAGCTAGGAGCCTCAGGTAGCTACATCTAATGGTGGTGTAAATTTTCCTTTCTGATGGGGAATTCCATTTTTAGCATGATTGGGTTCATATCAGCTTGCAGCTTTAAAGCAAACTTTCCTGGAGTGAAGCTTTATTCATCCCTTTATATCGGATTTATACTACGCAACCAACTGAAGAATGAAATATAGATTTTCTGTCAGTATGTACCAACACTTCCACTGTAATACACTACCATGCATCATGGAAGGGAGAACTTACCTGAATCTGAGAAATGTTACCTGGGACTGTCAAGCCTCCCCTCCCCCCGCATTGATCTGACTGACAGTTACTCAGCTTAGGCATGGGGGTGCTTGGAAAAAAAGAGGCCAACATTTAAAACTCCTAAGTATCATTTGCAAGCTTACAGATAGGTATCAAAAGAAAGAATGATAACAGAAGCCACAGGTGGTGGAGTGAAGAAAGGAAGAAGTTCTTCTAGGTTTGGCAGAAGATGCCCCTGGAGGAAGAGTCACCTGGACTAGGTGTGGAGCAGAGAAAAACCAGAAACCAGAAACCAGAAGATTCACAACCAGGAAGAGGAACCAGAGGTGGGTTTCAGGAAGTTCTGTCCAGTTGTGGAGAACCAGTAGTAAAAATTCTGACTGGCCCTGCCCCATCTATTCTCTGCCTCCCAAGTCCCAGCTGATTGGGAAGAAATGGGGATTTTGCAGTAACCTTCCCCTGGATTGGGGAGGGAATGGAGATTTTACAGTATCCTTCCCCTGCCACGTCCACCAAGCCACACCCACCAAGCCATGCCACACCCACCAAGCCACACCCACAGAACCAGTAGTAAAAAAAATTGAAATCCACCACAGAGAGGAACCTAAGTCAATTGAAGCTGAAGAAGAGTCTACCAAAAACTTCCAGCAAAAAGAAAACATTATCCTGAATTCTAGAAAATAGCCCATGGTTCAGATGATGAAACTCTGGGCCAGAGAGCATTCAGATGTGAAGCTGTTGGCTTTTGAAGCCTGTAGTTAAGGAAACATGGGATGAGAAAGATATGAGCAGCAAGGCATTTTTGTTTTATAAACAAAGTGGTAGAAATTTAGTTAAATATTAAATTAGGCATTAGAGTACACATTTATGTTTGGTCACTGTAGATGGATACACATGCACATAACACACTATAGATTTAACAATCAAGCAAGAAAACTAATTTCTGAGACACTCCACAGGATTGACTCTTCTTCTTCCTCAATCACCTCATCTGAAACTACCAGTCTGGTAGAACTTCTGTAAAAGAGTTGCCTCCCAACAATCATTGCTTGTAGACAGTCCAGAAGGAGTTGTGGCCCGCCAGTGGATCTGGCAGCAGATTCAGACAGTAAGGAGGAACATGGGCCAGTCCTGGAGTCTGGGGAAGGCTCTGCATCAAAGGCAGAGAGGGAGCCAGGGCTGTATGCCAGTTATCAGTTGCCTTTAGAGTCAGACATCAGTGAGGCAGACAAACAGCTGGAGCCTGTTCCCAGTGTGCACATGCGCAGAGTTGCCAAACGAAGGGAACAGCTAAAGAACAAGGGTCGACTTGGGAGTAAGGCCACAGGTGGACGATGAATGGCCCCTCCCAGAGGGAATAAAAGAGGAGCGAAAGGGGAGTAGAGTTTGCAGGAGACAATTAGTTCATTACTGCACTCTTACCAAGTATTGCGGCATCTGAAAGATATTGGCCTGGCCACTCTCCAAGCCTGATAAAGGTTGGTAAGATAGTAATTAACTATCTTGAAAGACTGTGAGAGAGGAAAGTCCTTGCTGGAGAGGAATTCACTGTAAATTAAATAAAAGGAGTTTATCGGGACTCAGCTTTGTGCTGCTGGGGAAGCCTAGGTCAGGTTACCAGAGCTGAATAACAAAGACCACTGAGAACTCAAGTAGGACCAGTAGGGATAATCTATTCTTATGTAGGTCGTAATAAAGATTATCCAGCAGTTCCAGTTCCATTGTTCTAGAACAATGCCAGTTCCATTTTATGCCCAGTCCTAAATCTTGACTGAATCCTGGTCTAAATCAGTGTTTTTCAAATTTGGCAACAATAAGAGGTGTGGGCATCATCAATTTCCAGAATTCTCCAGCCAACACTGTTCTAAATAATTTATAAAATACCTGTAACAGGCAGACATGAGGTAAACTTTCTTTTCTTTGAGCTATTCTCTTCTGTTGCATTATGATTATAAAATTAATTATACTCCCCCCCCCCCATTCCTAAGAAGTATAAAACTTGTGGGAACACAGGAAAAACATTGGATGGAAAGATAATAACTAAACATTCATGCAGAAATAGTTGCTATAGGCGAATAATTGGAGATCATAGGACGATCAGGTAGCTTTACACTCAACATTTGTGGCAGCCAAAGAAAGGCTGTGTTGCAGGCAGGAACAATCTCTTTCTGTAACCCTCACATTTCTTGTGTTTTTAAAGCATCCCATGGAAGCAATACTGTCTTCTGGCAGACAGTCAAGGTTTCTGAACAGGATTTTCAAGCGCTAAGCATGAGCAATAACGTGCTACAGCTGGCAGGTATCATGTTATTGCTGAAAGTACAAACACACAAGATTCCATTAGAAGATAAGTGTCACTGTGAGGGGGCAGCAAAGTTGGTGATGTTGGAGACCATGTTTCTCATGTTCTGGAGACGTAAGGAAAAAATGCAATTATTATTTCTAAGCATCCTATAGCGCTGTTGGAAAATTAGAGATGTAACAGCAATGTAGAATTTTACTACAAAGAGAACAGCAAGATTATTTGTAACAAAATACTTTTATTATTTTTACGGGAATTTCATTATTTTGAGAAAACATCATGGAACTTTGAGTTTTGCACATCACATACACACGCATGCTCTGTCTCCCTTTTAATTGGGGCAGCAATATGAGGTGCTATGGAAACACCCAAAATAAATTAGGTCTTGACTTTCACTTCAAGCGGAAGCTCTACTTGAATATTAGTTACCACTTTGGTGATGGTGACTGGATTGAACGACTGTCACAAAGCCGCTGTAGTTGTTTAGCTTGGGACATGTACTGAAGCAGGGGTCTCCAACCTTGGCAACTTTAAGACTTGTGGACTTCAACTCCCAGAGTTCCTCAGCCAGCTTTGCTGACAGTTGAAGTCCACAAGTCTTAAAGTTGCCAAGGTTGGAGACCCCTGTACTGAAGGATGGTGAAAATGTGCTCCGTCTTTAACAGCAAGTTATTAGATATGAATTTGGAAGTACTGGGCCCTCTGTTATAAAAAGCAGGTTGCTAGCAGGAAAATACCCATTAATTAATTACATTTAATAAAATATTGTAAGATGAGACATTTCTGCTGTAAGGTACACTATGTTCTTTGATTTCCGGTGACTTGCCCTAGAAAATTCCAAGTATGATATCTATGGATCATATGAAATTCATCATCAGTATTCTAATTTCTACGAATTGATCTAACAAAAAAATAGATAGCAGCTAGGTCTATTAGATCTCAGTAGCCAAAATCCTGGTAAGCACTAAATGTCACTAAACGTTAGAGATCTCTGCAGCTTTTTGTTGCTATCCAACTGCCACCCAGAATTTTGCTCTAGGTAAAAACTTATAAGGAGAAGGCAGAGATTGCCCATATGTGCTCCAGACACTGTTTCTCACAAGAAAACTGTAGAATTGTGGTCTTTTAAAGATTTGAGCACCAAGAGATGAAGGGATTAGCCAAGTTATTTGTAACTGCAGTGGAACCTTTTAAAGGACACTATGTTTATGAACTTTAATTTAATCACTTTAGGGAATTGCTTATTAACCATCTTAAACCTTTTAGAGATCTTTGAATGACAAGTTGGAAAATTACCAGATGAGTTTACCTTCAACTCTGAACAAAAGGAACATTAATTATAAGTTTAAGCAAATTAAATAAAAAGCAAAAAGCTAAATAAGGTTTTAATTTCCACTTATGACTGTATGACTGTAACTTTGTTGCTGGCAATCCTTATGATTTATATTGATATATTGACCATCATTTGTGTTGTAAATGTTGTACCTTGATGAACGATCTTTTCTTTTATGTACACTGAGAGCATAGGCACCAAGACAAATTCCTTGTGTGTCCAATCACACTTGGCCAATAAAAATTCTATTCTATTCTATTCTATTCTAATTGGAGAATAAATGGAATAAGGAACCAAATTCTGAATATTGACTTTTATTGTACGTTTTTGGAATTAATTATAAAGAATAAAGAGTTTCTCCTGGGAACCAGATTTATTTTGGCTACTTTGGCTACTATAAATCTTAACAAAGATAACTGACTTTATGATTCTAGAAGCTGGACACTAGAGGAAATTAAAGACTCGAGTAGAAGGATGGAGGTAAAGTCTGTTTTTAATGTCAGTTAGTACTGGAACTTACACAATTACATAAGACATAATAGTACTGAAAATATTAAAGAAGACCTTTGAAGAGCTAGAAATTACTAACTACAATATCATCAATGTTAATAATGATGTTTGACTCTATAGATAGGATGCATCCAAAAGATGTTATTGAGGGGATGTATTTTAGATATGATGATGAATGAAGATCTTTATTGGCCTGATGATGTCCATAAAAGATTTTCTAAAGGATAAAAGCTATGAAAGCAACTGCTGGCACCATTCTATATAGGGCATGCTCAGTTTCATTCTGTAGCTTGGAAGCTGCCAGTAGAATAATACTCCAACATTTGTAGAGTGAGCCACCTAGTGGCTTCTATGTGCAATATCCATCATCAAATGAGACTTTTCCTGAGGCCAACTTTTCTTCTCCTTGTGGTAGAAAAAGGTAATGTCAGTGTTAGAATCATGCTTACATTCTGTTTTTATTAAATATATGTGCCTGAAGAGGAAAAGGTCCAGAGAGAAAAAAAATAAAGAAAAAACAATTTATGTTGTTTCCCAAACTAGTTTTTTTCTGAAAAATTAGTGAAAAAAGTTTATGAAAAATTTCTTGGTATGACCACATTAAACAATGCATGAAATATTTTCATATGGAAGAAATGGATTAACTTTGTAAATACACCAAATCAAGGATTAATCTAATAAAGTAGAAGTTCTACCTAGAACAGGGGTCTCCAACCTTGGCAACTTTAAGACTTGTGGACTTCAACTCCCAGAGTTCCTCAGCCAGCTTTGCTGACAGTTGAAGTCCACAAGTCTTAAAGTTGGCAAGGTTGGAGACCCCTGTACTGAAGGATGGTGAAAATGTGCTCCGTCTTTAACAGCAAGTTATTAGATATGAATTTGGAAGTACTGGGCCCTCTGTTATAAAAAGCAGGTTGCTAGCAGGAAAATACCCATTAATTAATTACATTTAATAAAATATTGTAAGATGAGACATTTCTGCTGTAAGGTACACTATGTTCTTTGATTTCCGGTGACTTGCCCTAGAAAATTCCAAGTATGATATCTATGGATCATATGAAATTCATCATCAGTATTCTAATTTCTACGAATTGATCTAACAAAAAAACAGATAGCAGCTAGGTCTATTAGATCTCAGTAGCCAAAATCCTGGTAAGCACTAAATGTCACTAAACGTTAGAGATCTCTGCAGCTTTTTGTTGCTATCCAACTGCCACCCAGAATTTTGCTCTAGGTAAAAACTTATAAGGAGAAGGCAGAGATTGCCCATATGTGCTCCAGACACTGTTTCTCACAAGAAAACTGTAGAATTGTGGTCTTTTAAAGATTTGAGCACCAAGAGATGAAGGGATTAGCCAAGTTATTTGTAACTGCAGTGGAACCTTTTAAAGGACACTATGTTTATGAACTTTAATTTAATCACTTTAGGGAATTGCTTATTAACCATCTTAAACCTTTTAGAGATCTTTGGAATGACAAGTTGGAAAAATTACCAGATGAGTTTACCTTCAACTCTGAACAAAAGGAACATTAATTATAAGTTTAAGCAAATTAAATAAAAAGCAAAAAGCTAAATAAGGTTTTAATTTCCACTTATGACTGTATGACTGTAACTTTGTTGCTGGCAATCCTTATGATTTATATTGATATATTGACCATCATTTGTGTTGTAAATGTTGTACCTTGATGAACGTATCTTTTCTTTTATGTACACTGAGAGCATAGGCACCAAGACAAATTCCTTGTGTGTCCAATCACACTTGGCCAATAAAAATTCTATTCTATTCTATTCTATTCTAATTGGAGAATAAATGGAATAAGGAACCAAATTCTGAATATTGACTTTTATTGTACGTTTTTGGAATTAATTATAAAGAATAAAGAGTTTCTCCTGGGAACCAGATTTATTTTGGCTACTTTGGCTACTATAAATCTTAACAAAGATAACTGACTTTATGATTCTAGAAGCTGGACACTAGAGGAAATTAAAGACTCGAGTAGAAGGATGGAGGTAAAGTCTGTTTTTAATGTCAGTTAGTACTGGAACTTACACAATTACATAAGACATAATAGTACTGAAAATATTAAAGAAGACCTTTGAAGAGCTAGAAATTACTAACTACAATATCATCAATGTTAATAATGATGTTTGACTCTATAGATAGGATGCATCCAAAAGATGTTATTGAGGGGATGTATTTTAGATATGATGATGAATGAAGATCTTTATTGGCCTGATGATGTCCATAAAAGATTTTCTAAAGGATAAAAGCTATGAAAGCAACTGCTGGCACCATTCTATATAGGGCATGCTCAGTTTCATTCTGTAGCTTGGAAGCTGCCAGTAGAATAATACTCCAACATTTGTAGAGTGAGCCACCTAGTGGCTTCTATGTGCAATATCCATCATCAAATGAGACTTTTCCTGAGGCCAACTTTTCTTCTCCTTGTGGTAGAAAAAGGTAATGTCAGTGTTAGAATCATGCTTACATTCTGTTTTTATTAAATATATGTGCCTGAAGAGGAAAAGGTCCAGAGAGAAAAAAAATAAAGAAAAAACAATTTATGTTGTTTCCCAAACTAGTTTTTTTCTGAAAAATTAGTGAAAAAAGTTTATGAAAAATTTCTTGGTATGACCACATTAAACAATGCATGAAATATTTTCATATGGAAGAAATGGATTAACTTTGTAAATACACCAAATCAAGGATTAATCTAATAAAGTAGAAGTTCTACCTAGAACAGGGGTCTCCAACCTTGGCAACTTTAAGACTTGTGGACTTCAACTCCCAGAATCCCTCAGCCAGCAAAGCTGGCTGAGGAATTCTGGGAGTTGAAGTCCACAAGTCTTAAAGATGCCAAGGTTGGAGACCCCTGACCTAGAACCTGCTGTTTTCAGGGTCCTAGATGAAAAAAGAAACACTTTTCTTCCAGCATTGGAAGAAAACAGCCCGACCTGTTTTAAGTATTCTGGATCTCAATATTGAGCTGTTCTTTTCCAGCTTATGGTTAAGTTCCTAGCTTATGGTTGAGTTGAGTTGAATTTTTTTTTTCAGCATATTCAGTCTATCAACCAATCCTATTCATACTGGTTGATACTACATGGAATGAGGAGGAAATCAAGACTTGAGAAAAAGAAGCAGTTAAGCAATATGACCCTCTCTAGTGTCTTCGGTTGTAAATGTGCGAGAGACAGATGTAACTTCAGACTTGAAAGTTTCTCTTAATGCATCCTTGCGCTAAAGTTATAGTTAATACTTCTGGGTGTGCTTCTTGTCTGGAATACTTCCCAAGGCAGACACTGACAAAGGCTGTGCAGTAAGGACATCAGAATTCATCTGAGTGAGACCGTGAGTTGCATACGCATTGTCATGCACTTTCTTTTGTAGACAGATACAGTGGTACCTCCCTACTCATCATTAATTGGTTCCAGGAGATGCAATGAGTACCAAAAATGATGAATACCAAATACACTTTTCCAATAGGGAATAATGTAGTGAGTCACAAGGCAATGACAATGACAAGTTCTAGCTTGCGCAACTGATGAGTACTGGGATAAATGACAAGTACAAATGTCGAGTACCAAATTCGATGAGTTTCAAAATAGCTGAGTATCAAGGTACCACTGTAATATACAGATATGTGCAGTTCTGGGTTATACGTGCAAGTGTTGTTAATCCTGCAGGACTTGGCAATAGAAAGAATACTTGTATGGTGTTTCTTTGGTTTATTTAAACTTTGGTGTGGGTGTACACTCTGTGCATGTGCTTGTGTTTTTATGGAGGTTTTAGAGGTCTTTTAAAAGGCTGTATGTTGCTCTGAAATCTTATAGGAGATTTGTGGTGTTTTTCCTGTGTTACTGAGCCCCTCATCTATCATATTTTTCAGAGTATAAAATGTACTCCCCCCCACCAAAAGAGGCTGAAAATTTGGGTGCATCTTATACTCTGTCTGTAGCTTTTTCAAAGCTTTTTTTTTCCAGCCCTAACGAGGCGCTAGCAAATAAAGCATCTTCTGGGCTTTGCCTGCTCCCTCCGATTCTCAGCTGTGCTTTAGAAGCTTTTTTTCAGCCCTAACGAGGCACTAGCAAGTGAAGTGATCTCCGTGCTTTGCCTGCTTTTCTCATTGCTTCTCTCTCTCCAAAGAGAGGAGCAATGGATAAAAAGCATGGGTGCATGCTCAAAACCAGCAAACTAATGTGCTGAAGCTTACCAGACTAAGGACATTAGCCAGATGAATACCTGGTAGGCAGATTTTTTTTCCTATTTTCCTCCCCCAAAACTAAGCTGCGTCTTATACTCTGGTGCATCTTACACTCCGAAAAATATGGTAATTTTGCTCTAATAATAATAATAATAATAATAATAATAATAATAATAATAATAATAATAATATCAGAGTTGGAAGGGACCTTGGAGGTCTTCTAGTCCAACCCCCTGCCCAGGCAGGAAACCCTACACCATTTCAGACAAATGGCTATCCAACATTTTCTTAAAAATTTCCAGTGTTGGAGCATTTACAACTTTAATCAGTTGTTCCACTGATTAATTGTTCTAACTGTCAGGAAATTTCTCCTTAGTTCTAAGTTGCTTCTTTCTTTGATCAGTTTCCACCCATTGCTTCTTGTTCTACCCTCAGGTGCTTTGGAGAATAGTTTGACTCCCTCTTCTTTGTGGCAACTCCTGAGATATTGGAACACTGCTATCATGTCTCCCCTAGTCCTTCTTTTCATTAAACTAGAGTCTTGAGTCCTTCTGCATGATTCCTCTTTAGTTTGTTGCTCTGTTGGTTGTAGGACAGTTTGTTCGTATTGGGATTTGTGGTGGTAGTGTACACAATGCCATGATTTTCATATGTCTTTAGGGGCCTTTTTTAGTTTTTAATTATTAAGATAATGACATACAAAACTAAAAGAAGAAAATGAACAAAATGAAATTACTACGAAGTGTGAATAAAAAGTATTGTAGGAAAACTTTTAAATGACATATTGTCTCTTTCCCTTCCATTTGTGTCCCCAACTACTAACCACAATTTAGATATTTATACTTTTATACTAAACATTAAGGTTTGTTGCTGGTTACCGTTTAACTGTTTTCAGCTGTTATTTTTAATTGGTCTCAGAACTTTTCTTCTAGAAACCTTGTTCCAAATGTCTAAGTTTGCCTTGGTGTGTAATGTGCTGCATGTAAGAAAGTCCGGATTACTTATGATGATTGCAGAATCCTGGATCACATGATCACTATCCCCAACCTGTTTCCAACAAGCAAAATCAATGGGAGAAGTTGGAAATCCTATTGTTTCCTATCACTGGATCAAGTTTTGCTCTGTCAGAATGCAATCAATTTAAGAATATTCTGATGGAATATTCGTTTGGACCTGATTTGTTCCCAGCTTGAAACAAAACTCTTTCCCAAATAGAAAAGTTTGCCTCAGAACAGAGAACCACCAGTATGGTGTAGAATGTTGCAGGAAAAATAATTGCCTGCACAATTCTGATTTTTGTAGGTACAGACATATCACTACATTTAAATTAGCTTTTTCAAGGTCTTCACTGCTAGCCTACCAAGTGCTAGTTAATAGTCTATTTCTTGACTGCTGGTTTCTTTAGAATTGATAATCAATCCTAAAAGGCAGAAGCTGTTCAGTATCTTCTCTGTGATTTCCAAATCTGGTTCCTCCATCTTTTGTCCTTAGGTTGATTTTCTTTATTTTTGACCTTATTTGCATTTCTTTACACTGTGCTCCTTGACTTTCATGCCTGGATTATTTGCATTTTCAGATATCATATTAGCGTTACTGGCTTAGTGCACATTATTGATGTTTCTTCTGCCAATTTAAAACCATGCTCATCTTTTTCCAATCTAGCTTCCTTCATTATATATTAAGCATGCAGATTGAATCAATATGGAGAGAGTATAGAGCATTGCTTTAATTCTTTGTCAACTTGGAGCCAGACTGTTTTGCCTATGTTCTGTGTGTGTCAGTCTCCAAAATAGACCAGACAGGAAACACAACAAGATGAACTAATTCTACTTTATTGTGAGGCTACATGAACAGAATCTTGCAAGTCTGAAAATACAAATATCTCTCTGTCTCTTTTTAACCATCTGATAGAGTGGATCCTTGCTAGGTTTCTGCCGTGACTCAGGTGTGGGCTTCTTCTCTTTCTATCTGGTTGTTCCTTAGCATCTCTTGCCCCCATCTTCCAAGGTTATTCTCGTATTCCATTTTAATGGAGTCTTTGGCTTCCAGTTCTCTGTTTAGATTTTGCATGAGGATAATGAGATGTTCTGGGATCACCATCAATTTGTGAATATTCTACAGCCTGATGTGGTCACTATAATTTAAGATCTTTTTATAGTCAGAGATGTATATGTTGACCTCTTTTTGGCATCCTTGGCTGTGTGAGTGTAGTCCAGAGCAGGGGTCACCAACCTTTCGGACCTCAGAGGCCACTAAATTCATAATTTTAAATCCTGTGGACCACTAATATGATCCCCTGAATGACCGGCCGGGTGGGTCATGTGACTGGGTGGGCATGGCCAACTTGATGTCACTCACGTCACGGGGTGCTTTGCTGGCCTCTACCTAGCCACTCGCCTGCCTGCCCAGGCCCTTAGGGCCCCACTAGGAAGCAGTTGTTGAGGCTAAGCAGCCACCACAAGAAAGAGTTGGCAAAGCAACTGGCTCAATTCAAATTGGATCTGACCGAGAAGGAGGCTCAGCAGAAGCACTTCACTGAGGACCATAAGCATAGGCTTTCCAAGAAGAGGGAAGACCTGTGGGAGTCCAAGGCCAGGTACCAGTGCCTGAAAGCTCAGCAGGCTGAGATGGTTAGCCAGTTCCAGGCCATGATACAGTCCCACTGGAACGAGGCCCTCTGGCTCTTCGCCACCAGTGGTGCTTCCCTCCAGCTTTCGCCCGAAGCCCTGCACCAGGAGGCTGAAACAGATCCCAAGTTGGAATTTATTTATTTATTTATTTATTTATTTGTCACAACATCATACAAAAAGATTATGTAGTATATACACATATAAACATATATAGGAAGAAGAAAAGAAAAACAATAGGACAGGAACGGTAGGCACGTTTGTGCGCTTATGCACGCCCCTTATGGTCCTCTTAGGAATGGGGTGAGGTCAATAGTAGAAAGTTTTTGGTTAAAGCTATTAGGATTATGGGAAGAGACCACAGAGTCAGGTAAAGTATTCCAAGCACTGATGATTCTGTTGCAGAAGTCATATTTTCTGCAATCTAGATTAAAGCGGTTTACATTAAGTTTAAATCTATTGGTTGCCCTTGTATTATTGCAATTAAAGCTGAAGTAGTCTTTGACAGGAAGGACATTACAATAGATGATTCTGTGAGTTAAACTTAGGTCTTGTCAAGGCGACGGAGTTCAAGTTTTCTAAGCCTAGGATTTCAAGTCTGGTGGGATAAGGTATTTTGTTGTTTTCAGAGGAATGGAGAACTCTTCTTGTAAAATATTTCTGGACACGCTCAATTGTATTGATGTCAGAGATGTGGTGAGGGTTCCAAACAGGTGAGCTGTATTCTAGAATTGGTCTAGCAAATGTTTTATATGCTCTGGTTAGTAGTGTGGTGTGTTTGGAAAAGAAGCTACGCAAAATTAGGTTTACAACTCTTAGAGCTTTTTTTGCTATGTAGTTGCAGTGGGCTTTGGCACTTAGATCATTTGACATGAAAACTCCAAGGTCTTTAACGGGATGGGGGTCGTCTGTAAGGTAATGTCCATCTAGTATGTACTTAGTTTTAGAGTTCTTTTTTCCTATATGTAAGACTGAGCATTTGCTGGTTGAAATTTGGAGCTGCCAATTTTTAGACCAAGCGGTTAGATGGTCAAGGTCGTTTTGAATGATAGAAGTGTTGTCTGTGGTGTTAAATAGTTTGACATCGTCAGCAAAGAGAACACAATTACTTGAGATATGGTCACAAAGATCATTAATGTATAGAATAAAGAGTGTTGGTCCAAGGACGCTGCCTTGAGGAACGCCACTCTTGACAGGAACAGGATTTGATAAAGCATTGCCAATTTTGACCACTTGTTGTCTGTTAGACAGAAAAGCAGATATCCATTTGTGGAGGGGTCCTGAGATGCCATAGGATGTTAGTTTAAGGAGAAGTTTATCGTGTACTACTGAGTCAAAAGCTTTGCAGAAGTCTATGTAGATTGCATCTATTGATTTGCCTTGATCTAGATTTGAAGTCCATATGTTTTGCAGTGGAGAAGTTGTAAGTTACATGATAACTTTTTCCTGAAACCAAATTGTTTGTTGGAGAGTAGGTTGTTAGTTCTAAGTGTGAGGTAATGGATTGATTGATGATAGATTCCATGACTTTGCAGGTGACGAGCAAAGGGAGATCGGTCTGTAGTTTTCGACTAAGCTGGGGTCTCCTTTTGAAGATGGGGATGACTGTGGCTAGTGACCAAAGTTTGGGAAGAGAACTGGTAGTGAAAGCTTTATCAAAGATAATACTTAGGGGTTCAGCTATATTAATGGAAAGTTTTTTAAGAAATATGCACATAGACCATCAGGTCCAATAGAGCATTGCTTTAATTCTTTGTCAACTTGGAGCCAGACTGTTTTGCCTATGTTCTGTGTGTGTCAGTCTCCAAAATAGATCAGACAGGAAACACAACAAGATGAACTAATTCTACTTTATTGTGAGGCTACATGAACAGAATCTTGCAAGTCTGAAAATACAAATATCTCTCTGTCTCTTTTTAACCATCTGATAGAGTGGATCCTTGCTAGGTTTCTGCCGTGACTCAGGTGTGGGCTTCTTCCCTTTCTATCTGGTTGTTCCTTAGCATCTCTTGCCCCCATCTTCCAAGGTTATTCTCGTATTCCATTTTAATGGAGTCTTTGGCTTCCAGTTCTCTGTTTAGATTTTGCATGAGGATAATGAGATGTTCTGGGATCACCATCAATTTGTGAATATTCTACAGCCTGATGTGGTCACTATAATTTAAGATCTTTTTATAGTCAAAGATGTATATGTTGACCTCTTTTTGGCATCCTTGGCTGTGTGAGTGTAGTCCAGAGCAGGGGTCACCAACCTTTCGGACCTCAGAGGCCACTAAATTCATAATTCTAAATCCTGTGGACCACTAATATGATCCCCTGAATGACCGGCCGGGTGGGTCATGTGACTGGGTGGGCATGGCCAACTTGATGTCACTCACGTCACGGGGTGCTTTGCTGGCCTCTACCTAGCCACTCCTCGCCTGCCTGCCCAGGCTCCTTAGGGCCCCACTAGGAAGCAGTTGTTGAGGCTAAGCAGCCACCACAAGAAAGAGTTGGCAAAGCAACTGGCTCAATTCAAATTGGATCTGACCGAGAAGGAGGCTCAGCAGAAGCACTTCACTGAGGACCATAAGCATAGGCTTTCCAAGAAGAGGGAAGACCTGTGGGAGTCCAAGGCCAGGTACCAGTGCCTGAAAGCTCAGCAGGCTGAAATGGTTAGCCAGTTCCAGGCCATGATACAGTCCCACTGGAACGAGGCCCTCTGGCTCTTCGCCACCAGTGGTGCTTCCCTCCAGCTTTCGCCCGAAGCCCTGCACCAGGAGGCTGAAACAGACCCCAAGTTGGAATTTCTGCCCCACTCTGACCTACACAAAAAGATCCCAAAGGGGGAGACTCTCTACAGTAACACAAGTGTTCATTGCACGTACCAGCCCAGGGGCCGTAGTTTGAGGACCTCTGGTTTAGTGCAATATAAAAATGCAAAAAAAATTTCTGCAGTATCAATAATAATGTCTTTTTTTCTAAAATCAGCTTGTTATTTCCCTTTCTTGTAGGGCTCTAATTTCTGTGGGATAATCCTAAGGATTATTTATTTAACCAACATATGGAATTAAGAATATTGGGGGACAGTCTGCACAATCTATGAGTTTTTCTTTCTTGGGTACTGATATATAAATAAAGTTTTTCCAGTCAGCTACTATGTCAGTTCTCCAGATTTTCCGACTTTCAGTAGTTTAGTTGGAACATCTAGTGATTCTCCTTCTGTTGCCATATTTAATAAATATTCCATAAATTGCTGTGGCCTTCCAACTTGTTAATGAGTAGAATGCTAATCTAATTTATCATCTAGTTCTAGTTTTCCTGTAAATAGGAATAACTTCTAAGACATTTTGTTACTGCTGCTTCTTGTCTAAAATAGACAAGAACTTAATGGTCTTTAGGTCATAGTCACTGTGACAAAGATCATGGGAATATGAACTTAGAAAGAGGGAGGGAAAGTAGTAACAATGTAAACTAGAGTTGTGCTGCAACTCCAAAGATGTAGGGTGGCCATTGGATATTGGTGCAGAATCAGTGGTGATGTTGCTTGCTTTTATTTCAATACATGTCAGTTATTTATTTGATATTTTCTCTCTTCATATGAAAACAATTGTGTTCATACTACAACCAGTACACACTCATTTAGAACAACAGAGGAAAATTTAGGGGTCTGTGATTTCCAGTACTCTTTTATCGGGATTGAAACACATATTCTGAACCTGCCATTTATGCACCTGATCATTAACAGTGTACAGTGTTGTGAAATATAGTTGTCAGAAAACTAGCCATGTGAAAATTGGTAATCTGAAGTGTAAAGGTAAATATTTCCCTGCCAATCATGTTTGACTATAGGGCTTACCACCTTAAAGGGTTACCACCTTTAAAGCACTCCATGGCTTAGGACCGGGCTACTTATGGGACTGCCTACTGCCGCCGTTTGCCTCCCACCGACCCGTGCGCTCTCACAGAGAGGGACTCCTCAGGGTGCCGTCAGCCAAACAATGTCGGCTGGCGGCCCCCAGGGGAAGGGCCTTCTCTGTGGGGGCTCCTACTCTCTGGAACGAACTTCCCCCTGGACTTTGACAACTTCCTGACCTTCGGACCTTCCGCCGCGAGCTGAAGACGTACCTATTTTTCCGCACAGGACTGGCATAGAATTTTTAGATTTTATTATTGGGTTTTTAATTTTAATTGGGTTTTATGGTTTTAAATGTATCTTAATTGGGGCCAAATTTGAATAAGTTTTTTAATTATTGTTTTACTTGTATTGTGTTTATTTATTGTTGTTTTACTTGGCTGTTAACCGCCCTTAGTCCTTCGGGAGAAGGGCGGTATACAAATTAAATAATAATAATAATAATAATAATAATAATAATAATAATAATAATAATAATAATTATTATTATTATTATTATTATTATTATTATTATTATTATTATTATTATTATTATTATTAATCTGTTTCTTGGCCAAGGAAGTCAGAGATGTCCAAAGACAATTTTCATGGTCATGTGGCTAAGGTGGTTATACGTCATGGAATGCTGTTACTTTCCCACCAAAGTAATACCTATTAATCTACTTGCAGTTGCATGCTTTTGAACTGCTAGGTGGGCAGGAGCTGGGGCAAGTAACGGAAATTCACCCGTTGTGCAGAGTGTGGGTCTCAAACCCAGGCTGTCAGCTCTCCAGCTAACAAACTCAGTGTCTTTAACCGCTAAAGGACCCCACCATAAAAATGCTAAATCCAAACCTCTTCATCTGGCCTAGCAATAAAACATCCTAATATTATCTTGAACTCTTCAAACTAGATCTAATAACCTAAGTTCAAACTTCTCCTATTTTATTAAATGCACTTACAATTTTTGTTCAGATATATTGAAAAAAGAACCTTCAGCATTGTTCAAATGTGAGTTTTAAGTTTCCAAAGAAAAATGTATAAGGCCAAACAAAACCAAAGCTTGTTTGATTCACTTACCCTACAATGTTTCTTCAAGGTATGATTAACTTAAGATGGCTTAACTGTTTTTAATTTGAAACAGATGTCTGTGATTTTGGCCTACCGTGATATGAATCAGATCTATGTATAAAGTACAAGATTTCCAGCCAGAGTAGAATGGCTGTCTACTTTAATCCTACAGGCCTGTTGTTGAGGGATGTGCCATCTCTAATCCAGTTTTCAGCTGATTTATTTTTCCACTGACAACTTCCACTGTCATGAAGAAATCATGCTATTTATTTTTTAAGAAAATTGATGTATAAAAAATGAGCAGAATAAGTATTCGCATTCAAATCTCTACTCCCAGTTGCATTTAAACAACAGAAAGAGACTGTTTACATCTTGGTGAGCATCAAAAGACAGTCCCCACCCCACCCCACCTCCCCAAAAATCAAGAGACAAAAAAACCCAAAATCAGGTCTAGAGGCTTTCCAGTTCATGTATCTTTGAGATGCAGTTAATTTGGGTATAATATAAAATGAGAGAACTACGTTATTTATACGGCTTGGTCCTTGAATTATATTCACATGATATAGTCTTAGATTTATCACATAATGTATCACATAATATATTCTCAAGTTTATCACCTTTTCAATTTTCACTACTTAAGAGAACTACTTAAGTGCTAATGAAAACAGCCATTATTTATAGCAGTGCTTCTCCAAATTTTTCCTTCATTATCCCAATGGCTTATCAGAAACCCCTTTTTACTGTTTATCAGAAAAACTTGATTTAAATACCCTTATTGTGATTGGGTAATGGGTTCGTGTTCCATTTTTACCACTTTTGCCCAATTTTGGATAAATTACCCAGATTTGGGAGGCGCTCATTTATAATATCTGCATACTACATTTTAAAAAATCCTTATTAAAAAAAGGAAATGAAATTAGTCTGATTAGTGTAAAAAAATGTTTTACATTGATGGTATGATTATTCTTTTCAAATGTCATTGCCGTCTTTAGGGCAAGTTCACAATGCTACCTTGAAAATGGTAAAATCTCCCATCAGAACAGGGGTAAAATTTTCCCAGTTCGGACCAGTCTGGCCGATCCAGTAGCGATCATGGCGGGTGGTTCGGAAAACCGGTAGCAATGTCATGGGGGACTTTAACTTGCCATCTGCCGGCTCGTCGTCGACGGTAGCTCGGGAGTTCCTGGCCTCCATGACGGCCTTGGACCTGACTCAAGTAGTGGATGGCCCCACTCACATCGGGGGAGGCACACTGGACCTGATTTTTGTCTCTGGTCAGTGGTTGAGAGATCTGGACTTAAAGGAAATAGTCACTGAACCTTTGTCATGGTCAGATCACTCTCTTCTTCGCCTGGACTTTCTGACCGCTACCCAACACCGCAGGGAGACGGAACCATTACGGTGGTACCGTCCCAGGCGCCTGATGGACCCAGAGAGGTTTCGGACGGAGCTTGGGCCACTTCCTGAGGTCTGGCTCACGGCACGGCAGAGGAACTAGCTGCAGCCTGGGAGCGGGCTGCGGCTGGGGCTTTAGACCGTGTCGTGCCTTTGCGACCTCTGACCCGCGCAGATCCCAACCGGCTCCTTGGTTCTCCGAGGAGCTGAGAGGATGAAACGCGGAGAAGGCGCCTAGAGAGTTCCTGGAGGTCCAGCCGTTCAGAGGCTGATCGGACACTAGTTAGATCCTATACCAGGACCTACCTAGTGGCACTGAGGGAAGCGGCGTTCTCGCCTCCTCCCTCATTGCGTCGACAGATAACCGCCCAGCTGCCCTGTTTGGTGACCCGCTCCCTCCTTCACCAGGGGCGGGATGACCCGTGCGAGGGCGTGCTGAGGAGTTTAACGGTTATCTATACGATAAAATCGTTCAGCTTAGGGACGGTCTGGACCAAAATTGTGGCGATTCAGGCGGGGTATCTGAGGCGGTCTTGGTGATGTTGTGTGGGATGAGTTTGACCCTGTGACTCCGAGGACATGGACAGGTTGCTGGGTAGATTGAATGCCACCACGTGTTTACTGGACCCGTGCCCCTCCTGGCTGGTGCTGGCCACTCAGGAGGTGACACGAGGCTGGCTCAGGGGATTCAGTGCTTCCTTGTTGGAGGAGTCTTTCCGGCCGCCTTGAAAGAGGCGGTGGTGAGGCCCTCCTCAAGAAGCCTTCCTGGACCCGGCTGTTTTAGGTAATTATCGTCCGGTCTCAACCTTCGCCGGCGAAGGTTGTAGAAATATGGTGGCATATCAGTTTCCCCTGCACCTGGAGGAAACTGTCTATCTGGACCCGTTCAGTCCGGCTTCCGACCGGTTACAGCACTGAGGCGGCTTTGGTCGCGTTGGTGGATGATCTCTGGAGGGCCAGGGATAGGGGTTATTCCTCTGCCCTGGTCCTATTAGACCTCTCAGCGGCTTTTGATACCATCGACCATGGTATCCTGCTGCGCCGGTTGGAGGGGTTGGGAGTGGGAGGCACCGTTTATCGGTGGTTCTCCTCCTATCTCTCCGACCGGTCGCAGACGGTGTTGACGGGGGGGCAGAGGTCGACCCCGCAGCGCCTCACTTGTGGGGTGCCGCAGGGGTCGATTCTCTCGCCCCTTCTGTTCAACATCTATATGAAGCCGCTGGGTGAGATCATCAGTGGCTTCGGTGTGAGGTACCAGCTGTACGCTGATGACACCCAGCTGTACTTTTCCACACCGGGCCACCCCAATGAAGCTATCGAAGTGCTGTCCCGGTGTCTGGAAGCCGTACGGGTCTGGATGGGGAGAAACAGGCTCAAGCTCAATCCCTCCAAGACGGAGTGGCTGTGGATGCCGGCATCCCGGTACAGTCAGCTGAGTCCGCGGCTGACTGTCGGGAGCGAGTCATTGGCCCCGATGGAAAGGGTGCGTAATTTGGGCGTTCTCCTGGATGCACGGAGAAGATCATTTGACGGCCGTCTCCAGGAGAGCTTTCCACCAGGTCCGCCTGGTGCGCCAGTTGCGCCCCTTTCTAGACCGGGATGCCTTGTGCACAGTCACTCACGCCCTTGTGACGTCTCGTCTGGACTACTGCAATGCTCTCTACATGGGGCTCCCCTTGAAGGGCATCCGGAGGCTGCAGTTGGTCAGAATGCAGCTGCGCTGGTGATAGAGGAGCCCTCGTGGCTCCCAGTGACACCTATCCTGCGCAGGCTGCACTGGCTACCTGTGGCCTTCCGGGTGCGCTTCAAGGTGTTGGTGAACGCCTTTAAAGCGCACCATGGCATAGGGCCGGGTTACTTACGGGACCGCCTGCTGCTACCGAATACCTCTCACCGACCCGTGCGCTCTCACAGAGAGGGACTCCTCAGGGTGCCGTCGGTAGCGACAGTGTCGTCTGGCGACACCCAGGAAGGGCCTTCTCTGTGGGGCTCCCGCCCTCTGGAACGAGCTCCCCAGGACTTCGCCAACTTCCGGACCTCCGAACCTTTCGCCATGAGCTCAAAACTTACTTATTTATCTGCGCTGGACTGGGTTAGTTTTTAAGTTATGGGTTTTTAATGGTGATTTTATAGTTTAGGGTTTTATATCGGTCGTTTGACCGTTTTTAGTTTTAAATTGGCCGGTTGAATATTTCATTTTAAATGTATTTTAAATTTATTGTGTACCTATGTGTTTTAATAAGGCTGTACACCGCCCTGAGTCCTTCGGGAGAAGGGCGGTCTAGAAATCTAATAAATAAATAAATAAATAAATAAATAAATGTTGGCGCAAGGCTCCGCCCACCCACCCGGTTGTCGTTACCTCCTGGTTTTAACCATGAAGTAATGTGTTTTTCACCCTCTGCACACGCACAGAAGGTTTTGCGCATGCACAGAGGGTACGCGCACGCATGTGATGCGCATGCACACTTTCGCACCAGTAATGAAGGTAAGTAGTTTTCACCCTGCATCAGGATTAGCTTTGAGGATAGCTTTTTCTATCTTAGTATCTAGGACTGCACAGTTTACAACCAACGTAAGGTAAGGTAAAGGTAAAGGTTCCCCTCGCACATATGTGCTAGTCATTCCCAACTCTAGGGGGCGGTGCTCATCTCCGTTTCAAAGCCAAAGAGCCAGCGCTGTCCGAAGATGTCTCCGTGGTCATGTGGCCGGCATGATTCAACACCAAAGGTGCACAGAACGCTGTTACCTTCCCACCAAAGATGGTCCCTATTTTTTCTACTTGCATTTTTACGTGCTTTCGAAACTGCTAGGTTGGCAGAAGCTGGGACAAGTAACGGGAGCTCACTCCGTTACACGGCAGCACTAGGGATTCGAACTGCTGAGCTGCCGACCTTGCGATCGACAAGCTCAACATCCTAGCCCCTGAGCGTAAGGTAGCAGAAGGTTAAGCCCATAAAACTGGAAAACTGGAATCAAACTTCTTCCTTCTAAAGTTCTATGAGTCTTCACATGCTGCTGGTCCTTTATCCTATTGTGAAATATTGACTTCTTAGTTTCTCTTGCTATCTTCTATCTGCCAGAGAGTGGCTCACCTGGCAGCTTTCTAGAAGCCTGATGTATGAAAAAGATATAGCTCCCACGTACTGTATTACTTGCTTTTCAAAATGCAAAAAAAAAAAAAAAAAAGGAAATATTTTCAATACTATAATACTTTGATCAGATCACACACCTGCATGCTTTTCCAGCTTTTCCTCCCCAATTTCCTCCCCTCTTACAAGAGGCCAACAAAATCAAACTTTTTTTTTTTAAAGACAAAATAAATTGTAAGATGCCAAAAAATAAATGTTGGAGAAAATAAGCAATAGATCTGACCAAATCAGTTATTTACAAAATGCAAAAGAAATTAGAAGGCCAGTAGATCATAAGTTGCTTAAGAGAGCTGAAGAAGCTTCTTGGCTGAGAAGCAAAAGGTCTTCAAAGAAAAACCAGAAAGTCCAGTTGCCTCTTGAAAAAAATCACCTTTGGGACAACCATGACCTGGATGACTGAGAATCTGCGTAGACATTTTGCTTAACAACCGTGGCAAAAAAAGATCATAAAATGGAGCAAAACCCATGTAACAACTGCCTTGCTGATTAACAAAAATGTTGAACTCAGTTGTGGTCGTAAGTGGAGGATTACCTGTAATGAGATTTGGAAAGGACTATTCTGAGTGATCGCTCAGAGAGCTTTTGAGTTGTGAGTTTATTGTTGTGTAAAGGAACTGCTAAAATGGATAATGCCCATTGACAAGTTTAGGTCAGCTACTTTTGGGCCTGTGAAAAGAGGCTTTTCCCTTTCCCGTAAACATGATGATAGTCATGTTAATCTTGGTAGTGCTCTTTCCTAATTGCTTTACAACAGGGGTCTCCAACCTTGGCAACTTTAAGACTTGTGGACTTCAACTCCCAGAGTTCCTCAGCCAGTTTTGCTCTGGGAGTTGAAGTCCACAAGTCTTAAAGTTGCCAAGGCTGGAGATCACTGCTTTACAAAAAGACACTGTACCGCTTGGGTCTTGTGCAGGGGTGAAATCTAGCAGGTTCTGACAGGTTCTGGAGAAGCGGTAGCGGAAATTTTGAGCAGTTCGGAGAACCGGCAAATACCACCTCTGACTGGCCCCAGAGTGGGATGGGAATGAACATTTTGCAATATTCTTCCCCTGGGGTGGGGTGGGACTGGAGATTTTGCAATATCCTTCCCCTGGAGTGGGATGGGAATGGAGATTTTGCAGTATCCTTCCCCTGCCATGCCCACCAAGCCACACCCACCAAGCACACCCACAGAACCATTAGTAAAAAAAATTGGATTTCACAACTGGTCTTGTGTCATGAACAGTCTCCTTAGAGAGATCAGGGTACCTATACAATGATGGATTTAAAGATGGAACTACTCCAGGCACCTTTTGTAGTTTAAGTGGAGCTGTCTTTATCTTGTAGGATTTGTGTGAAGAATTAGATCATGTTTTTCATCATATTTATTCAGAAATACTGAACATTCAAAACCACACCACTATAGATCTGCATCTAAGGAAAGAACAAACAAAGCTGGCTTGTTAGCAGTCAGTTTTGAGCTGGATTTGAAAAATGAAAGGCATGGATTTGACTTTGATTTGAAAGGGGGGGCGAATCTCATGCGGCTATAAATTCCCCCCAAGGCAGAACACAAGAATCTGAATTTTAGTTAAGCAGTGGCATTCATAAAACATTTTGCTGCTTACAATGGGCATATGAACATAAGGATATACAGATAGTCCTCAACTAATACCATAACCACAACTGAGGCCAAAATCTCCATTGCTAAGCAAGACACTTGTTAAATGACTTTTGCCTATTTTACAACCTTTCTGGTCACAGATGTTAAGTGAATCACTGCAGTTGTTAAGTTAGTAACACGATTGTTAAGTGAATCTGGTTTCCCTACCGCCTTTGCTTGTCAGAAGGTCGCATTGCTGTGCGCATGCTCCAAGATGGCGCGCTGAAAAATTACCAGTGACGGGATGGCGGCCCTTCCTAGTCGGTTAGGACCAAGAGGGGTGTGTTTTTTGACCCTCTGGTCCCAGACCCTGCCGGGGGAATATCTCACCCAGTGCTGGATGTGAGGCTGGCCGATTTGGACGTCCAGGACGAGCGGCTGTCCCAGCGTTGTCTTCGGTCCGCTGTTTGGGGCGGCGGCCGCGGCGGCCGCGGCATGGCTACTGGTTTCCGGCAGCAGTGGCAGCGGCAGTGGCGGCGGCAGTGGCGGCGGCCTCCCCCAGGGGCTGAAGTTTGTCATCAAGCGGCGCTGGAGAGGCAGAGAGATCAAACGAGGCATCTGGAGGGTCCAGCCTGTTGGAGCGTGAGTTGGAGGTTGAGGCTGGCCCTCTTTCTGGCCCTCTGCTTTTCGGCCCAGGATGGTGGCGGCGGTGGCGGCGGTGGCGGCGGTGGCGGTGGCGGCATGGAGTTCCGGCTGGCGGTGGTGCAGCGGCCTTTCTTCCTGGTGGGTCTGTCCTGGACAGTCGAAGACCTCACCAGGCGATGCCCGAGGAGCCAGAGGAGTTTGGAGGAGACATCTTGAGGGTGGAACCTGTTGGAGAGTGGGTTCGAGGCAGGTTCTGGCCCTCTTCCTGGCCCCCGCCTTCGGATGGTGTCGGCATCGGTGTCGACGGCGTCAGCGATGGACTTTTGCTGGCAGCGATGGCAGCGACATTGGCCTTTCCGTGGCTGGATTCGGGCCAGGACCCCCGACCTCTGGTCTCTTTGGTGCCTGGTGTTGGGTGCCTGGCCCATATCGGCTTTACCATCAAGGCCTATTGGGCCGGCTTGGAGGAGAGTGGCTGGCTTTATTGGGACCTGGGGTGAGTGGTGGCCGATCTGGGTTTGGTGGTAGAGTAGCAGCCCCACGGAGCCCTGGAAGTCCACGGTTCATTCTGCCAGCCGAGGAGCCTCGTTCAGCTGTGGTGAGACTTTTCCAAGGACCCCTGGCCACAGGTGATGATGGCCACAGAAATGTTGGCCATCCTGAGTCAGTTTCCATCTGTAGACATTAACATCTCTGCCACCTAAGTCCTAGTGTCGGCGGAGGAGAGATCATCATCTTCTCACCCGGAGAGCCGGCGGTGACATCTTGACTGGCCAGGATGGGGCCGCTAACCGGGTTTCTGTCATGCGGACATTTTCAGCTGCGGACCTTCTTGCCCTGCGAGATTCCCCTCTCTCGCAGGTTTGGCCCTCTACATTATCGAGGGCCCACCTTGAGGACGGGTTTTGGAACCCCGAGAGGTGGCATGCCAAAACTAGGAGGCTTAGGGGATTTTTAATTAATTGTTTTAACCGATTTTTTAAGGGGAGTTTTAATGGGAATTTTAAGGGGAGGGTGGGAATTGACGGGTCTGGGCTGGGGGGAGGATGGGCGGGGGGGAAACCCATCGGGGAAGGAGCCAAGTCCAATGTGTGTTCGTGGCGTTAAGTTAACAGGTCCGAAGGTGGTGGGGGAGGGTTTCATTCCAGTTTATCAGGGTTGTGTTATCAATATGGTAAGTGGGAGAGGCAGATATGGTGGAAGGGTGGGGGCATATCAGGTTTCGGGGGTATGCCCTCGCTATTTAAGAGTGATCGCGTGCTCCGGCCCCCCAGATTTTTACCGTTCCCCGAGTGGCCAGAGTACTCGGGACTTGGGCCTCCAGCTGATGTTATGTAATGCAAGGTCCGTGGTTAACAAAGCCCCCCTGATTTCAGATCTAATTCAGGAAGGGACCACGGACGTTATGGGCATTATGGAGACCTGGTTGGGCACGGAAGGGGGGGGTCCCCCTAGTAGAGATGTGCCCACCAGGTTTCCGAGCATTCCATCAGCCGAGGGCCCGAGGTAGGAGTGGGGTGGTGGTGGTCATTATTAAGGAAAGTCTGGAACCGAGGGAGACCACTGTGCCTCAGATAGCTGGTTGTGAATCCCTCTATGTGAAGTGGCCAGTGAATAGCGCAGGCTGGTAATGCCTGTTATTAAGAACACAAAGCCTGTTATTAAGAACACAAAGCCTGCAATTACTGCAGGTTCGAGCCCGGCCCAAGGTTGACTCAGCCTTCCATCCTTTATAAGGTAGGTAAAATGAGGACCCAGATTGTTGGGGGGGCAATAAATTGACTTTGTAAAAATATACAAATAGAATGAGACTATTGCCTTATACACTGTAAGCCGCCCTGAGTCTTCGGAGAAGGGCGGGGTATAAATGTAAAAAAAAAAAAAAAAAAGTGGGGTCGTAGGACTCAGGTGGGCTTGTTGATCACGTACCTGGCTCCTTGCTACGCGACAACAGCCCTGCCCGAGCTGTTGGAGTTGCTGGCTGGGTTGGCAGTTGAAACCCCTAGACTGTTGGTCATGGGAGATTTCAATTTGCCATCAACTGGTGCGGCATCCTCGACGGCCCGGGAGTTCATGGCTTCCATGACGGCCATGGACCTGACTCAATTAGTTGATGGCCCTACTCACATCGGGGGAGGCACCCTAGATCTGATTTTTATCTCTGGCCAGTGGGCGAATGATCTGATTTTAAATGATTTAGTTGTCGAGCCCTTGTCATGGTCAGATCATTCTCTCCTTCGTCTGGACTTTCAGACCGCTACTCACCACCGCATTGAGACGGAACCAATGCGTTGGTTCCGTCCCAGGCGCCTGATGGACCCAGAGAGGTTCCTGATGGAGCTTGGGCCGTTTCCCGAGAATCTGGCCCGTGGCACGACTGAAGAACTAGTCGCGGCTTGGGAACAGGCCGCGGCTGGAGCTTTGGACCATGTCATGTGTGCCTTTGCGGCCTCTGACCCGGCGCAGGTCTCAACCAGCTCCTTGGTTCTCCGAGGAGCTGAGGGAGATGAAACGCCGGAGAAGACGGCTAGAGAGTGCTTGGAGATCCAGCCATTCGGAGGCTGACCGGACATTAGTGAGATCCTATAGTAGGACCTACCTAGTGGCATTGAGGGATGTGAAATGTTCTTATGTTTCCTCCCTCATTGCATCAGCAGATAACCGCCCGGCCGCCCTGTTTCGGGTGACCCGCTCTCTCCTTCAACAGGAGGGGCGGGAGGACCCATTACAAGGGCGTGCCGAGGAGTTTAACGGTTATCTATATGATAAAATTGTTCAGCTTCGGGATGGATTGGATCAAAATTGGGTAGATCCAGGCGAGAGGTTCGAAACTCGTCTTGTTGAGGCTGTTTGGGATATTTTTGACCCTGTGACTCCCGAGGACATGGACAGGTTGCTGGGAAGGTTGAATGCCACCACATGTTTACTGGACCCGTGCCCCTCCTGGTTGGTGCTGGCCACGCAGGAGGTGACATAAGGCTGGCTCCGGGGGATTACAAATGCTTCTTTGCGGGAAGGGATCTTTCCCGCTGCCTTGAAAGAGGCGGTGGTGAGACCCCTCCTCAAGAAAACTTCCCTGGACCCAGCTGTTTTAGGAAATTATCGTCCGGTCTCCAACCTTCCCTTTACGGCGAAGGTTGTACAGGGTGCGGTGGCACGTCAATTACCCAGTACCTGGATGAAACTGTCTATCTAGACCAGTTCCAGTTCGGCTTTCGACCCAGATACAGTACGGAGACGGCTTTGGTCGCGTTGGTGGATGATCTCTGGAGGGCCAGGAACCTATTAGACCTCTCAGCGGCTTTCGATACCATTGACCATGGTATCTCTCTGACCGGATGCAGACGGTGTTGACAGGGGGGGCAGAGATCAACCCCGAGGCACCTCATGTGTGGGGTGCCGCAGGGGTCGATTATCTCGCCTCTCCTGTTTAACATCTATATGAAGCCGCTGGGTGAGATCATCAGTGGTTTTGGGGTGAGGAACCAACTGTACGCTGATGATACGCAGCTATACTTTTCCACCCCAGGCCACCCCAATGAAGCTATCGAAGTACTGTCCCGGTGTCTAGAAGCCGTACGGGTCTGGATGGGGAGGAACAGGCTCAAGCTTAATCCCTCCAAGACGGAGTGGCTGTGGATGCCGGCACCCCGGTACAGTCAGCTGCAGCCACGGCTGACTGTTGGGGGCGAGTCACTGGCCCCGATAGAAAGGGTGCGCAACTTGGGCGTTCTCCTGGACGGGCGGTTGTCCTTTGAAGACCACTTGACGACTGTCTCCAGGAGAGCTTTTTATCAGGTTCACCTGATTCGCCAGTTGCGCCCCTTCCTGGACCGGGATGCCCTATGCACGGTCACTCATGCTCTTGTTACCTCTCGCTTGGACTACTGCAATGCTCTCTACATGGGGCTCCCCTTGAAGAGCACCCGGAGGCTCCAGTTAGTCCAGAATGCGGCTGCGCGGGTGATTGAGGGAGCAGTTCGGAGCCCCCATGTAACACCCATCCTGCGCAGACTGCACTGGCTGCCTGTTGTCTTCCGGGTGCACTTCAAGGTATTGGTGACCACCTTTAAAGCGCTCCATGGCTTAGGACCGGGATATTTACGGGACCGTCTACTGCCATCTTCTATCTCCCAGCGACCGGTGCGTTCTCACAGAGAGGGACTCCTTAGGGTGCCGTCAGCTGAGCAATGTCGACTGGCGGCCCCCAGGGGAAGGGCCTTCTCTGTGGGGGCTCCTACCCTGTGGAACGAACTTCCCCCTGGACTTCGACAACTACCCGACCTCCGGACCTTTCGCCGCGAACTTAAAACTTATTTATTCCATCTCGCTGGACTGGCTTGAATTTTTTAAATTTTTAACTGGTTTTATGGATTTAAATTTTTATTAATTTTATAGGGTCGATATTGTATTTTAAAATGGGGCCAAATTGAATAAGTTTTTTAATGTTTGTTTTTAGTATTGTATGTGTTGTTTTTGTATTTTATTGTGGTTGTAAACCGCCCTGAGTCCTTTGGGAGAAGGGCGGTATACAAATTAAAATATTATTGTTGTTGTTGTTGTTGTTGTTGTTGTTGTTGTTATTATTATTATTATTGTTGTTGTTATTATTATTATTATTATTATTATTATTATTATTATTATTATTATTATTATTATTATTATTATTATTATTATTACAAAAGGTGATTGCATTACCCTAGGACAGAGGTCTGCAAACTTGGCTCTTTTAAGACTTGTGGTCTTCAACTCCCAGAGTTGAAGTCCACAAGTCTTAAAAGAGCCAAGTTTGCAGACTCCTGCCCTAGGACACTGCACCGTCATAAAGACATGCCAGTTGCCAAGTGTCTGAATTTTGATCATGTGACCATGAGGATGTTGTAAAATCATAAGGGTTAAAAACAGTCATGTCCCCTTTTTCAGTGCCTTTGTGTTGTAGGAAGCCCTCTCCCCATCCTCAGATGAAAATATTCTTTATTCTTAATATTAAAAAGAGGCAGAATATTATATTTCCCCAAAGGAGAAATGGAGAAAAAAATCTTAACAAAGGCAGAAAGCAGCCCCAGTCTTCCTGCCATAGGTAAACAGCTTCAAATTAAGAAACTTGAATAGGCTGGCCTTTAGGAATGCAGATTTTGTATCCATTTAGGAAGACTGGGTTATCCTATTCATAAACAAACCGACTTCAGCCAGACTGGAGCTGATGGGATTAAGAATGTAGAATTCCCTCACCCAAATTCTAAGGACAGGACATGGCCTTTAGGACATAATAGGATTAACCCACCACCATTGAAATAGTAAAAGACACAAGGCTAACTATATTGCACAACCGCCTGGAGCATCTCAATCACAAAACCCCAGATCCCTATAAAGAGCCATCCACTCAGTCATTTTGTCAGTTATCCCAGAAACATTGCTGCTGTCACTGAAGTTTCTGGAAACCAAATAATAATAATAATAATAATAATAATAATAATAATAATAATAATAATAATAATAATAATAATAATAATAATAATAATAATAATAATTTAATTTTTATACCGCCCTTCTCCCGAAGGACTCAGGGCGGTGAACAGGCAAATAAAATAATACAATATATTACAATAAAACACATTTTAAAAAACTTATTCAAAATAGCCTAAATTTAAAATACCATACAAAATATAAAAAATAAACCCCAATAAAATCCATATTTAAAACCCTATTTAAGCCAGTCCTGCTCGAAAGAATAGATATGTCTTCAGCTCGCGGCGAAAGGTCCAGAGGTCAGGAAGTTGTCGAAGTCCTGGGGGAAGCTCGTTCCAGAGGGTAGGTGCTCCCACAGAGAAGGCTCTCCCCCTGGGGGTCACCAGCCTACACTGTTTGGCTGATGGCACCCTGAGAAGACCCTCTCTATGGGAGCGTACCGGCCGGTGGGAGGCATGTGGCAACAGAAGGCAGTCCCGAAGATATCCCGGTCCTATGCCATGGAGCACTTTAAAGGTGGTAACCAATACCTTGAAGTGCACTCAGAAAACCACAGGTAGCCAGTGCAGCCTGCGCAGGATCGGTGTTATATGGGAGCCACGAGTGGCTCCCTCTATCACCCGCGCGGCCGCATTTTGAACCAACTGTAGTCTCCGGGTGCACCTCAAGGGGAGCCCCATGTAGAGAGCATTGCAGTAGTCCAGGCGAGAAGTGACGAGGGCATGAGTGACCATGCATAAGGCATCCTGGTCTAGAAAGGGGCGCAACTGGCAGACCAGGCGAACCTGGTAAAAAGCTCTCCTGGAGACGGTCGCCAAGTGTTCTTCAAAAGACAACCATCCATCCAGGAGAACATCCAGATTGCGCACACTCTCCATCGGGGCCAATGACTCGCCCCCAACAGTCAGCCGCGGTTGCAGCTGACTGTACCGGGATGCCGGCATCCACAGCCACTCAGTCTTGGAGTGGTTGAGTTTGAGCCTGTTTCTCCCCATCCAGACCCGTACGGCCTCCAAACACCGAGACAGCACTTCGACAGCTTCATTGGGGTGGTCAGGGGTGGAAATGTACAGCTGGGTGTCATACGCGTACAGTTGGTAACTCACCCCAAAACCACTGATGACCTCACCCAGAATAAATCTTCTTTCCTTGCAGTCAGCCTCCATTTTATTTCCAGCACCTTTCTCCCAGCTTGGAACCGGACCAGATTTTTCTTCCCACACTAACTTTGAATGTTCACAAAATAAATGCCTGTAACTTGAAGGCTACCTGTATTCCAGGTCCTGTATTCTGTACTGATTATGACATTAAGTCTCTAAACCAGGGGTGAAATCGAAAAATTTTCCCTACCGGTTCTGTGGCCGTGGCTTAATTGGTGGGTGTGGCTTGGTGGTCAGGTGACTGAATGGGCATTGTCAATAATAATAAATAATAAAAATAATAAAGTATACAAAACTTGGGAGGCCCCGGTCTACCAATTGCCTTTTACTGAGAGGCCCCAGTCTACTAAGTGCCTTTTACTGAGAGGCACCGGTCTACCTTCTTTAAAAATAGAGGCCCCGATCTACTAAGTGCCTTTTTTTTGGCAGGCACCAGTCTACCTTCTTTAAAAAAAGAGGCACTGGTCTACTAACTGCCTACAGCGCTGATCAGCTGTAGTGCGGCCCTTTTAAGTGCCGCAGCAGTCATTTAAGGCCGTTTGCAGCTATATCACCACCGAGAGCTTCAAGGACAGAGAAGAGGAACAGCAAGGCGTGGGCAGTGGGGCAGGGGAGCAGGGATTTTTGCTACCGGTTCTCCGAACTACCTGCTCCCATCGCTACTGGATCGTGCGTCTGAACCGGGAGCATTTCACCCCTGCTCTAAACCTCAATCTTTTTTCACAGAATATATTTACCGATAACCTGAAAATGGGCAGATGACGGTCCTTGGTTTTCTGAAGAATGCAGGAAATTACATTATATGCCACTCCCTCCCTCTGCTTATGTTTTATTTCTTTCAGGATCACGTTCCTTTTCCGTTCCTGATATTTTCTATCTGGCATCTTGTCTTTCGGCATTTCGCTTATTCATTATTTTCTCCACTGTGGGTTTTGATATATCTTTAAACTTTCACCACTTCCTTTTTCTCTTCATCTACTTCTCTGTATTTTCTTGATTAAAATCAAAACAATGACATTATTTTCATTTTTCCTTTCTTTTTCTTGAAAAACCACTGTGACTTAGCAACATGCTTGTGGTTTCTATTTCCACTCATTTCTTTCTTTTTTTTCTAGCCATGAACAGATCCTCAGAAATGAATCTTGTAGTTTTTCTGCAATTCCTGAATAGTTATATGATGAAGTAGCTAATCCATTTGATCCAGTTTGATTTGGTCCTCTCCAGCACAATGAATGGAGAACATTCCTTTCTCCCACCAATTTTAGAAGTGAGTGTAAAAGGAGATGGTCAAGGCAGGTTCTGAAATTTTTTATCAGCATCATCCGATGCTTCCCAGTCTCCTTGACATGAATAATAAAATGATGTTAAGTGATAACTCTTTATAAGAGACCATTCACCAGTTCGAGAAATTAAATCTGTGGCTGAATCTGAAACCCACAGAATTTGGATTTGCTCACTGGGTGGGAAGCCGTTGCCATTTCAGTAAGAGTTTCCAAAGCATTGTCAAGGAAGATTAACCATTAAGGTTGTTTTAAATACATACATACATACATACCAGTGGTGAAATTCAATTTTTTTTACTACCGGTTCTGTAGGTGTGGCATGGTGGGCGTGGTGTTGCTTGGTGGGCATGGCTTGGTGGGTGTGGTTGGGGAAGGATACTGCAAACTCTCCATTTCCACCCCACTCCAGGGGAAGGAGACTGCAAAATCCCCATTCCCTCTTCACTCTGGGGCCAGCCAGAGATGGTATTTGCTGGTTCTCCAAACTATTCAAAATTTCCGCTACCAGTTCTCCAGAACCTGTCAGAACCTGCTGGATTTCACCCCTGATACATACATATCATCATCATCATCATCATCATTTTAGCCATTGTGTATATCCACTGCAGGATGAAGGTCTCTTCTGCATGTTTCCAACCAATACGGTCCTGAGCTTTCTTTTGCCAATTGGCCCCCAATACTTGCTAATGTCATCAATCCAATTGAAACCTTCCTGAACTGGTGAAATTTAAGATTAACAAATTAACAGAGTTGGAAGGGACCTTGTAGGTCTTCTAGTCTAACCCCCCTCCCCGCCACCCTAGCAGGAGACCCTACACCATTTCTGACAGATGGGTGTCCAGTCTCTCCTTCAAAACTTCCAGTGATGAAGCTCCCACAACTTCTGAAGGCAAACCCGTCCATTGTTCTCAGTGTCAGAAAATTTCTCCTAATTTCTAGGTTGAATCTCTCCTTGATCAGTTTATCTTAATGTCTCTGAAGCTTAAAGGAGAGACACTGTTCTTCCTTTAATTTTTTTTATTTGCACTGTGGTCCCTGATTTAAAAAAAACACCCATTTGCAGATGTCTTATGTTATGGAATAAATATTTTAAAGCCCTCCTATTCCCAATCTTCATCTGAAAGGGGAAGTGAAAATTATATAGAATGAATAGAATAGAATAGAATTTTTTATTGGTCAAATGTGATTGGACACACAAGGAATTTGTCTTGGTGCATATGCTCTCAGTGTACATAAAAGAAAAGATACGTTCATCAAGGTACAACATTTATAACACAATTGATGATCAATATATCAATATAAATCATAAGGATTGCCAGCAACAAGTTATAGTCATACAGTCATAAGTGGAAAGAGATTGGCGATGGGAACTATGAAACGATTAATAGTTATATTTATATAGTTATATAGTTATATTACATGATAATGTAATGTATTTTATTAAAAATAATTAAAAATAATTAAAAATAATAACAGAAAGTTATATTCGTGTGAAATGTACTATGTATCAGCACAGGAGCAAAAAAATCCTTATAGTAAGATAAAAGTAATGAAAGTAATAAAAAACATGAAATGAAATAAAATAAATGGACAATTGGGATGAAGCTTCAATCATATTGATTGACACTAGAGGGCAGTAGTCTCACAGCTCTGCTAGAGGGGGATGCAAATCAAACACATGCAAGCAGCTTCTCCAATAGCTTGCCGTGATCGTATAGTGGTTAGTACTCTGCGTTGTGGCCGCAGCAACCTCGGTTCGAATCCGAGTCACGGCAAAAAAAAAAAAAAGCACCAAGAGGGGAAGTTCTTTATTTTTTCCTGACTTTTTTTTAAAAAAATAAAATTTATTTTTCCTGCCTTTGTTTTTCCTGCCTAATAAAATGCTAGCGAAGACCTGAGTACTGCACAGATGCTGCACCCACATCTGCTTTTCCATAGAAAGACTCTCACCTTTGAAGTTGGGTTGGACCACAATGCTGATCATCCGCAGCCAGCACCTCTAATATTGCAAATGTGTTAGGTACCAGTTGCCCGTGAGATTGGGCCATGAAACTATCTCCAGCAGTTAAAAGCAAAAAATGGTGCAATTCAAAAAAAGTTTATTTTATGTGTTTCAAAACCCATAGGCTTTTCAGAAACACTAGGCATCTTAGAAGTAGACCCTAATGCACATAGTAAATAATTATTTTTTTAAATCAGCAATTATTTTACACATGAATAATAAATAATCTGACTGAATATTTGGAGAACTGGGGCTATTTTGTAACTTTAAGTAGGCAGTAAGAGGATATGGGTGGCCTCACCCTGCTTCATAACCACATTCCAGAGAATAGTTTTTATAACTTTCTTTCTTTTAATAACTTTTTAAAATTAGGAAACTCTTACCTAGGACAAGAGAAGGGGTTTATGATTAAAAACTTGCTCCTCCTCGTTTGCCGTGACTCGGATTCGAACCGAGGTTGCTGCGGCCACAACGCAGAGTACTAACCACTATACGATCACGGCGAGCTACTCTGGAGCTGAAAGCCCTGTGGCTTTTTTTCTCATGTAGACTAAATGATGACGTCTACGCGTTTAGCACCATCTACTGGCAAAAGTATATGCAAAGATATTGTCTGAATATTTCCTCGGCTCCAAACGAGACTGACTTCATTTCCCTGTTGTTGTTTTCTCTTTTATAAGCAATAAGGAAGGGAGCCAAATTGTTAAGGCTTTCCTAGGAGCATAAAAAATATGCAGAGCGTTATATTAAGAACAGGTTTGACCCTATGAGTAGCCTAAGAAAAAAATGAAATTGAAACAAAAACATTGCAACTTTATAGTTTTAAGAAAAACATAACATTGATGACTGAGAAAAACTATTTACTGTTTAATAACAAACCCTAAATAGAAAAAAAGTAGGTAAGGAATGTTATTCTTCTGGCTATTTTAAAACTATTTTAAATAATAGGTTAGAAGGTGAACACTTTAATAAATACTACAGGATTAAACCTATAGACAACATTTTGTTCTTAATGATTTTGATAATTTGGTATTTGTTCCATTAATTGTGTGTGTGCCATCCAAGGTGGGCAGTGATATAAAAATAAATAAAATCCTTGCATGAAATAAAAAGGGCAAAAATAAAAATGGATTTGGAGGAAAACCCCCGGGAAATAAGGAAGCAAATTAATGAGAGTACTGAAGATGCTATGTAGTTTGGCTGATGAAACACCTGCAACAAACCATCCAAGTTCAGAGAGCACCAAGGACCCCTCATTTCAACCCTGAGCTACAAATATTCTCCTTTAGTGGAAGCAAATTAAGTTATTATCATTTGGTTCCAGCCTTTTGTTCTTTTTTGACATTAGAAAGACAACTCTAACTCTAAAGAGCCGCTTGGCAGTGAGATGGATGGCATATGAAGTTAATAAAAATAAATAAAATTGCATGGACATTGGACATGCAGGGACCTCCAACCTTGGTAACTTTAAGACTTGTGGACTTCAACTCCCAGAATCCCTCAGCCAGCAAAGCTGGCTGAGGAATTCTGGAAGTTGAAGTCCACAAGTCTTAAAGTTGCCAAGGTTGGAGATTCCTGTGCTAAAGCGTAACAGTAACATTAATACTACATCACACATGGAGCATTAATGGTCTTCAGTGATCAGTGAGATATGGTCAATATAACACAAGAGCATTTGGTTTCCTTAGGATGAGAAAGCTCTTTAGATTCTTGGTGTCTAATAATAATTATAGGCATAATTAGATTATATATAATTATAATTATACAGGCAAAATGTAGAGCTGCTCTCTTACTGCTTTTACTTGCACCTTAAGGTGACACTGCATTCAGCCAACTCAATGCTATCTTTGCAACTTTCCCTCAAATTTTGAAATAAAAAAGTCCCTATCCGTTAGCTTAGGGGTGTCAAACTCACATCGTCGTGGCAGCATCATGTGATGTACCACAACTTTTTCCCCCCTTCGCTAAACTGGGCATGGGCAGCACTTGAAACATCCAGCCCACGGGCTGTGAGTTTGACAGTCCTGCGTTAGCTGAAGGCGCTTCAGAAAACACCCTTCTTCCCAATTATGAGAAGAAAAAACTGCAAACGTTCACAAAATGTGGTGCCACTTTGGAATGATTGAGGTTCACTCTTACGTTTCAAGGATCTGAGGAACCACAAGGAATAGAGGATTTTTTGATCCTTTGTTTTCTAAACCTAGAGCTATGCTAAGCCATCTCCTATGGCAGTGATGGCTAACCTTTTTGCCATCGTGTGCCAAAGGCAGGGGGAGGGGGTGTCACACACGTGAGTGCCCTCACCCATAATTCTATGCACCCCGCCCCCCACACATGCGTGCGCGAAGCCCCCTTGTGTTCCCCCCGCTTTTGGCACGTAATGGCACGTGGATGCCTTTCTAGGAGCCTGAGGAGGGCAAAAACGGCCTTCCCCACCCCCACCCCCGGAGGCCCTCCAGAGGCTGGAAATGGCCCATTTGCCAACTTCCGGTGGGATCAGAAAGCCCATTTTTTTCTCTACCCAGGCTCCAGAGCCTTTCTAGGAGCTTGGGGAGGGCGAAAACAACCTTCCCAATCCCCCGGAGGTCGTCCGGAGGCCAGAAATGGCCTGTTTGCCACCTTCTGGTCCCACCCACATGCGCGCCGATCTGAGCTCACATGCCCACCGATATGGTTCCACATGTCACCTGAGGCACACGTGCCATAGGTTTGCCATTATGGGCCTATAGGTTTCATCCTCAGAATGTCAGAAAAGTTCATCCTCAAATTTTAGATCGGGATCAATTGGGGGAGGGCGTCACAAAAAAAAAAAGTCTTGCAGGTGCAGGTTACCATAACAGCCTGCCACCACAGCACTGTAGTATCAGCTGATCAAACAAACTTGTTAAAACATCTTTTTAACAAGAGCAGCAAAAAGATGATCAGCCAACACAACTGTTCTAATTAAGAAGTAAGGACTGGAGGAAACTGCTCTCTTGCTGCTACTGTATATATCAAATGATGCTTTATTTAAAACTAGAAATGGTTTTAACCCGGAGAAACACTTCACAGATAGAGACTAGATAATAACAGTGCGCTCTTTAATTATGCTCCATGAGTCTCACACATTTCACAATTACAGCAATCACTGTTTCCCTTTTAGAAGTTTTGATAGGAATGTGTCAGTTTTGCTAATGAGAATGCTACATATGTTTCAGTGAAGAAAATGGGCCATTGTAAAATAAACACGTATCAAGAATAGATGTCAAATTGAACCAGGAAACATGCTAAATGTTTCACAAAGATTCCAACAGAGATGATTTGGGGTATAACAAAATTGATTTGCAATAATAGCCAACTGTAATGAAGTGAAACCATACCATTTTATTAAAACAAATAATACCCTTCAATTTAATTTAGTGCAGCATCAATCATGCAAGTTTCAAACAGGCCTGCAACAATTATGGGCTATTTTGAAAACTGTTATATCTTGATATCACAGCCAGTGGTACAAATCTGAGAGTTGGCCTTTACAATGTGTTTGCCCCAGACAATTATAGTCCAGAGTAAAGTATATTGTAGACTTAGGGGTGTCATACTACAGAGACAATATTTGGAAGTGTCTTTCAAAAGGATTTAGATTACAGCACACTTTTTCCAATAAAATCAAACTTTTTGGGAAATCTGGGTTTAAAATTAATATATAGGATAATGAAAGTGGTTGCATACTCAATTATGATTGCTAAAAAGACATAAAGATTCATTGAATTGGTTAAACATTCTCATGAGTACAAGTTACAGGAAATTGATTCCTGATGACCTTATATTTTGGACTCTTCTGTATGTGATAAAGGAAATTTGAGCCATTTATTTATTTATTTTATTTATTTATTTATTAATCAAACTTATATACCGCACCATCTCCCGTAGGACTCAGGGCGGTTCACAGGCATATTAAAACAATATAATAAATAAACATTAAGACCCAGTTAAAACTAAATATTATCATGGCCTGATCACTAAAACAATAGAAACCAATAAAAACCCCATTAAAATATGCTAAAACATTTTATCTTAGGCTAGTCCCGCACGCTGAAATAATAGAGTCTTCAGTTCACGTCTGAAGGTCCGGAGGTCGGGTAGTTGTCATAATCCTGGAGGAAGCTCGTTCCACAGGGCTGGTGCCGCCACAGAGAAGGCCCTCCCCCTGGGGGCCGCCAACCTACATGAGCCATTAGTTCAGAGTTTCCCAACTTTAACAATTTTCCCGATATCTGGACTTAAACTCTCAGAATTCTACAGCCAGAACACTCATTGCTAAGAATTCTGGGATCCAGGTGAAGCCATAGACCCACAGAGGACCTTAATCAGGATTTGAACAAATAAACCACAAGCAAATATAAGCTCCTTGGATGAGCATCTTATGAATATATTCTAGAACCCATTTCAAGCCCCAGGTAAGATTCAGTAAGTTGTTTGGAAGAGTTTGTGATCCATTTCTCTAGTGGAGATACAAATCAGAGGTGGGTTTCAGCAGGTTCTGACCAGTTCTGGAGAACTGGTAGCGGAAATTTTGAGCAGTTTGGTGAACCGGTAAATACCACCTCTGACTGGCCCCGCCCCCATCTATTCTCTGCCTCCCAAGTCCCAGCTGATCAGGAGGAAATGGGGATTTTGCAGTAACCTCCACCTGGATTAGGGTGGAAATGGAGATTTTACAGTATCCTTCCCCTGCCACGCCCACCAAGCCACACCCACAGAACCAGTAGTAAAAAAATTTGAAACCCACCACTGATACAAATGTCTTAAAACATGGAATACTTTTTTACAGTATGGGCTGGTATGGCAGCATAAGGTCATCTTAATACAGTAAGCCGTTTGTAACGTCTGCATTATGCTACAGGGTGACTTATTCAGTAAACAAATGAATTAAACCTACCGTATATACTCGAGTATAAGCCGAGTTTTTCAGCACGTTTTTTGTGCTGAAAAACGTCCCCTCGGCTTATACTCGAGTATATACGGCTTATACTCGAGTTTTTTTTTCTCTTCTTTTTTTCACATTATACCGGATGGCGCAAACTTGGCGGGCTTTTGCATTAGCGCGGGGAAGCCCTGCCGGTGCAGTGAGAGGGCGGGGCGGGGGAGCCGCCAGCCTTCTCGGCTGAGGGAGGGAGGGAGGGTTTCCCCAACCGGTAGCTGCCTCATTTCCCACCCTCGGCTTATACTCGAGTCCCCAGTTTACCCCAGTTTTTTGGGGTAAAATTGGGGACCTCGGCTTATACTCGGATCGGCTTATATTCGAGTATATACGGTACATCTGTAGCTAGCTTCTGTCACAAACTTAAACTGCTCTGAATAGAAAAAAGACGTACAGTATTTAAATTTAAGAATACTTCCATCCTGCTTATACCTTTTGAAATATTACATCTATTGGTATCTAAAGTACTAAAATGGGTCATAGATGGGGAGAGTTTAAGAGCACATACTAAGCAAACTTCATTAAGAATAAATCCTGTTTAAGTTAAAAGGGTAGATTAACTAGAACAATTAACCAGTGAACAATTAACCAGTGGAATAACTTGCTTACAGAAGTTGTGAATTCTCCAACACTGGAAGTTTTAAAGAAGAGATTGGATAACCATTTGTCTGAAATTTATTTATTTATTTATTTATTTTATTTTGTCATAACAATATACACAAGCATAACACAAAAGATTATATAATATGTAAACTTATATATGAGGAGAAACAAGGTAGTATAAGCATATATATATATATAGGAAGAAACAATAGAACAGGAACGGTAGGCACGTTTGTGCTCTTATTCACGCCCGTTAGAGTCCTCTTAGGAATGTGGTGAGGTCAACAGTGGATAGATTTTGAATAAAGCTTTTGGGGTTATGAGAAGAGACCACAGAGTCAGGTAATGCATTCCAAGCATAGATAATTCTGTTACAGAAATCGTGTTTTCTGCAATCTAAACTGGAGAGGTTGACATTAAGTTTAAATCTGTTGGTAGCAGAAATGGTATAGGGTTTCCTGCCTGAGCAGGGGTTGGACTAGAAGACCTTCAAGCTCCCTTCCAACTCTGTTATTCTATTCTATTCTATATACATTTAGTTTTAGATTAATGTGATGTGGAATGTGTGGGTGTCAGCCCCAGATCGAGCCAAATAGGGATGGCTCTGCCAAAAAGTGGATCCTGCCATAGTATAGGAATAATAATGAGGAGGAGAAGGAGAAGGAGAAGGAGAAAGAGGAGAAGGAAAGCATTTTAATTAACATGCTAAATATGACATTGAATGACAGCCTAGGGAGACAGGACTCAGTTATACCACGTAAGTGTTGAACTATTATCACTAAGTACAGAGGAAGCAAAGAGTCATGGCTTTTAACTCTTCCTTTGTGTCATCAGACCTAGTGTGCCTTGGCAGCGCTTTTCAAAAGCCCATTAATAATACATATGTTACATCAAGTTGTATTTACAGAGAGCATCTCTTAAACACATCTGATCTATTATGCTTAATAGCTTCAACTATTAAGTGTAAATAGCCTTGATCAACTCTTACTCATTTTTCATACATTTTCAAACATCCTCAGCAAAATGATCAAAATATTTGATGGGCATGAAAATGTGAAAATCCTGCTTTCTCAACATAATGTTTATCTTGGAATATTAGATTTTATTGAATTCTATAAAACAACATAGAACACGGTATGCTTTTTTCCATTACCATATTAGTAACATTTATTTTGCATGTTATCTGTTGCATTAGTATAAGATAGTAGAACCAACCGTGCTTTAAGTAAAATAACTCTTATATATACGTAAAACTAGAGCATATTTAGTTTTTCAGAGAGCCCTTCAAAAATGAATTGCTGCAGATAAATTGCTACTTTGAAATATACAGTAATAGGGTTGCTGACAGGTTCTACTTACCTTTACTATTGGTTTCCAACGGGAGCGCACATGTGCTTCTGCACATGCGCAGATTGCAAAATATGACATCAGGGTGGGTGGGCGGAGCCTCCCACCGCTTTTACTACCAGTTTGCAAAAACCAGAGAGAACCAGGAGCAACCCACCACTGGTTGCTGAACTAGGACCTTTAATGAATAATCTAATGCAGGGCTTCTCAACCTTGGTAATTTTAAGAGAGGTGGACTTCAACTCCCAGAATTCCCCAGACTGCTTAACCGGCTGGGGAATTCTGGGAGTTGAAGTCCACCTCTCTTAAAATTGCCAAGATTGAGAATCACTGATCTAATGCCTTTTCTGATTATATGAACATACATTAAATTGAATGCATGTGTATTGGTGGTTTTTGACCAAAACTAAAGCATGATTATAATATACTGGTTAGACTAATTTAATGTTTTTAAAACACATACATGTATAAGAAACCAAAATAGTTATATCAGACCATCAAAAAAGATGGGCGCACCCACATAATTAAAAAGTTTAAGAACATAAAAATCTGGATGTACATGGGGTGCTTGGAAGCAAGAGATGGAGACACTGCATGGCTTCCACCACTGTTCTTTGTAATGTGAGGCACGCTGTCTTGAGACCAATAAAGGAGAATATTTGTAGCTCAGGGGTGAAATTAGGGGTTCTTGCTGCTCTCTGAGCTTGGTTATATTCTTACAGATGTTTCATTACCCAAACTGGGGTAACATCAGTGCTAGTAGCATTCAAAAGTTAGTAGCACTGATAATGTTGCCTAATTTGGGTAATGAAACATCTGCAACAGAGGTGGGTTTCAGCAGGTTCTGACCAGTTCTGGAGAACCGGTAGCAGAAATTTTGAGTAGTTCGGAGAACCGGTAGTAAAAATTCTGACTGGCCCCGCCCCCATCTATTCTCTGCTTCCCAAGTCCCAGCTGATCAGGAGAAAATGGGGATTTTACAGTAACCTTCCCCTACCACACCCACCAAGGCACGCCCATCAAGCCATGCCACGCCACTAAGCCATGTCCACAGAACCGGTAGTAAAAAAGTTTGAAACCCACCACTGATCTGCAAGAAAACAATTAAGCTCAGAGAGCACTAAGGACGAAATAACATGGATATTCAGGACCTGTAGCCCTCCATAAATGTATTCAATCTCCTCTTAAAACTATCCAAGTTGCATTCTGTGAAGAAGTGTTTTATTTTTTCTGATCTAAATCTCTTTCCATTCACGTTTGGAGAAGACTTCCTGTCTACGTTCTCCCTGCTATGCATGAAATAATACACCTTAATCATGGTCTTCCTAAACATTTTTTTCTAACCTAAAGAATCCCAAGTTTCATCTTGTCTCACAAGAAAAGTTTAAGCTCCTGATCATCTTGGTCAGGGGCGTCAAACTCGATTTCATTGAGGGCCGCATCAGGGTTATGTTTGAACCACGGGGGGTGGTGGGATATGGCCAGGATTGGCATGGCCAACACAATGTCACTCCTGCCAGGAGTGCCTGTGGTGGCCCGAGCATCTGCCAGTGAAAACAGGCTCCTGAGTTCCGTTTTCGGCTGCCACAGCCTCCTGCAACCCTCTGCCAGAGAAAACGGAACTCGGAAGGGCTGCACACGGCCCTCCCAAGCTCCATTTTCACTGACAGAGGGTTGCTGGAGGCTGTGACAGCTAAAAATGGAACTAGGGAGCCTGTTTTCGATGGCAGAGGAACCACGGGGCTGACCTTCACCGTTTGCAGTGCAGCCCCACAGGCCAGATCTAAGTACTCCATGGACCAGATCTGGGCCCCGGGCTTTGAGTTTGACACCCCTGATCTTGGTTGTTCTTTTTCTGCTCTTTTTATACTCTTTATTATACGAAAACTAAAGCCTCACACAGTATTCCTGATTTGGACAAACAATAAAGTTGTATAAGGGCATTACTGTGTTAGTGTTGTCGCTTTCACTCTCTTTGCTAATGATCCCTAGCATGGAATTTCCTTCTTCACAGCTAATGCACAGTGAGTTGACATCTTAACTGAGTGATCCATTACGATGTCAAGTTCTTTTTCTTGCTTAGTTACAGGCGGCTTGGACAATATACATGAAGGTTTTGGGCCCAATGCACTCACTTTACACCTATTTAAATTCGGTTGATCATACATCTAATTTAGGGAGGTCCTTTTAGAACATTTCATAGTGACTTTTGACTTCAACCACCCTGAATAATTTAGCATCATCCACACACTTGGCCAGGTTGTCTGCCTATCTATGTTAAGATGATTCATAGCAGGGATGGGTTCTACTTACCTTCACTACCAGTTCACATCATGCCTGCTCTCTCTCTCTTCCTCCGCTCGTGCATGCACTCTTCTGCGCATGCGCAGAAGAATTTTGATGACGTTTGGGTCAGTGGGAGGAGCCTCCCGCCGGTTTTACTACCGGTTCTATAGAACCGATCCAAACCAGGAGCAACCCACCACTGATTCATAGGTAAACTTTTTAATAAGATTAAACAAAGCAACATAAAAATTCATGGACGCTATTAATTTTTCTAAAACTATTTATATGCTGTGTTACAAACCGAAGGAGATTGAAAGAATCAAACCAATCCCAGAATTACACCTTTGAATGGCTATGCAGTTTGTAAATTAGAATATGTGGCAAGACACTGACTACAGCGCTGGTTAGATTTTGAAGTATCAGATACTTCAAGGAAAGACCTAAAATCTAACCCTCCCATCTGTCCTTGGTTCTGAAAATGCAAAGACCAACTTTTCAATTTGCTTCTACTGAGATCAAAGCAGACTTCTGGCCTAGCAGGAAATTAAAATAAAGAAAAATCTATTGGAGTTTTGGTAACCAAACTGGGAATAGGTTTTAGATGGAACAATACGTCTAAAAGTCCAATATCTTCAAAGATGTGATGTTACCTAATCGTTAGAAGAAATCATGACTCTCTAAATCCCACTTATAGTTGCAGATAATTGTCTTCCTCTGGAAGTAGTACCTATGTTTGGTGACTAAGGAGTGCAGAATAACACCTTCCTTGAAAAACATTTTGATATATCTCCCAGCCTATTCTGTAATATACAGTTTGATCCTTGGTTCTTATTATTAGACTGATTTATGATCAGAATGATAATGCAATTCAAATTATTAAGAATGCGATAAGACCTGAAAAGTTATCTTAGATTTTCAGTGTCTAAAATGCGAAACAATAATTAGGTTTCTAGACCCAGATATAAAGTATCTGTCTGCAATTGCGCTATAATTGCACTGTTCGTTTAATACTGCCATGTAAATGCTTACCTACTAATAGGTTTTCAGCTTAAGATCTAATCACCTACTCTTGAACTAAGATGTTTGAATGAAGCTGACTCATTTGGAACTAAGCACTTTAATGTCAACAGAAACATATGGTCCTGAGACTTAATTATAAAAGATCTCTTCTGAGCCACCTCCCGTGGAAGCACTATTATTAGTTTACTTATGTATTTGTAAAGCATACAGTGGAGAATAAGATCTTTTCTAGTTTTTGGACAACTGTAACTATTTCTTTGTCATAGATTTCATTTTCCATTTCGGTGTATGATTTTTATATTTAAACAAACATACTTTTATCACATTTTATGTATGCATTGTTGTAGTAATGAGAATGTGCCAGATGAAACAAAGGAACAATAATACTAGGATGAGACTAGTAGTATAATGAACCATGGAAATCGCACATGGAAAATAGACTGTTTGAAAAAAGGATCAGTTATTTTAACAGCTGCATTAAATGTATCATGCAGCAGGTTTCAAACTTTTCATTAATTTGCCTAAATATAGGTAATATAACCAAAATCAAAAGTATATATTTTAAGATGCCAATTTATTTGGATATGTAAGGCGAACTATCCTAAGTTGTGATCAATCAATCAATCCATCAGAATAGACCTGGAAAGAACCTTTGCGATGGGATATCGAAGACGGATGTTTAATAAAATAAAATAGGTTCACAGATGAATGGCTGTTGAATGAATGTGGTTGGAATACAGAAGTGAGAGACTAGTGTAAAAAAGCATATAGAAGTATGTTGGTCCTACAGAGAAAATAAATGAAACAGTGTTTCTCAATTTCAGGAATTTAAGACAAGTGGACTTCAACTCCCAGAATTCCACAGTCAGCCATGCTGGAAGAATGCTGTCTGTGTTTTGCCATGATAGAGAAATATGAAATGAAACCCATAATATGACTGCTCTTTTTTATACTCTGTAAAAGAATAGTTTAGTGTAGAATGCAATATAGCATATCATTGCTTTGTTGGGTTTTAATAAACCCAGTGTATATTCTGATTGGAATCCTTTGCAATACTAAAAGAGACCACCTGAGGGCACCTCAGCTGCTTTTGTCCTTTGCTTCTCATGCCGAAAGATAATTTGATGACATGACACCAGATGAAGGTGCTTTTCTCACTTCTTTCCTTGATATGAGGTTCTTGGAATGTGCAAGGTCAACTTATATTTTGAACTCTGTGCCAAGAAAAGAAGCTTCCAGGACTAATTAGCAGAGTTTGAACAAACTGTGGGATGTGAGAAGTAATAGAAAAATCATATTGTCCAAAGAAATAGGGAGAGAAACTTTATTTCAGCCAAAGGCCCGAGCAGTTCCATTCACCTATTTTTCTCTTAAAGCTGCTTTTTACTAGGACCAAGACTCCTGCGAGTCCCTTGGACTGCAAGGCCATCAAACCAGTCAGTCCTAGAGGAGATCAACCCTGACTGCTCTTTAGAAGGCCAGATCCTGAAGAGGAAATTGAAATACTTTGGCCACCTAATGAGAAGGAAGGACTCACTGGAGAAGAGCCTAATGTTGGGAAAGATTGAGGGCAAAAGAAGAAGGGGACGACAGAGAACAAGGTGGCTGGATGGAGTCACTGAAGCAGTAGGTGTGAGCTTAAATGGACTCCAGAGGATGGTAGAGGACAGGAAGTCCTGGAGGAACGTTGTCCCTGGGGTCGCGATGGGTCAGACACGACTTTGCAACTAATAACACCAGCCTTGATAGCTACCTGCCCCATACAACTTTGTCCCAGGCTGTGTCAATTCTTGGCCACCATTTCACAAGTTTGCAAATCTCCCATTTCACAAGAGGAGATAAATTCCATGTTCTCAACTTTCCACATATGCCTACCAGACCCCAGGTGTTGTGAATCTCCGACCTAAATTCCTCAGTGCGGGCTAGTGTAAAGGTAAGAGTATAAAGAGATCTTTGTTGTATCGGGTCAAAGGTCACTCTAATTCAATGCCCTGTTGAAAAACAAAAAATAGGCGGATTACTTTCCTAATGGGAAGTAGTCTGAAAAGACCATAGCATTCTACTGTTTTTGTTGTTGTTCTCCATCATTTGCTATTTCTTTAGGAGCACATGGGTGATAGATATGGTAACAAACAGAAGGCTCCTTTCCTGATTCTGAAAGGCCTCATTCAAGTTCTTCTCTTTTATTCAGCATTGTATGCAAACCATATTCAACCATCAATTTGGTCTCCCTCTGTGGTTTGGCAACCAAACTGTCTGGTTACCTCCTTTCTCAGTTAATTCTTCTAAAAAATATATATGGAGTTCTTCAAACTCTGGTAATACTCTTATTATTGTGACCCAGGCCCAAGTAGGTAGTAGGAAACTCAGTCAGTGAAAAAACAAACTTTATTCAAACAGCTGAGAATTACTTCATTCCCAGTGTAGTTCAACTAAATTAAAGCAAATTCCTCCCAACACAAATTCCTCAGTCCTATCGCAAACCTTGGTCCAATTAGGCAAACTGCCAAAGGCCTTTCTTGGCAAACATTCAGAAGACACGATACAAAAATAAATGCAAGAAGACAAAGTACCAACGTTGTTTTCCGGCAAAGCCCAAACACCATTGCTGGTCTTTTTTAAGCCTTATGGAAGGGACCAATCATCTCTTGGCCCTACTCGTGAGTTGTCCTCTTTGCTTGAGCTGCTCTTGCCTTCTGGCAGCTCTTCTCATGCGTGCATTAGGAATAGGCTCCTCCTGTTCCTCTGCCCCACCACTGTCAGTCTCTGAAGGCTCTGGAATCCGCACCCCACTCCCTGATGGCTCTGACCCCACCTCAGTCTCCAACACAGAGCCCTCATCCGGGCCTTCCCCAGCCTCCAGGACTGGCCCACGCTCTTCCTGAGCCTTATCACTGTCCGACTCCATTGCCAGCCCCACAGGCTGCTGGCGGACCACAACACTTTTTTTTTTCCCTGGGAAAGCAAAATTCTTTTGGTGTTTTCAAATGTGCCTCATTATCTCAGTCTCAACCCAAAGAATCTGATAAAGGAAACAGAGCAAACAGCAAAACCTTTTACTGATATGATCTCTTTCCCTATTCACTAGCTGGAAACCTTTGAAGGGCCCTAAGGATTCAAGTGTCTTTTTTGCCCAATGGTCAGAGAAGTAGGAAGTTAGATCTCGTCAGAATAGTGACTACTTTCTATTAAGGTTTATTTTTATGGCACAGTCAGCCAGATGTTTAGACGGGATCTGGCGTTTTTAATCATCTATTGATTCCTTCCGAAGGCCCTGGGATAAGCAGATGATGTTCAGCGGTATCTTTGCAGGATGTAAACAGTTCAAAGTAAAGCTGCCTTTTACAATTGACTGATGGTGATTTTGTCAGTGTTGATAGTGTTCAAGTAGTGTTCCAGATGTTTTAGGATTGCACCTAAGGCACCTCTTATTACTGGTACTATTTTTGCTTTCTTTTGCCACAGTCACTTACTTCTATTTGCAGATGTTTGTAATTTGTTTTCTCCAGTTCTGTCTTTGCAGTAAATTATTGGATCTCCCTCCCTCTTTCTCTCTCTCTCTCTCTCTCTCTCTCTCCCCGCCTTCCTCCCTCCTTCCCTCTCTCCCTCCCTCTCTCTCCCTCTCTCTTTTATGATGAATGTATTTTTACAATAACTATGATAATGATCTATCACTATTGTTGTATGTACACTGAGAGCTTATGCACCGGAGACATATTTCTTGTCTGTCTAATCACACTTGGCCAATAAAGAATTCTAATTCTAAGTTGCTGGTCTTAAACTGCTACCTATGAACAGTTCATAATATGAAATAAAACTGTCTGGAGTTATTCTAAGTGAATTCAGAAGAGTGATCTCAGGTAAAGCATTGACTTGTTAACCTTTCACTGATTAAACAAAGGTATCTTCCCCTTTGTGGCATCCCCTCCAACTTCTGAAGGGTTTACAATAGAGGTTGAATATACCGTATATGAACAAAAGTCATAGGTCCCGCAAAAGTTTACCACTGTCTTTTTGTTGTGTCTGCACCCCCCAAGCCGGGCCTGCTGCCAGAAAGTGACTTGGACAGTGAGGGGGAAGGGCCATCAGGACTTACCTCGGGAGCACCGGCTTCCCTGGCTCAGCTCCAGGAGCCAGAAACAGGCCAGGTGGAAGAGATAACGAGGCCTCCGTCCCCTGACTCTTTCCCCACCCCAGGCCATGCCTTCAGACCCAGCTGACGGCAATCAGGCTTGGTTGAACCCTAGGTTTCGTAGGCAGGAGAGGAGGGAACAACAGAAGCAAGGGTGGGGCAGGCCTAGGAAGTGCTGAGTCATGGAGCCACACCCCACAGGATATAAAAGGCAGCGAGAGCTGCTGTGTCTCTTTGTAACAGGCAAATCCACTGATTGATTAAGAGCTGAAGTTTGTGACTCACAGTGTCGTGGAAGATAACGAAGGCTCTTGGCAGACGCTGGCTATTCTGCTGCCAGAGCTGATAGTGCCGGCTAATTAAGCCATCATTCGGACGGAGGTGAGGGAGGACAGAACACTTTTATTTCTTATAAAATAAATATGTATACTTGTGACAAAACTTTCTTTTTTTAAAAAAACACCATAATGACCATTCTCTGCATTTATTTTTAGAAAAAGAAAGATTATTGGGTAGAAACAGAGCATAGCCCCAAACAGCTTAAGTTGGCTGAATTTTAGGTCACAAAACGTCTTTCTCAAAGTTCTCTAATGTAGGCCATTAGATGTCAAAGATGGTCTGTATTTTTTTTTTAGAAAAAGTTTTTTACTTTTATTTTTCATCAACATATTTATATGTACAGTCTCTTATCCATCATTAATCATTATTCATTTATCTTTTAACTTTCATTTGTTAGTTGTTTGGGTCTGCTCGTTTACCATTTCCCTCCTCTGTTTTAACACAACCTTTCCTTTTCCTCTTCCCTTCTCTTCCTTCTTCTATCTCTTTCTACTTTTCTCATTCCTCTTCTCTTTCCCTTTTCTACTTCCTCTCCTCTTTTCCCACTAAAGATAGTCCGTATTGAAAGGTAGTATGTTTCATATTTATTTCTGCCACTTATCTCCAGATTAGCAGTGACAATCCAATAAGACAAAACATACAGGGCACAACCCTGTCCATGTTTTCTCAAAAACAAGCTCCAGTGACTGCAGTGGAATTCATACCAGTTAAATATGTAAAAGAGCAGTTCTGATACACTTTTGACCTCAGGATCCCTTTAAATTCTTAAAAATGACTGAGGTCCCCAAAAATCTTTGGTTTATGTGAGAGATAGATAGATAGATAGATAGATAGATAGATAGATAGATAGATAGATAGATAGATAGATAGATGATAGAGAGAGAGACATAAAGAGAGATAGAGAGATAGATAGAGATATTTACTGTACTAGAAATTAAAACAGAAATTTAAAATATTTATTTGACTTTGCAGTTCTCATGAAAAGGTACTGGGTAGCCCGGGCTCCCCAGACCACACACTCTGAAAATGTTTAAAGCAAGGGTCTCCAATCTTGGCAACTTTGTTCCTCAGCTTTGCTGAGGAACTCTGGGAATTGAAGTCCACAAGTCTTAAAGTTGCCAAAGTTGGAGATCCCTGGTTTAAAGGGATGTAGATTAAAAGAATTTTCAATGCATTTCATTAAAATGATTTAACATTTAAATATGATGGTCAAATAAGAAGTAGGAATATTTTTTTTAAAAGGTCAAGAATGTGAGTAAAACCGTTGCATGACAAGCATTACAGAAATGATCAACTTCACACCTTTGTTTCAGAATGTAGTACAGTATATTATTGTGGGTTTTATGACTAAGTGTATATATATATGTAAAGCAGAAATTAATTGGTCTGAGTAATATATTTCTTTTAATGAAATAGTATATAAGTATTAACATATACTTAAGTATAAGTGCAGTTAAGCTTTTCTGAAGGCCAGTTTTTTTAAACAGCATTTTATCTGAGTCAATTTATCACATAGAAAAATGAATGAAAATCATTAAGAAAACAAAAAAGCTATTTTCCAAATCAGAATAACATCTGGTTGCTAGAACTTCAAATGCATGCTAACTTTTCTCATTCCAAATAAATCTTGAAAGTCACATTGAAAGCAACTTCTAATTAAATTGGCTGGTTAACAAACTTTACAACTTTTTACACTCTATACTCACTCCCACTTTTACTTTTTCACAAATCTGAAACTGTGCTTATATTTATTAGATTTCTATTCCCCAGCTAGTGGTCAGTGATGAAAAAGAATTAAATATAAAAAAATTATCAAAAAGAAAAAAGAAAAGAAATATGATTGATAAAAAGGTGGACTAACGAAAGGAATTCATATCAGCAGGAACCGTTAGATGAGAATTAACAAGAGCAAAAATTGTATTGTAAGTTATAAACATTTGCAATAATAACAAGCTTCTGAAAATTCAGCCTAGTATGCCCTTTAATACAAAGCATGCCAGAAACTGGGCCTGTAAACAAGCAAAGCCCCATCAACAGGATGTAGGCAGCACACGAAACCACGCACCCTTCAGCCCGTGAAAAAACCTCTCTCCACAGAACCAGTCTGTTCTGACCCAGCTCCCCAAACATCTCTGATGGGAACTCAAAAGATTCCTTTATTAGGAATGCCAGCAGCCCTGGCAAAAAGTTTCTCTCGCAGGCTAACAAGTCCGGCCAGAAGATGAATAGTTGTCTGCCATACCTATTCATCTCCGGCCCCTGCCTTTTATCCACAGAGCTAGGGTGGGGCCTTGCTAGCAGCGGTGGCTCTTCCTTCCCTAGGATCAGCCCAGGCTTTCCACTGCTCTCCCTTTCTTTGCCTTCTGCGCAGCTGCACATCAGGCACTGGACCCAGATGTTCCTCTTCTACTTCATTAATCACCTCCAGACCTGGGGGCAGTTGCCTCTCCATTTGAGGGCTGACAGATGGCCCAGGCTCCGCCTCTGTCTCTCCTTCTGCTAGCTCCATTCCCTCTTCCCACTCGGAGCCCCCAAGTTGCCCTGATGCTGACCCTGACTCTCACACCTCCTCCTCCTCCTATTTGGCTGCTGGAGGGGCCAGCTGCCGACAGGCCACAACACGATCCCTGGTGGCCAAAAGGTTGGGGGCCACTGCTTTAATCAATAAAGGTAGTCCTTGACTTACAACCACAATTGAGAGACAAAGCTGAAATGATAGAAAACCAGCTATGTTTGATTCCCCTCGCCCCTCTTAGCCTCCCATCAAATAGAAACTAAGGTTTCACAACTTGAAAAAGTTTGAAAAATCCTGATGTTGAGAACCATAAGAACAAAAGCAAGTTATCTTAGAGATCTTTAATAAAAGATCTAAGGGCCAGGATCCTGTAAGGAAGCCCTATAGCAATAAAAATACAGCAATAAGTACAGTAATATACTTTAAAATAATACATCAGGTGCAAAGAATCGGACCCATTCATTAGGTGCAGCATAGAAGATTTATTCAGGCTTATACACAAAAATCTAGTTAACTAAAGTTCAATAGTAAATTGTCACCAGAGATGGGTTAACAGAATTGAGGAGGGATTAGATTTGGACTGCTTGTAATGACTCTAAGCCAGGGGTGTCAAACTCGTGTCATCATGGCATCATCACGTAATGTATCGCAACTTTTTTCTCCTTCACTAAACCAGCCATGGGCATGACCAGCGCGTCACGCCTCTGGCCTGCAGGCCATGAGTTTGACAGCCCTCCTCTAAACCAGAGGTCTCCAACCTTGGCAACTTTGGCAACAAAGCTTTGCTGGCTGGGGAATTCTGGGAGTTGAAGTCCACCAGGCTTAAAGTTGTCAAAATTGGAGACCCTTGCTCTAAGCTGATAACACACTTAACTCCACCACCAGTATTAACATTAATTATTAGCTTAAATATTAGTCATTTTTAAACAAAACAATTAACATTGTAAATTCTAACTTGCTCTATTTTTTGACGCGAGGATGATACAAATCACAGCTCTAAAGCAAGTACATATGATCATTCAGATATGATACAGGAAAATAATTTTTCCTCTATATCTTCTTTGAGATTTTAGTGTCCAAACAAATTCATCTCAAAACGTATTATTCCCTCAAATATGACCTGAACTATTTACCACTTTAAAGATCAAGACAAACAACTTGACCCTGAAAATCAATAATGATAAATTTAGGCTTTGATAGCTGGCTTGTTAATTGGTGACACTGTGGTTTCCTCTAATAAAGGAACAGATGAATTATGCTTTTTTTGTAAATTATAATTATGCTTTTTTTGTTTTTAATGTTTTTCATCTTAGGTTTGACTTATTTCTGCATCTGTTACTAACTTTTAAAAAGATCTGCATGAATTCATATGGCTTTTAGGATGGTATAGGATACATTTTATTAAAAAGTGGCTAATGGGAACAATTTTTCATGCATTTTTTCCTAATATAATGTTATTTATATATTGTCACTGATATACACATTTAATCTACTTGATGACATTTTTATCTGAGATATCATTCTATGTTCTTTCTTGTTTGAAACTGGAAGTCTGCATTTGCCTTTGTTTCACCTAATTTTTCTGTCATGTTTCTGTATTCTGAAATTTAATTTTTTTTCCTCTCTTCAAAAATTTGGGATTTTCCTCCCATTTTGGTTTTTAACATCTTTCTTTTTTCTTTCCGTAATTACTCAGTTGTGTTTCCATAAATTAACCACTATGGATTTATTCACTTCTCTCTTTAATTTTAACCTGTATAATTGATACCTATAAATCTTGATTAGTTGTACACAATCTGCAGCTGAAAATGTCCTGATGACTGCATTTCTCTACCATCTGTTTCTTATTAGGTAGTAATTTTTTGCAATATTGTACATCCTGTAATATGCCTGTGTATAGTATCTATTCCTGTTTCATAAAGCAGGCAGCAGCAATAAAGAAACATTTCTCTTCACAAACATCTCTGAGCCTATACTCTGCATTTCCCAGATCAAATGTTATTGTAATTCCATGTTCTTTTTATTATATTCTGTGGGTTCCGTAATAATTGAGGCTCCACAGATGTTCACACATAACGTTTATTTTTAACTCACAGAGACCAGCAACAACACAAGAACAGCACGCCTGCTTTGACAGCCCTTTTATACTCGGCTGTCAAAGCGGGAGCCAATCAGAACAGAACAAGAAACCATCTCCACCACTAGGGGCCGCCACTGCCGGTGCAGGACATAACACTTTTATTTTCCTAAGTTTTGAATTACTACATTGACAGCACTATGGCCTTGCTAAATGTGGCATTTACCATCTCTTCAGTTTAGGTGAAGTGAAAAGAAGCTCTCCGAGGCAGAATAAACAGAATAAATGTGCAGGACTAGAAACTAGGTCTGTCAGAAAAACATTCTGATCAGATGAACTAATTAATCCATTTTGCATATGTGACCAGAGACGAACTCTTACCCAGCATCCTGAAGCCAAAGGGTGGGTGGGGCTTCGGCAACATTCACTGTGTAAGACTCACAGACATTTCCAGCCACTTTGGGGGAGGGGGAAGTGAGTCTTATAGAGTGAAATATATATATATATATATATATATATTTACATTTATATCCCGCCCTTCTCCGAAGACTCAGGGCGGCTTACACTATGTTAGCAATAGTTGTCATTCATTTGCATATTATATACAACATCAACTTATTGCCCCCAACAATCTGGGTCCTCATTTTACCTACCTTATAAAGGATGGAAGGCTGAGTCAACCTTGGGCCTGGTGGGACTAGAACCTGCAGTAATTGCAAGCAGCTGCTGTTAATAACAGACTGTCTTACAGCCTGAGCCACCCAAGGTAGATATTAATAAATAATTAGAAATTAAAGTTTGGTAAATGATAAGTAAGCTCAGTACCCTAACCTAAGAACAGGCAAAGGAAATCAGGGGAGGAAATAGGGCATAAGAAATGTCTTTAAAGATAACTCTAAAAAGAGGTGTCTTTTTTTCTGCATTCTGATTTGGTTCTCACCAGAGGTGGGTTTCAGCAGGTTCTGACCAGTCATGGAGAACCGATAGCAGAAATTTTGAGTAGTTCGAAGAACCGGTAGTAAAAATTCTGACTGGCCCCACCCCCATCTATTCTCTGCCTACCGAACCCAGCTGATTGGGAGGAAATGGGGTTTTTGCAGTAACCTTGCCCTGGATTAGGGAGGGAATGGAGATTTTACAGTATCCTTCCCTTGCCATGCCACCAAGCCACGCCCACCAAGCCATGCCACTCCCACCAAGCCACTCCCACAGAATCGGTAGTAAAAATTATTGAAACCCACCACTGGTTCTCACCATTTGCTCTACTCCAGAATTTCATCTAAATGTATCAAAATAAATAGAACAGCATTTGTTTAAAAATGCCAAGGAAGTTCCTAAACTGGCATCACGAATGTTGTAATGTCACTGCAAGTTAAATCAATCAAAGGTGAGAATTCAGTATTTAAGTTCATCGCAGAAAATATCTTTGGTTTTATAAATACAGAAAATAATTCAGAGACTAGTTTCAAATTCTTGCTCACTATGACGCATATCTTCCTAGTTGTTGGAAAACTAACTCTAAATGCTTAGAATTATGAAAAACAGTGTGGGAAGCCCAACCTCCCCTCCTAAAAGAATGAAATATTTTGGGGGATATTAAAAGGGGCAGAATATTATATTTCCCCAAAGGAGAAATAGAGGAAAATCTTAACAAAGGCAGAAAACAGACCCAACAGCCTCCAGCAGATGCCTGAAGTCTTTAGAAATGGATGTTTTGGGCCCCTTAAGAAATCCAAGCCAGCCTATTCACAAACAAAACACCTTCAGGTCCAGGTGATGGGATTAAGAATTTACATCCCCCCCACCCAAATTCTAAGAACAGGACATGACCTTTAGGACATAATAGGATTAACCCACCACCATTAAAATAGCAAAAACACCACTGCACAACCCCAGGAGTATTCTGGACATTGCACAATCCCCTGCAGCATCTCAGAACCCTATAAAGATCCATGTACTCATCAGACCAAGTTCTCAGCTGTCCCAGATCTTCATGCTGTGATTGGTTTTGCTCATCAATAAACTGAGTCCTTCTTTCCAATCAGCCTCCATTTTATTTCCAATGCCTTTCTCATGGCTTGGAACAGGACTGGATTTTTCTTCCAGCAAAAGATTATATAGAAAGATGATAGATGATAAGATAGGTAGGTAGATAGATGATGATATGAGAGAGAGAGAGATAAATAATAGGAGCAAATGAAAGAAACAATAAAAATATGTGTGCAAACTTTGCGGTGCAAAAGAAATTCTGCCTGAATTTCCTCATTCAAGACATCATAGCTGCATACGTCTTCCTTTCTGCGGGAATTAGAAAGACACACTACCGCATTCCCCAAAATGAAGAGCTTAAATGCTCTTTTCCATAAATTCTACTTCGGGTTGAGCTGGCCAATGTTACAAATCCATGGCGGGTAAGCTTATCCACTTCCTGCTAGAAGAATAGGTCACAATTCATACCTATATTTCAGTTTAGAAAATGAACATATATTCACACAGTGACTATACTTTTGCCCTGTTGTATTTATAAAGATCGAGGGCAAAAGAAGAACGGGACGACAGAGAACGAGGTGGCTGGATGGAGTCACTGAAGCAGTAGGCATGAGCTTAAATGGACTCCAGAGGATGGTAGAGGACAGGAAGGCCTGGAGGAACGTTATCCATGGGGTCGTGATGGGTCGGACACGACTTCGCAACTAGCAACAAATTTATAAAGGGACAAGATAATTACATGCCATCTAGTATGTTGATAAGAAAGCATTATGGCAAATAATAAGAACCCCTTTCAATTTTTATCACAGAACAACTTGCTTACGGAATCGACTGATATCTGAACTAGCGGGCTTGTGACATATCAGCAGTAATGACTAATAGCTTTGTTTCTTGCAGTTCCTTTTCTTTTGTTGCATGAATAGATTTTTCTCAAGGGAGATAATAGTGATCTCTGAAAAAAGCCTTAAATTGCTTTCTTGCGATGTAACAACGAACACTTGTTCCCTGTTTAATGTCCCTGATGAAGATTATTTTTACTCTTATGATGTCCTAAACTTTTCTAAATATGATACTCTCGAAGAAAGGGGAGGGGCACAGAAAACTTTTGCCTCTAGGCAGGATCATGACAGAAGGCAACAGGACAGAATACAACAATTGTGTAGCTTTATTGAATCACATTTTGACTATTGTTGTGCCTTTAGTACATTTGTCGGTTCTGGCACAACTAATTAAAAGTACGCCTCACTGATCAACTTGATTTTCCCAACTAAAATGTAAGTAGGGTTAACCAAATTAGTAGTGAGATAGTTACCAAAAGTTATCTTGTAGTTCCTTGATTCCAGAAAGATTTCCCAGTGTAGAAAGACAACAAATAGAATAGCAAACTACAGAACAGATTTTATACTCTACACACGTAACACATGCTTTACCCGCTCACACAGAGTGCAAAATCCACATAGGCATTTGTTGTGATGGTCTCGATGGTTACAACATTATTGTTACCATAAGTAACACTAGGAGTAGCTAATTACTAATTGCTTTAGAATAGAAATTAAAAGGAAATGACAGCCTAAAGATTCATTTTACAATTAGAATGTTTAGAAACACGCATAAGTATAAAAGGTTTAGTGTATAGTTTAATAGTCTCTTGGTGGAATCAAAGGTAAACAAACTGTATATGTTACCAATATTGCAAAATCACTTTGTTAAGTTTTGGAAAGAAGGGTAAAATGTATCTTAGAAAGCCACAAGTGACCATTGTTGATGTTGCATTTATGATCTGACTATATTATAGAATCATAAAATGTACTAGTTAGCAGAGACTTGGTCATCCCGTCCACCCTGGTCCCTCCCTGTTTAAAACTTCCAGTGAAGGGGAGACACCCCCGCCCACATTGTCCCAGGCAGACTCTTCCACTGTTTAGCAGCTCTGAGCATCAAGATGATCTTCTAAAATCCCTTTCTTGTAACTTCAGCCCATGAGTCCTGTCCTACAGCAGTTGAACAGAGAATTTCATTCCTCTCTTTACCTACACCTGATGAGCATTAAGACACTTGTAAACTAGCATTTCTCACCTTATTCTTTTTCATGCAGATTATATTTTTTAGCACACAAAGCTCCTTCAGATTCCTGAGATTTAAGCCACAGGACCTTAAAATTCATTAACCCATTCTCGTAACATTAAGATGTACTTAAGTATTTAAATACAAGATAGAGAATAATGCTTAGTGCAAGATCTAATTGTGTGTTGTTTTTAAGAAAAGACAAGATGAAGATTATCATCTTATCAGTATAAGAAATAGGTTTAATAAGGGTGAATCCAGACCAGCACTCTTTACAGCATAATCCTAAACAGATTTATCTGAAAGGCAATCCCTCCGTGTCCAATTATTAGTTTCTTCCCTAAATAATCATATTTAGGATTTTTTATTTGCCATTTACTTTACTGTATATAATCTTATATATTTCTTCTGCATGCATATTTTCTTCTTATTAAAAATGCTGAATACACAGAACTGTAATTCTGTGCTTAATTCCTGAAAAACTATTTTATTTTGCTAAAGGTAAAATGACCAGATAATGGGCAAATCTTAAGATGAAAGAAATATAGTTCTCGCCAATAGTCCTGTTTTTAAAAATCACTGTGCAAAATCTTTCTCGAGAACTTCTCAGTTTAAACACGAGGTTTTGGTGTAAAGAGTTATACCAAAATGACTAGCATATTTTCAAAATGTATTTATCCTGTAGATGACTTTCTAAGTTTTTATTTATTCTCAGACTCAATTAATGATCCAACTGTAGTTTGTATGTTTATCAAAAAGAAGATAAATATTTTAAAAACCTGTAGTTCATCCATCATGTTTAACATTTGAGGATTATGAACAACATTAAGCATCATCAATTGCATTTTTAAGAGAACGGAAGAGTAAAATATACTGTAGTATATGATTACTGTGACTGACCTCTATATGAATTGAAATCTGAGAAGAATTGTCTGGGCAATTACTCTTTATTACTCTGCTTACCTGATGCTAGTTCATGTTTCATATTAATTAGAGGAGTAATTACATTGGGCTTCCACTAAAAGTATTTTAGTAGAAGCTAAAAGGAAAAACCAAGGAGAAAACCATATTGGCAAGGCAAAATGCTGAATATAAAGAGGAAGCAAATCCCACACTCATTTGCACTGATGATGTTACCTAGTTGGGTAATAAAGGGTCTGCAAGCAAACAACCAAAGAACAGCAAGGATGCCCTAAAAGTATTTTCTACTTGGAAAGAAGGTTGTGCTAACATTTATATAAAAGTAAAAGGCCAGAGGTGGAACAACATAACATCAATTTAGGTTTTTAAATTATTCACCACTGTGGATATCTAAAATTTTTAAAGAATTTTAAAAGGAGTTTTTTTTTTAAATCTTGTTATCATTTATCACCATCAATATTAAACAATTCATTTCTAGTCTTGGACATTTTGCCTGCTTTAAAGATCCAAGTAAATATTTTGTAATATTTAACTATATATATAGATTTTTTTTTCTACATTGAAAAACTGAAATCAAAATATTAAAAAAACCTTTAAACTAAACATTAGAGAAAAATGTGGGGAAAGGAAGAAAGAGAAGGAGAACAGATGCAAAACTTTTAAGGCTAAGTAAACCTTGCTTTTGTCATTCGGATGAAATCAATGGCTCATGAGGACAACTGAGGCTACAGCAAAAAAAAAAAAAAAGCAAGCTACAAAATGAAATTGCTTCTCAGCTTAACTCACTTTTGATGCCTTCCTAGAACTTTCCCTCCCTCAGCAATCTGGCTGACGGTGGGTTTTCTGTCCCGGTGACCTCTGGAAATTAGGCCACCTTGATTTAGAGATGCTAAACGGATCTCTGCAAGATCTATGAAATGTAACCAAGGCTGGCATGCAAAACGTTTATTTTAAAAGATATTTATGTTAAAAATAATGAAAGAAAAGATCTACTTTAGATAGGAGCAGTTGAAGAAGACAAAAAAATCTGAAAAGTATAAATAAAAGTATAATGGAAAAACTTTCTAGCAACACTTTCTCTATTCCCCTTTTGTTTATTTCCCCAACCTTTAGCCCCAGTCTAGATATTTGCTAGTATCTATTTAAATTCTTTCATCTATTATTTTGGATTGATCTCATAGTTTCCTCCCTAAAAACTATGTTCCAATGCCTAAATGTGCCTTGCTGTGCAGTATATATGGGAGGTGCAAAACACTTTTTAGCTTTACCCTCATAGCTCAAGATAAATAACTTGAGCACTTCTCCATATTTTAAGAAGCACTTACCATGCTTACTTACTTACTAATGATGAAAAAAGCATATTACTTTTTCTGACCCTACAGTAATCCTAGAGAAGTATCTCTACGTTCTTATGCAAATGAGAGACTCAATAATTCCTCTGTAGAACTGGATCAGCAGCTCCTTGGGCAGTTTGAGTTCTGAGTTGGCGCAGAAAGAACATTCTTTGTTGTCCTTTTTTGATGAAGTTTTTGATGTTAGTTGTCCATTTTAGATCTTGCAATATGGTAGAACCTAGAAATTTGAAGGTTTCTACTGTTGATACTGTGTTGTCTAGTATTGTGAGAGGTGGAAGTATGGAAGGGTTTCTCCTAAAGTCTACCACCATTTCTACAGTTTTGAGTGTGTTCAGTTCCAGATTGTTTTGGTCACACCACGAGGCTAGTCATTCGACCTCCCGTCTGTATGCGGATTCATCATTGTCTCAAATGAGACCAATCATTGTTGTGTCATCTGCGAATTTCAGTAGTTTAACAGATGGATCGTTGGAGATGCAGTCATTGGTATACAGAGAGAAGAGAAGTGGGGAGAGCACACAGCCTTGGGGAGCCCCTGTGCTAATTGTACAGGTATCTGATGTGATCCTGCTTAGCTTCACCTGCTGCTTCCTGTTTGTTAGGAAGCTTGTGATCCACTTACAAGTCTGTTCAGGTACCTGTAGCTGGTTTAGCTTAGTTAGAAGAGTGTCTGGAATGATAGTATTGAATGATGAACTAAAGTCTACAAAAAGGACCCTTGCATAGGTCTTTGGAGATTCAAGATGTTGTAAGATGTAGTGCAGAGCCATATTAACAGCATCATCTGTTGATCTATTTGCTCGATATGCAAATTGCAAGGGTCTAACAGCGGATCTGGGATGGTTTTCAAGTGGGACAGCACTAGCCTTTCAAAGGTTTTCATGACTACAGATGTTAAAGCAACTGGTCTGTAGTCATTCAGTTCCTTGATGGTGGGCTTCTTCAGCACTGGGATGATAGTAGAGTGTTTGAAGCAAGAAGGAACATAGCACATCTCTAGTGATTTATTGAACATACAGGTGAAGATGGGGGCCAATTGATCAGCACAGACTTTTAAGCAAGAAGGAGTTATCTTGTCTGGGCCTGGAGCTTTTCCTGACTTTTGTCTGTGAAATAGGTCCTGCACTTCCTTTTCTGTGATCACTAGAGGTTGTGAACCCAATGGGATGGGGTCAGTTGTAGGAGGCTTGGCTGTTGTTGGTGTGTCTGAGATGGGGGTTGTGGAGATAGGTGGCTGTAGTTTCTTTTCAAACCTGCAGTAAAACTCGTTCAGGTCATCTGTCAGTTGTTGATTTCCTTCAACCTGGGAAGGAGGTTTGCCGTAGCCGGTGATATTTTTAAGATTTTTCCACATGTTTGCTGGTTCATTTGTTGAGAACTAATTCTTTAGCTTTTCAGAGTAGCTTCTTTTTGCTGCTCTGATCTCCCTTGTTAGTATATTTCTGGCCTGATTGTACAGCATTTTATCACCTTTTCTGTAGGCTTCCTACAAAGGAAGGAGACCATCAATCTACAGAAGATCTTGCAGCTGTTTAGAAATATCAACATTAACAATGAAATAAAAAGATGGTACCAATGCTAACAAGGTAGACTTTACTGCCTATTCCTATACAAACCACTAAATTAAACCTACCTATACAAACCATGCTAGTTTTAGGATGAAACAGTCATCTGCTAGTCACCTGAAGCCCCCTGTCACTGCATGATGCCCAGAAGTATCTCAGACTGACTTCTAAGAAGCACGATAGCAAACATCAAGCTATGCTTTAAGAACTAACAATCCAGGGATCAAGCCACTATAAGATAACTTAAGAGATTTATCTGGCCAGTGTGATGAATGCTGAGGTTACAAGGATATCTATCATTAGTGCTTGATTCAAAGTCTCTGGAGCATATTGAGTACTTTATCATTTACCATTACCCAAAAATAAACATAACAAAATTATTGCAGTACTACAAATTCCAGTTGATATTGCAGCTGGATAGGAGTGGTTCTCCACACTACTGTGCTGAGTACTCATTGTTGGTGGGCTCCGAAAGGAGCCAAAGCTGCCTTGTAGGGGTGATGAAGCAAAGAGGGGTGCCCTGTGAGACTGCGGAGAGTCGCAACTCTCTTGCTGGACACCTGGGGTTTTTTTCCTTCTCAGCCATGATGAGAAGAGGCAGCCTAAAAATGACTGCCACGAAACTGGGGCAGCCAAGGGGCAGCCAAGGAACATCTAAGACTGGTGCTGGAGCAGAGTTAGTGAACAGTGTCTAGAACTGGGTGAGAGGATTCTTTCTTATTTAAAACCTAATCCCAAAAGAAAATAATCCAGGAAAAGAGAGGCTCATAACTATTTGCTAAAGCAGTGTGACTAAGCACTTTGAGAAAAACTTCAGAATTGAAAGAAAATAATTAAGTGGAGAAAAGCAAAAAAAAATCTGTTAAAAACACAGAAAATTGGACTTTTAAACTGAGCAGGCATTGTTCTGGAAAGGCATTTTAAAAATACTGGAACTATTTACCTAAAAAACTAACTTTGTTTCTTTATTTTGACTTATTAAACTGGTTAACATTGAAATCTAAACTGAGAGTGTCATCTGTTGATGATAGGAAAGTATAACATATTCTTAAATCCTGGAAAATTCTGACAAGGATATGTTTTATGCACCTACGTCATGACTACTGGATATTTAAATATTTATTTTATTTATTTATTATTTAAATTTGTATATCTAAATATGAGAATGAGGAAGATTTTTTTCATTAAAGAGATCCCTGAATGCTATGATACAAGATTGAATGCATAAAGGGGATTTAAGGAGGTTCTGGAAATCCTTTGAGATTATCTAAAGGAACAGATTTATTAACTATGGAATACAAAAATTGTGAACATTGAATTCTTTTTGGGGAGTGACTTTAGGCTTGAATATATGGTTTTTAGATTACTGGACTAGAGTGGGATTTAATAAAACAAGACAAGATGCCACATCAGGAGGAAATGAGTGGAATTTGGGAAGAAATGGCATCAATATTTCAAAACATTAAGGACATTCTGATAAGAAACCACAAGGAGATTAAGAACTTAATACATGGCATGGATGAAAAACTGGGAAATATTATACAAAGGACAATGAGTGATCAAGATGCCCAGGAAAAGGAGGAGCCAATTGAAAGAGCAGATGAAAAAGCAGAACAGATTAACAAGGAAACAAAACAAGACAATAACTAAAAAGGAGACAATAACTAAAACAACAATGATTGATGAAATAAGGGGAGAACATCTTAAGAGATTTAAAAAGGGAACTGGAGATGCAGGGAAACATTTTTGAATGGGAAACGGGCAGGGGTAGATATTTTGGAAGCTAGACAATGGAAAAGGGCAGAGATGGGAGAAATGTTTAAAATGAATAGTCAGGACGTAGATACAAATAGGGATAAAGATCCAAGAGAGGAATATGGGAGGCAAGTTAAAGCTTTAAAACGGGCAAGAGATGATGGATAGAAAGGATTTGTTCTTAAATATAATGGTGGCATAATTAAAAGTTAGAATAGGGATAGAAATAAGAGAGAGGGGGAATATTAGTATACATATTTTTATACAATAAGATAAAAGTAATAATAAGAGGGAAGATTAGAAATTGAATGATGATTTTATTATGTATGTTAAACCCTTTAGTAGTGCTTTTGTGGAAGAATAACATAGAGATTGCTCCAGTCCCCACCTTGGCCAAACCATCTGTTAGATTATTCTTGTCTGTACATTTTGGATTACAAGCACCACTTTTCATATGGTCCACAGTGATAAAACATTTCTTATTAACCAGGAATGCATATATGGCAGGTCAGAATACCTCTGAAGGTTCCTAACGAGTTATTAACATGACAGAAGAAAAATATTAAATATGTGAGCTGCAAGCCTATTTATTTCCCGCTATTTAAATTTATTATTTATTATTATTTGACCTGGCCTGATTTCTTCTTTGTCCTGCCCAGTCATCCATTCCTATTATGGAAAGTAAGCAGAAATAAATGTATTTTCATGTGCTGTCCTTTCCCCAGCATACAACTTTTATATTCTTTTCATAGGTCAACATCAACAACGATGGATCCATACCCTGTACTCTTTAAACCCTGAACCTGCTTCATCATAAAGGATCCATGACTTATTTGGAGATTAGATTCTTTTTGGAGATTCTGATGATAGGAGACTCTTTAAAGGGGGGGCGCGATGGTTTGCTAGTGGAGTTGGTAACAAAGCAGGTAGGGGGAGGTTGTGTATGTGTGTGTGCCTAGCAGGAACATCTCTGCATATAGCAAGGCTTACAGCTGGACAACTGAGAATAAATTAAGATATAAGAGGCTTTTTTTCTGGATATGTTGGTTTGAAGAATGGAATTAATGGGTACACAAACATTGTGGATTTCCTGATCTTGTTATAGAAATGGATGGATAAAACCTCCCATACAATGCTGTGTTCGAAGCTTATAAATTAAGCTCCCTAATAAGGCAAAGAATGGTGGCATATATTTTACACAAAGATTGGTGAGGTGACTGTAAATAATACAAATACACACATGCCTTTTATCATCCCAACATCAACAGGCTGCTAATTTCATAAATATTAGAGGGGAGAGAATTTTGAAGACTTTTTTTTTCACCATTGAGACCTCCGTCTTAGATCACAAGACGAGTAAAATGAAAGACAGCTTTGATTCATAGCAAGCAGAATAAAGATTTCTCCCCCTTCCTATTTGTGTTGCCAAGCTACTATAAGTGAACAGGTGATGCATTCTCTTTACCCGAATAATTAACTCTGCAAAGGAATTTAGGAAAGCAGCCAAGAATTCTCAGAGGGAGTAATGGGAGATGGACATGGAGATCACAGCCATCATTAGGACCAATTTAATTTTTCCTGTTTTTCATAAGTAAACTTTTTTGAGCAGTATCAACATCTCTTTTCAATCAGCTATTGTGCAATTTTTCAGTTTCCCCCCAAATTATTGAAAATGGGTCATTATTAGATATTTTCATTCAGAAAACTAGATTTATGTACTTATATCCTTCATCTTTCTTTCAATTTTCTTCGGTTTGAAAAACAATTTTGCCTCAATACTCTAATTAATAGCAATAACACTTAGACTTATATACTGCTTCACAGTGCTTTACAGCCCTCTCTAAGAAGTTTACAGAGTCAGCATATGGCCCCCAACAATCTGGGTGCCTCATTTTACCAACCTCAGAAGGATGGAAGGCCGAGTCAACCTTGAGCCGGTCAGAATCGAACTCCTTAAAGAAAACAGAGTTAGCCTATAGTACTGTATTGTAACCACTGCACCACCACTGCAAATGATAATGCAAATGGTATTTATGATCAGTGAATATTAACCTGACTTCTGAATTTACCCAAATCTGCATGAAGTGGCCTGAGATCTCTTAGGTTTCTTAGGCCACAGCTGCATAAAACTCCATGATAGAGCATGGAAACCAAATAATCAAGATTATATTAGTTTTGTTTCTTAATGAACGATGGCTCACATGAGGGATTTCAGACAAATTATGCTTTTCTTCCCCATACTAAGGCAGTCAGTCATCTGCTAATAGGCTTCTTCTTCTTATAACTTCCACAAATAGATTGAAGTGGGCTTAGGCAATGAGGAGAGGGTGTAATATTTCATATAGTTGAATTTTGTTCCATTACAAAGTAATAATCACTCAATGGTCCACTACTAGATCTTCAATATCTTCCTACAACTGTTCTGTGGAAGGCAGAGGTTATAGTAGTGAACATTTTAGGAAAGGGACACTCATTTCCTCTTATTGCATGGAAAGAAACCACACAGCTTAGTACTGTGTCTACAGCATTGACCATCCACACCCATGAGAATCAGTAATTTCTCAGTAATGGATGTCATCCAATGGTGGGTTGTCCCAGTTCGGGCAAACCATTAGTGGTGGCAGTGCGAGGCTCACCCACCCACCCAGACATCATCAAAAACGCTCTGCATATGCGCAGAAGTGCCATACACTCACAAAGCGAGCGTGTGCACGCGCACGCTACCGATAGCAAACTGGTAGCACCAGGATTTGAATACCACCACTGATGTCATCAATATAATTATACAGAATACATTCTACTCCTATTAAGCATCTATTTTTATTTTATTTTATTTATTTATTTGTATCTGGTCTTTATTATGTTTATAAATAACTCAAGGCGGAGAACACATCTGGCTGGGCAGTATGGTTTTGCACTGGTTTTGCTCCTTTCTCCAAAGCTACTCCAAACAGTGTTAATTGGATCCAGCCCACAGCCGCTATTTTGTGGCATACCACAGGGCTTGGTAGTCTCTCCACTCCTTCTTAACGTCTGCATGAAACTGCAAGGTGAGATCATCCATCACTATGGGTTGAGTATCTGGGATATACAGAGGATACTCAACTCTGTATTTCCACTCCTGGTGAACCAAGTGATGCAGTGGCTGCCCTCTCGTGGTTCCCAGAGGCTGTGGGGGCCTGGATGAGGGACAACAGACTTTGACTAAACTCTGGCAAGACCAAATGGCTTTGGGTACATGGTGCTGCTATGTTCTGGGACTTTTGACTTCTTTAGTTCTGGATGGGGTGGCACTACCCCAGACAGATCCGGTCCCAGGGATGAAATTCTCCCGGTTCGGACCGGCTTGCCTGATCCAGTAACGATTGTGGCGGGAGGTTCGGAGGACCGGTAGCAAAAATCCCTGGCCCCGCCCCCTGCCTCTGCTGAGCCGAGCCATGAGGTTTTGTTTTTGTTTTTACTTTTAAAACCAGTTTTTTTTTCAGCCGAAAACATGCCTTTAAAAGTAAAAAAAAACATGTTTTCTACAACCTCTTCAGCCTAAGAGCTTGTAGAAAACCTCCTTTTAAGAGATTCTGGGCTGCAATAAAGCAGCTCCTTTCCGGCTGCAAAAGCCATGCTTTAGATCAATTGCATCAGTAGCAACTGCCTGCCTGAAATCCATCTGCTCAGTCAGCAACTGCTTTGCTGGCTGAGGAACTCTGGGAGTTGAAGTCCACAAACCAAGTTACTAAGGTTGGAGACCCCTGATCTAAAAAATATAAACAAAACAAAACAAAACAAAATAAAATAAAATATTTGTGCAGCTTTCTGAGATTTGGTGTGTTTCTGTAGTGTTTCAGTCTAACTACACAAACACACAAAATCTCACAAAGCTGTATGTGGCATTTTGTGTGTGTGTGTGTGTGTCAGTTGTGTTGTGTTGTGTGTGTGTAAAGTGTGAAAGTTGGTTTTTGAGCTTTTTGTGGTTGTGTGAAGTGTGTGAAGTGTGAAGTGCAGCTGCTTTTACATTGTGTGTGAGTCAGTTGTGTTGTATTGTGTGTGTGTAAAGTGTGAAAGTTGGTTTTTGCTCCTCGTATTGTTTTTTATACTTTGTTTATTATTTTTATTATTTATTGTTATTGGCCACCCAGTCATCTGACCACCAAGCCACGCCCACAAATTAAGCCATGCCCACAGAACCAGTAGGGAAAATTTTTAGATTTCACCCCTGTCCGGTCCACAACTTGGGGGTTCTCCTGGATTCATGACTCCTGCTTAAAGAGCAAGTTGCAGTTGTGGCCTTTGCACAACTTCAGGTTGTGTGCCAGTTGCAATCTCTCCTAGAGTCTCTGAGCTCAGTCATTCAACTCCTAGTCATCTCATGTTTGGATTATTGCAAAGTGTTCTACATAGAGATGCCCTTGAAGACAATTCAGAAGCTACAGCTGATGCAGAGTCTGGTGGTGCTGGCAGGTTTTGTGGCCCCAAGGGTGGCTCATGCAACACCACTGCTTTGTGAGCTGCACTGGCTGCCAGCCTGCTTCTGGGTGCAATTCAAGAATGTTGATGATCACCTTTAAAGTCCTTCATGGCATGGGTCTCAAGTTACCTTCTCATCTCACTGTATTAGTCCACCCATTCCCATGCCAGCAGAGAAGGCCAGCTGCCGGCCCCACCATCCAAGCTATGCCGACTGGTGGGGTCCAAGTGAAGAGCTATCACTGCCATTGCACTTCCCTTTGGAACATCTTGCCCCCCTGGAGTGACGTCATCTCTAACTCTTCTGACCTTCCACAGGAACGTAATAGATCTCTGCCAGTTGGCCTGGGGCTCCAAAGGGGTGGGTGGGCTTCACACTGGGGATGGTTGATAGATTAATAACAGATTCCACCTCCCTCCCTGTTCATCCTACTCCCTCCCCATCTTTTATCCAGGGTTATGTATTGCATTTTTGTAGTATTTTATTTGAATAATGTTATCTTTTTAATATTACTGCAGAAAAAATAATTGCTACCAACCTGCCTTCCATTGAGGACCTGTATACTGCAGAAGAGGGCCGTGAAAATATTTAAAGATCCCTCACATCCTGGACATAAACTGTTTCAAATCCTACCCTCAAAGCGACGCTATAGAGCATTGCACACCAGAAAAATTAGACACAAGAACAGTTTTTTCCCGAAGGCCATCACTCTGCTAAACAAATAATTCCCTCAACACTGTCAAACTATTTACTAAATCTGCACTACTATTAATCTTCTCATCGTTCCCATCACCAATCTCTTTCCACTTATGACTGTGACTGTAACTTTGTTGCTGGTAATCCTTATGATTTATATTGATATTGATTGTTCCTGATTGCTTATTTGTACCCTATGATTATCTTTAAATGTTGTATCATTAAGTGTTAAATTTGTACCCTATGACCATCATTTGTGTTGTAAATGTTGTACCTTGATGAAAGTATCTTTTCTCTTCTTTTATGTACACTGAGAGCATATGCACCAAGAGAAATTCCTTGTGTGTCCAATCACACTTGGCCAATAAAAATTCTATTCTATTCTATTCTAATTTTATCCTAATATTATAAGTCGCCCAGAATTATCCTATGGTAAGATGGATGACCAATAAATTCAACAAATACATAAGAATAAACAAAATATTCAACACACCTTCCTACTCCTATTTTCCTCACAACAACAGCAACCCTGTGAGGTTGGTTGGGCTGAGAGAAAGCGAACAACCAAAGTCCCTCAGCTGGCTTTCATGGCTAAGAAGAACTAGATCTCACAGTCTCTGGCTTTTTAGTCTGTTGCTTTAACTACTAGACCAAACTGGCTCTTTGAAAAGCTTCTTGTATAAAACAGCATTAGATAAAATATTATTTCTCTTCCATGCTACTTAAATTGTGAGAAGTGTGTGTGTATATATATCCATGTGTGAGTATAATTCTTTAGCTAATCTCAGTGAATAGTCATTTTCAATGTCTGACAATTTATTTAATATAATTTCACATGCTGTTTGCCAGTGCAACAGCTTGGTTGAATCCTGACCTGGTTTCATGTTAAATGCTCATTAACATACTTGTTAATATTTTTCTGCTTGATTTAATTATTTTTCTTCTGGACAGGTTTATTTATTCATCTACACACTAATCTCATCTCCAGAATGCGCTCTGTGACAGCTCATTATTATGAGGGAAAATCTAGGACACTAATAGCACATGAAATGCTCCCCCTACCCAATAGGCTGGCATTGTGCATCTAGATACATCTGAATTGTAGGTCTAAACTTACAAGGTCCAAGTGAAAACTGACATTGCAAATCAGTCTGTACTGTGTATTGTCATAAAAGGCTGCTAAATTATCAACCGCATATTAAGAGCAGTAAGGAAAACGAGAATGGAACATTAGAACATTATTTATGTGCCAACTTCTGCTTTAAAATTGCAGTCCCATTGCTCTTACATGTATCATTCCCTCAAAACTCTCCAATGAAACAGGAATCTTGCCTACTGAGGATAGAAAGAAATATAAGTCCTGCAAAATTTAATAACAAATACAGTGTAGAAAAAGCAATAGGTCAAGTGTATTTGGTTATATGCAACTTCAGAGGTTACAATTCAATCAACTGGGGGAAATGTATAATCTCACTCTCTCACACACACACACACATACATATATCTACACAGGTTTTTATAAGCATTCTTGTAATATTGTTTACAAGGGAAAAAAACAGATGTTTGCTGCTACTTCACAGTTGGTCAGTCTCAATTAAACAACAGTTTATTCCTGATTTCTTTACAATTTTTGGACTGCATTCTGCATGCTGAGAACAAAAGTAATGCTATTTAAAAGGCAAGCATCTATTTATTTACAGAACTCATAATGTTATACTAATCTACTTTTTTTATCAATAAGCCAACACAAAGAAGGATTATATCCCTCATGTCTAATCTGGAGTTCAAAATCAGTGGAATAAATAAATTCCCTTTGGAGTTTACATACATGAACAACTAACATATGTCCTTGTCATTTATATCATTGATATTTCTAGCATGTACAATTTAATTGACAACACAAAGTTAATCTGTGGTTTTAATTCATGTATGCATATATATTCAGAATTATTTGCAACTAGTGTGCTAGCATGGCTGTATGTCTAAATGGTCTAGAAGTAAATGTTCCAGCAGTTATTTTCTATATTGATTATTATGCTAATAAACTAAACAATCAATTTCAGGGAAAAAGTTTCCTTGGTTATTATATATGTATGGAGAAGTTCAAATGTAAGAAATATCTCGTTCTAGGCGCATTAAAGTTTTCTTGTACAAAGTATTTTCTGTTGAACCTCTATGAAAGTTTCAGAAAAAGGAAAGAATAAAGGTTGCATAATCAAAAATAAAATGCTATTTATATTTTAAACCCCCTCTTTAAAGTTAAAACTGTTGTGGACAAAAATCATACAATTATAAATCCAGGGTATCTGACCTAATTTTGCTATCAAATGATGAAACAACTAAAATATTAGAGGAAAAATGAAGTAGAATTTGTTCTAATGATTCTATTGCAATATATTCCATAATAAGTACAGTAATCCATTAACATGTAATAAACTCCATCAGATTCCATTACACATGTATGTATTGTATGCACCTCACTATATGGTCAAAATCTGACAATAAATTCAGACAACTGGTATCCTTCCCAATGACTGCAAAATAAAAACGTGAAATCACCAAAAAATGAATGCCAACTTCTTATTGGTGCTGCCTCTCTCAATTTCCTTTGGTATCAAAATCACTACTGTGCCAGAAATATGTCTTTTGGACATTATAAATTATATATTAATTTAAAAATGATTTGCCATAGCAATGTGGCTAATGAGTTCCAGTCATTGTTCTTGTCACTTTTCTTGTGAACAAAATACATTTTTGAAAAAAAATATTCCTTGATGTTCTGCTTATTCCACAAAACCTTGATTTTTGAAATCGCATAGATACATTCTATAAATCTAGAACATCCTCCACATTCCAAAAAATGATTTTGCGTGCAAAAAAAGTGGCAAAATCAGAGACAACAGCAAATCCAATATGCTTATTCTCAACTTTCCTTCTTCTGGCTGATAGTTTTAGAATTCACCAATAGAGTTAAAATTAACAAGGTCATTAGAATCAGTTCTAAGGTACATACTGCAGATATTAGTGACAGCTGAATGATATTTATAACCCAAATAATAAAAATATTTAGGATATAAAAAAGTGTTTTCTTTGCAAATAAGAAAATAGAGGAGTCTAAACAGCATGGAGAATGGTTAGTGCATATCAGAGGTGGGTTTCAGCAGGTTCTGACCAGTTCTGGAGAACCGGTAGCAGAAATTTTGAGTAGTTCAGAGAACTGGTAGTAAAAATTCGGACTGGCCCTGCCCTATCTATTCTCTGCCGCCCATGTCCCAGCTGATCGGGAGGAAATGGGGATTTTGCAGTAGTCTTCCCCTGTCACGCCCACCAAGCCATGCCACACCCACCACGCCACACCCACAGAACCGATAGGAAAAAAAATTGAAATCTACTACTGGTGCAGATCAGATTTAAATGGAGGGAAATTGTTGCCTCTTGTTGGCACTGTATATCTTACTATGTATTAGTAACTTCAGGGAAGTGCCAGAGAGATCGTTCTCATCACCAAGTTGCAATAAATGTATTTTAAGGACAACTTAATTTAGTCATTAAATTACATGAATAGTTTTACCTAATATTTTTCATTCAGGTGAAATAAGTATGAAAAAAATCTAGATTTTAAGCCATTATTGCATTCTATACTGTATAGAAATCTACATTGCATAGAATTGGTCATGTTTGCTAATATTTGGGGCATTATCCCAAATGATTCATAGCACCACAACTTAGAATAAAAATGATTTCCATTTGAGGAGAGTGAATTCCAATTTTTCCTTCCACCAACTCTGTTACAAGTATCTGTGCAGAAAGGATCCTCAGAAGTAAGCCACACAGATGACATCTGAAACCATCATGAGAGAAAGACCACAAAATGCACATGGAAAACCACATGCAACCTTCTTTGTAGTGACAGGAGTACTTGAATAAAAAGATCTCATTAACAAAGATGGTGACAGTTGTGCAGTGATGGCACTTGAGCCTTTTGAAAGCAATGCAAAGTTCAAAATATGAAGCTACTCACTGGATTGTGGTTAAATTAAAGTAAAGATAAAGGTTCCCCCGCACATATGTGCTAGTCATTTCTGGCTCTAGTGGGCGGTGCTCATCTCCGTTTCAAAGCCGAAGAGCCAGCTCTGTCCGAAGACGTCTCCGTGGTCATGTGGCCGGCATGACTCAACGCCAAAGGCGCACGGAGCACTGTTACCTTCCCACCAAAGGTGGTCATTATTTTTCTACTTGCATTTTTTATGTGCTTTCGAACTGCTAGGTTGGCAGAAGCTGGGACAAGTAATGGGAGCTCACTCTGTTACGCAGTGCTAGGGGTTCAAACTGCTGAACTGCCAACCTTCTGATCAACAAGTTCAGCATCTTAGCCACTGAGCCACCGCGTCCCTTTTGAGGCTATCTGTTGTATCTAATAAGAGTGAATTACTGTTATTAATTACATTTAGAAAGTTTATTATTAAGCTATTTTCATTCAGGCCTGAAAAAATATATTCATTGCTCTGAAAAACTTTACATTTAATATGCAACTATATAGCATGTCTGCCAAACTTTTTCATTATAAAATGTCCACAAAGAGCAATACCATTAAACATTTTATCATGAATAGGTTGTAGCTATTCATTTAAATCATTGGTCTACCTGATAAAATTTAATCTCTCTGTCATTTTTCTACAGCATATCCTCTATAAAGAAAAGTTTAGAGTGTTTGCGCACCAACACAATCTTCTGCTTGAATTCACAGTCGTTCAATTCAAAGTCATAGTGTCATATTACCCTTACAATGAACATTAAGGGCATTTCATTTCACCCAATACTAGTACGCTAACATCTTCATCAACACTATTGATTCAACAGATACCTGCTGCACACCAAAGCACAAAAGTGCACAACATTTTTATGAAACCAATCCCAACTTCATCTCACTTTAACAGTCACTAGTGTGACTCTAAGATACTAGCAAGTACAAAGTTGTGTTTAAAGTTCATGCAATACTTTTCAGTAGTAACAGAGCAGACCTCTCTATGCCTCAGATAGGCACCCAGCTCTGTCCAACAAGAATTTGTTTAAAACAATTTTCATTTTTAAAAAAACCCTGAAAACAAGAACAAAATATGAACTGAATGCTGAGATACTGCAAAAACCAACCAATTGTCAATATGTCCTCTATCAACAAGGATTCTTCTGGGCCTCACCTAAACCCCACTATCTTTGTTAAATAATAAAAATGGTCTATGACTACTATTCACTATGGGTTTACAAGTGTACTTACCTGGGCATTGGAAATATAAGTTGAAGTGAGTGGTGACCTTCCTAAAGCTGGAGAAGGTTGCAGGAAGTAACATCATCAACTTGCCTTTGGGAGAATTGGTGTTTTGGACTGACCAGGAATAGAAAAACTTATCTTTCAGTGTTTCCCTTCTCCGCACATTCCATGATCTTGATACACCATCTTAGATATTATCCCCCAAATTTTGGTCTAATTTTACTTTGATGGTAGAGTGCAATTGCAGTACGGCTATAGTGCAGTGATCTTTAAGGGCGGAATTGTTTCCCTTGTGACACAACGTTTTGCTTACAACATGAGGATGCCTCAGAGAATGTGTTCAAGGAACTTGTAAACATATTTATATATGTACTCTTCAAGCTATACATCACCTTTTGAATGGACAGTTGAAGATGACCCAATACAGGAAGTGTTCAGTAATTAATGTAAGAAAAACTCATATTCAATATCATTAGTAGTAAATTATACTGCTAGAGTCGCACGCTATATGTCCTCTAGTTGTACTGTATTTGAACTACCACAACAACAAATAATGCTGGCCTGAATCTTGAATTTGGTTCTTGTGGCAGTAATATTTCCCCAGAAATTCTGGCAAGAATTTATAATTTTCTGCATCCAGCCTCCCAATGCTTTGAAACTAGAAGGAAGTAATGCTGCCGAAAGAACAGGGAAATCAGTAAAAATCAATCATAGAAGTATTTTCTTCTGACATAAAAACTGAAGGAAAATTTATGTCCAATGTCTTTAAAAATCTACTTTAGTGGGTTTCAGATTACTGCCTTTTTAATTCCTTTTTAGCAGTGCTTTCCAAGGCTCTGCTGGATAGCCCACGTTTCTCTAGAAGTACCGGTATGTCTTATAATAATAATAACAGAGTTGGAAGGGACCTTGGAGGTCTTCTAGTCCAACCCCCTGCCCAGGCAGGAAACCCTAAACCATTTCAGACAAATGAACCATTTCAGACAAATATCTTTCTATTAACATTGTTATAACACAATATCAGTGCAATCCTATCCATGTCTATGCAGATAAGATTCATTGTAATTAATAAGTGGTGCTGGGTTGTGACTTAAATAATTTCAATTCATTTATTTTTTTTAATTAAGAATAATATATCAAATATCCACATATAACTTGAAAACAAAGTAATGGATATATTTAATAATTGAGGTGATCAACAAATAATAAGAAACAAAACAAAATAGTTGTAAAAAAAAGCATCATAAATTTATCTTCTCTGTTAAAAAAGAGAAGGTTTACCTGCCGTTTTTGAAGCATGATTTAGGCATTCTGCAATGACCACTTGTATGTATTATTACTTTCTGCTTCTCCCATTCATACTGCTGACAAACAAGGATGATCTTTGGAAGGATTATACCCATATTTTTTAAGATTTGGAATACAATATTAAAGTTTTACAACTGTCACAACATAATTGTTATATTATTACGTTATTTGAAGCAAAAAAGAAGTAAAGGCAAAAAAATTACTCTACAGTTTATTGCAGAGCAATTTAGGAAGCAGGGGCAAAGGCAAGTCTATTTATTTTTTTATTGATTAGTCAAACAACCATATCAAATCATAACGTAGCATTAGCAGGGCCAAAATAAAGCAAAAAGCATGTCTATAAAATTATAAGCAATAGCATGATTTCATCCAAAGGCTATGTATTTAAAGACTATAATTATCAAAGATTTACCCTTCATTTGAATCAGTGTATTTATCACACTAGTTAAGGGAACAGTGACTTCAAAATATCCTGGTATTACATTTTACAATGTACATCAACACAATGACTACCATACAACATGGGATGACAAATCGTCTGCCCCAACCATCATGCTCTAATTTCAATGGTTTAAAAATGCAATTATAATGCCATCAATTCGGTGTATGAAGAAAGCATGAGCCAAAAAAATATTCAGCCTGTCTATTGTTATACACATACACTTATTTCTTATTTCTGTATTTATCATAAATAAATTTTATTTTATTAATTATAAAATTATTGTAAACAAAAGTTGAGTAAAAAATGTTTAGTAGAACTGAAATTCTGAAAATAAATTTTGCTTGTTTTAATTTTTCAATAAACTTTTTAAATTAAGACTAATATGAGAAATAAGACTGCTGGGAAAAGACAGAAACAGGAAATCTATATTTCCAAATTTCACAGTTCTTATCTAAAAATGCCTAGCAATCTTTACAAGTCTTGAAAAATACATAAATGTTCATAACATCTTAGAAGAACGAAAACATTAAAAATCTTAAATGCAAATCAAGTGCAGTTAGTATACAACAAACATGACTAAAACATGATACAATATTCCAAAATATACATATCTTTAGAGACATTTAAATTATAATTGTGCCTCTTACAATTAAACTACATCAGCTAAAAAGCAAATCTCTTCCGTTATCTTATTTTAAACACATTTAGAATTTATAAATATCTAACATAAGTTAAAATGGAATGGAACTTAATTAAAATTACAATCACAGCTTTACAATCAAATTTTCACTATGCCCAGAAGTAGTAAATGAGGTTTACTTTCAACACAGTATGCTTAATATTTCAGTTTTTATAAAAGTGTTAATTACCTGAAAGATAAATTATCAAATTATCAAACATACTAAACAAAATTAGGGCAATTTTGAGTTCATTATGAAAAATTCGACAGCATTAATTTATATTCCCCAAACAGTAAATATTTAGTATCTAAAATATAGTACATTAATAATAGTTCCTGAAGGAAGAATTCAGCATACATTTTTTCTGAAATTAACAAATAACTCTCTGAAATGCACTTTATTACTTATTTATTATGTATTTTAGCCACTATCTTTTACCAAGAAAAGATACAAGCTGTAGCTGTCAGATACACTTTTGTTCAACATCATTTTAATATGGTAGTATGATTACATTAATTGCCTGTAATTTAAAGAATGCTTCTCAATAAAACACCCATGAGTGAAAGTATTGATTTTCTTTTAACAACGCCAGCTTACTGGAAAGCTGTCCTTAAAAACCTTTGTTAAAACTCAGGCATGTTACTTCAAAAGGAAAAAAAATCCCTATAAATATACAATAATTTAATTAAACCTGTCACAACATACATTTTCTAAACCAGCGTCTACACAATGTTTCCTTACTTTAACAGCTCATTTAACTAGCAGCCACGCACACCCCAAGTACCAAATTTTGTTGCAAGCATTAAACAGCAATCTGTTCGCACAGAACACTAATGCCAAATTGAAAACCCAGATTCAACCAAGCCACTTTTTAATCACCAACTCTCTTTGTGTAACTCGACTAATGAGATCACTCAGCCAACAAGTGTTCAACAAGTAGAAGTAGCTTCTCTCCTTGCATGAAAGATCCACATCACAAATTCTCGCACGGAGCATCCTTTGGAGGAAAATGCTCCTTTAAGAAATGACCTTTTCAGAGGGCACAGAGTCACATCCACTTTGGGAAGAAAAATAAATAAAACAAGAATAAAGTCCTTGAAAAGTAAGGTGGTTTAGGAAGAGCCCCAAAACTGGGGAGCTGCCTCCTGTACCGGCAGTGGGACGAGCTATCCAGTGGTGTTCCTCATACCCACCGGCCACGAATAAAGTCCCTATTGTCTCTGCCCTGTACTAATTCTGAGGGGGAAAAAAAAACCCAGCCTGTGCACCAAGCATAATAATTATCCAGACAAACAAGTAAAGGCAATTGAGGAACAAATGAAAGGAGTTAAAAATAAATGAACAGAGAAAGCAGGCCAGAAATGAAATTAATATTCGTAATGGAAGAGTTGCCAGCCAAACGTCCTCATTCAAAGGAAGAATTATTTCATACGAGGGGCTATTGTCTAGACAATAAAATGAACGCATGAATAAAATTTCACAAAAACCCTGGAGAAACGGACAAGCTTCTCTTCTTCGGCAACCGGTTCTTAATCATAGGATTTTGTTCAAGAAAATCTGCAAGCTCTTCTCAACAACACTATCAAAGTTCTCCCTATCTGGGTTCAGCCTTGTCTCTGTTTTTGTTTTTGGTTTTCAGCTGTAGACACACACACACACACACACACACATTTAAAAAAATTAATGCTTGCCTAAACAAAGAAGAATTGGATTTAACACACACAGCTTCATTAACTAAATTTAATTATGCCAAGCAGCATATTAATCAGTAGTTGCTCCAGTTACTGTATTCATTGAAAAGAAGAATGGTTCCAAATTAAAGGAGAATGGAAAACTGATTAACAGGCTGTTTGCAATACGATGCAATAGATATATAGATATATTCAGAGAAAATTAAAATATAGATTGTTTTAGGGTCAGTTCAAGAACAATCAGTCAAAATTAGTATGACAACGCCGCTACTTTCCATGATTGCTTCTAGATCTGACTTCTCAAACCCAATGTTCTGCGCATCGGGTAAAACCGACAATTTATGCTTTATTTATTTAAATGAAACAAAAAGGGTCTAAACCCAGTCGTTGCGGTAGGTCTAAAATGGCTGTCTGTGACCCCTCTACCCTATGAGAGAAACCTTAGCTAACGTGCTGTGATGCTTAACGAGCCGCAGAGTCGCTGAACTGCCACTTCAAAGTTTTTGCCCGACTGTGAACTTCATAGCACGTGCACTTCGGCAGCGAAGGAGGAGTTAAAAAAAAAATCTTTGGAGAAAGAAAGAGGGGGAAAAAAAACCTTGTTATTGCGCCAACTTACCATCCACCACGTCCTGGCTGACATGTCATAACATAGCTGCCATTTTATGGAGCTGTCCGACGCTTTCCCTGCCATTACGCTGTCAGCGACCTTCATCTGATGCAGCTCAATGCAAGATAAGACACCTAATCAAGAAAACATCCTAGTAGCTTGCTGGCCTACCAATCCTTATTACACAGCATCATGGGAAAAGCTCCTTTATTAGTAAGAACTCCATCCTTACAGCTACAGAGACAAGGCTCAGGTTGTGTGTGTTGACGGTGGAGGATGCATACGAAGCCGAAGGGACTGGTACAATTCCCTAGCATTCTTTCAGTATCATGTGTACAAGAGTTAAGCATTTTTCAAGTGGGTGGCTAAATGCTTTGCTGGGCTATGCAGTCCTTCTTTTCCTTTGTATATTGTTTGACATGCTCTGCGATCAGTTCGGAGGGCAGAAGAAACAGGGAGGGGGCATTATAAAATGATCCAAATTAAGATCTGTTTCAGAATAGATGCAAATGTTTAACTGACACAATTTTAGACCGCCGCAGTTCAAATGGTACTCGGTATACATGTGATTCTCTCTCACACAGACACCCACAGGCAGACATAAAAATATATGGACAGACAGGAACATATAGGTAGCAGCTGTAGATAAAGATGCCAAGGATTACAAGCCTTACTAACACACCGGACATATGGGAACAATTTAACACATACTGTCTGACAGGAAAAATAGCAGGATCGAATGAAATAAATTGGCATGAACAATGGAGGTGTGGCCAGTACATTGAGGTAAAGAAGGAACAGGGGAGAAAATGGCTGTAGGTCATTTGTGTCCGTTTTTTCCAATAAGGTTTCCCAAATTCATTCTAAACATATCTTATTTTGGTGGAAGACGTAATAAGAGGAAATTATATAATCTTCTAACATGCATGAATTATTTCCAAGATTTATTATGATTTGCCTCATTATATTCAATGATAATAAATTAAATGGAAAGTAAACAGGTACTGATTACATCAGATTAACATTCAAGGAAGGGGTGAAATCTAAAAATTTTCCCTACTGGTTCTGTGGGTGTGGATTAATTGGTGGGCGTGGCTTGGTGGTCAGATGACTGGGTGGGTGTGGCCAATAACAATAAATAATAAAAATAATAAACAATGTATACAAAACAATAAGAAGTATCAAAAACCAACTTTCATACTTTACACACACACAATATAACACAACTGACTCACACACAATGTAAAAGCAGCTGCACTTCACCCAAAATGGCCCCTGCAACAAGCAGGAACCTCACACTTCCACACTTTACACACACACAACACAACTGACTCACACAGACACACAAAATGCCACATACAGCTTTGTGAGATTTTATGTGTTTGTGTAGTTAGAGTGAAACATTACAGAAACATACCAAATCTCAGAAAGCTGCACAAATATTTTATTTTATTATTTTTATTTATTTTTTTAGATTAGGGGTCTCCAACCTTAGTAACTTTAAGGTTTGTGGATTTCAACTCCCAGAGTTCCTAATTCAGCAAAACAGGCAGTCAAAGCAGGCTGTAATCAATAGCTGAAGAAAAGCATTGCCAGCCCGAAAGGAGCTTTAATTATAGGTAAGTGAGGAGGGGGAATTGGGTGGGCATGAGTGGGGGCTCTTGTAAGTGGGGGCTGTTAAAAAGTGAGTTTAAAAGCCTGTGAGGATCAGGAAACTCCTCTGGAATCGCCAGAGGAAAAAATGTTTTTAAAAGCTCCTCTGACGATTTCAGCTGAAGTTCCCTCATAGCAGCCCAGAACCTCTTAAAATATTTGTTTTAACAAGCTCTTTGGCTGTAGAAAACATGTTTTTAAAGGTTCTGGTGATGAGGAACTCATCTGGGATCGCCAGAGGAGCCTTTTAAAACCTCTTTTTTTCCCTTTTTTTTCCCTTTGGCTGAAGAGATTTTTTTTACAAAAAACTTTTAAAGGGTTCTGATGATCTCTGCTCATCAGAGGGTTTTTTTTACTTTTAAACGCATGTTTTTGGCTGAAGAAAAACTGCTTTTAAAAGTAAAAAAAAACCTCTGTGGATGGCGCGGCTCAGCAGAGGAAGGGGGCGGGGCCAGAGATTTTTGCTACCGTAGGTCCTCTGAACCAGCAGCCGCCATCGCTAACGGATCGGGCGAACCAATCTGAACCGGAAGCAGTTCACCCCTGATTCAAGGACTGTTTTCCAAAAAGAAATAAAAACAGAAAGACCCAAGGAAGCGTAAGAGACAATAGGTAATACTTAAATTATTGTAACTTAATCAGCACTATTCACGTTTTATATATATCGCAGATCTAAGCTTGACAGAATCTTTCTGCCTCTTTCACAATGAGCTGAAGTAAGTTTTAATTAAGAAAATGCTGACAAATGCTTATCTATATGCCACTAAAACTCTTGTCATGATCTTTAACTGGGAGGGAAGTTTGCATCATAGGGCAACAATTTTTGAACCAAGGTACCTCAAATAAGCTAATTTACAGAATGCATCCAAAATCCACTTGACATCCCCTTTGCAATGTCATCTAACAGGAACTAGAAAGTGCCCCTTCTCTGCTATGGTACCTATCCAGACCTTTAGACAATCTTGAAAAACCCATCTCTTCCCCCAAACGCTTTTATAGATTGCTGATGTACCCATTTAGTATTTATTTATTTATATCCTGCCGTTATTATTTTTATAAATAACTCAAGGCAGCAAACCTATCCAACATACCTTCCTTCTCCTATTTTCCTCACAAACAACAGCCCTGTGAGGCGAGTTCAGCAGAAAGAGAGTGACTGGCCCAAAGTCACCAAGCTGGTTTTCATGGCTAAAGTGGGACTTGAACTCACAGTCTCTTGCTTTCTAGCCTGTTACCTTAAATCACTCGACCAAACTGACTTTTTTTGCCTGAATAATGAGATATGGTTTCCCTCTATTTTTATGCTTGTTTTCTCTTTTTCTAGGTATTGCATTGGTTTTCCATCGTACAGGTAACCCCCAACTTATTATCAAAATTGAGCTGGAATTACAGTCATAAGTAGGGACACCTAATTTTTTTACTTTATTTGGGCTGGTTGTTAAGCAAACACCACAATTAAGCAAGCATTGTGGTCATTAAGGGTACATCAGTGTTGTTAAGACAGTGAACTCATTGTACCCAATGGGCATATTTTGTTGGGACCTAGAAGCAAAAACCAGTTTATGGCAAAAAACATTGTAAGCCATGGTCATGTGACCATGAGACACTGCACACAGCCATACAAGCAGTCTGGTTGCCAAGTGCTTAAAATGTCATCACATGATTGGTGGGGTGGCTGTTGGAAGTTCACCTCTGGGGAGGTCCATTATGATTTCAAATGGTCGCTAAGTGATTGGTCGTAAGTCACGAATTACTGTACCACCCAGAAGTAGTTGAATGGTCTTCTAAATTATAAATATATAAGCCATATAATAATTAACAGAACTGTTCAGTGTTACTCATTACCCTTATGAGACCATGACTTACAATCATACTACATAAGGGGTTCTATATTTTTCAAATATGGTGATTTGTACATTAATCAGTGAACTCTTTTAGCCTATTGGGATTCTCAGAAATTGAAAAAGTCAGAATTTTTTACATTAAGCATGTTAATACCGGTTGTCCTTGACTTACGACCATAATTGAACCCAAAATTTCTGTTGTTAAGCGAGACATTTGTTAAGTGAGTTTTGCTTCATTTACCACCTTTCTTGCCTCAGTTGTTCAGCGAATCACTGCATAAGTTAGGAACCTGGTTGTTAAGTGAATCTAGTTTCCCCATTGACTTTGTTTGCCAGAAGGTCACAAAAGGTGATCACATGATCCCTTCCCCATGACTTTGCAACTGTCGTAAATATGAACCAATTGTCAAGCATCTGAATTTTGATCACATGACCATGGGGATGCAGAAAAGGTCATAAGTGTGGAAAATAAGTCATAAGTCACTTTTTCAGTGCTGTTGTAACCATGATCTGTTTTAAGTCGAGAACTACCTGTAATTAAAAAAATACTTATAGTATAATGGGGAAAAGAATGAATCTAGTGAAATATAAATGCTTTTCTCAATACACTTATAGATATGACTGTCACCAGTTACTCTCCTAAGCCTGTAGTGGGACATTGCTGAAAATCTGTAGATGAGAACTTGGAATGACGAGTGTAACCATCTGTCAAGTTGCACAATTAATACATTAATACAGCTGTGGGAGAGAGATCTCCAGAGTATAATACTCTTTTGAAAGAGCGCTAAACTGGTGTCTTGAAATAGGGTGGCTGACATGTTGAGAGGATGAGCACAGGGTGAGACACTACATGGGTATATTTGTGTGTGGAGCGGGATGTTCCTCTTAGGATATCAATTGCAGAGAACCTCATTGCACTCTCCTCCACTTAGCCACACCAACAGGGATGGAGAAGAGAGATGGGATAAAGTAAGAGGGAACCACTGATAATACAGAAGTCTGATCTTCAATTAGTGCCACAATAGAATGCAAAGCTGACAGTAAGCAGGCGGACTTGCCCAGCAACACCCAGAAGTAGCCTGTTGTGCCTCGCTCGCCCCCCTCTCCACAGCCGGGCCCCTCTCATCTCCTGTTATCTCAGCCAGAGACAGATAATGAAGACAAACGGCCTGGCATGCTTCCAGCCCCCAGTCCTGGCACCATGCCCGGACAGACCGAGCAAGACGAATGGCCTGGGATGCCTTCAGCCCCCAGTCCTCGCACCATGCCTGGACAAACCGAGCAAATAAACCCCTCCACCACAGCATGTGAACATGAGGAACAGGAAGCCAGTCATGAGCTGGAATTGCCGGCAGCTGGAGGGTGGAGGGATCCACGCTTCCGGAGAATGGAGAGGCGACGTCAGCAAAAGGAAGGGAAGGGCAGGCCTGGATAAGTGCTGAGTCATGGAGCCACACCCCATGGCCTATATAAAGGATCTGCTTTCTGGCATTCTTTGAGTCAGGCAAAGTCTAATTTGGATTGCTGAAGTCACATCTTGGACTCCTGCCTGCCCTGAGAACTCTGACAGAACTTTGGCAAAGCTGCAGAGGCTTTGTGGCCATGCTTGATACAGACTTCCCCGACCCGGCCATCAGAGGAGGAGTGGGACACGACATAGTCTGTGCAATAGGCCAGGGGTCTCCAACCTTGGCAACTTTAAGGCTTGTGGACATCAACTCCCAGAGTTCCTCAGCCAATTTCAAGCTTGTGGACTTCAATTCTGGGAATTGAAGTCCACAAGCCTTAAAGTTGCCAAGGTTGGAGACCCCTGCAGTAGGCAAAACGATGCAACACCTTCCCAAAAAATAAAAACTGTAAAAAAAAATACAACTAGGTGAAACTCCTTTTCTTTTGAAAAGTTTACAATCCTCTCATTGGTAACAGAGGAAATAACCTTCACTTGGTCAGTTGTTTTTTTTTTTACCTGAGGAACAACAGTTTAAATTAAACTTCTGTAGAGCACAGAAGGATTAAGGCTCTTTTGGAAGAACACTAAAGCTGTGCTTAAAACCCAGGTCTACTACTCTTTCAAAAAACACTAAATCCATGTTTGACTTATAACTTCATTTAGTGACTGTTCAAATTTAGAACAGCCCTGAAAAAAGAGACTTATGACCATTATGCACACTTAAGATTACTGGAGCATCGCTCTGGATCATGTGATCAAAATTCAGATGCTTGGCAACTGATTCATAATTATGCTCGGGTCATGCGATCAACTTTTGCAACCTTCTGACAAGCAAAGTCAATGGGGAAAGCCAGATTCACTTAAGAACTGTGTCACTAACTTAACAATTGCAGTGGTTCATTTAACAACTTTGGCAAGAAAGTTTCTAAAATGTGGCAAACTTCAATTAACAAATAGCAACAGACATTTTGGGCTCGGTTGTGGTTGTAAGTTGAGGACTAGCTGTATATAAGAAAACTGAATAAAATCTGAAAAGTGGTTTGGAAGATGCCAGTCAGACATCTCACATTATGCATCTCCCTCAATCAAAGGCAGAATAGCTGCAGAAGACAGTGCTCAATAAACCAAAGAGAGGTGTCTTCCTAGACCAGCCTGAAGTGGCAGATCCCAGCTACTGTTATTAACCATACCACCAATGAAATATACTAGATCATGTCCATCACAAAAACTGCCAGGAAGTGAGAAGACAATACAGACAATCCTCAATTTATGACCAGAACTGAGCCCAACATTTCTCTTGTTAAGTGAAACACATTGAGTTTTGCTCCATTTTACGACTTTTCTTGCCACACTTGTTAAGTGAATCACTGAAGTTGCTAAGTTAGTAACACGGTTGTGAAGGGAATTGGGCTTCCCCACTGCCTTTGCTTGTCAGAAGGTTGCAAAAGGGGATCGATCACATGACCCCAAGACACCGCAACTCTCATAAATATGAGTCAGTTGCCAAGCATCTGAATTTTGATCCCATGACCATGGGGATGCTGCAACTGTCATAAATGTGAAAAATGGTTATAAATCACTTTTTTCAATCCTGTTGTAACTTTGAATGGTCACTAAATAAACTGTTGTAAGTCGAGGACTACCTGTACTTCGTAATCGGAATAGCTAGGAAGAAGTTGTCTTAGATATATCAAAATCTTTTTCTAGACAGATGTATATTTATATTGAAATATACAAACTGCCTAAAAATATGGATATTTTTTCATCCTCTGTCATTTAGGAAGCTGAAGTGTTTAAATATTTATGTATTTAATAACAAAATAAGGGATATTTTCCACATTGATAAATAGCCTCCAAACTGGAATAGTTAATATAAATTAAATTGTGGTGTCATTTAATTAGACCCTCTTTTCCATAAATGGCCATTTACAAAAACGCCTGATACCTTCATATGGCAAATCGGTAATTAGAATCAGAGAAAGAAGAATATGTAAGATAATTATAATTAACACTGAAAATTTAACATACTTAAAGATAATAATGGGCCAGTTCAGTCATGATTTATCTGAGTTTCCATCCAACGCATAGAGCTGCATGTTTCTTTCCTCCCGAAGAACTGAGATTCAGTTATCTCATGATTCAAGAAAACCATATTCTATCACTATATCAACTACCGTATATACTCGAGTATAAGCCGAGTTTTTCAGCACGTTTTTTGTGCTGAAAAACGTCCCCTCGGCTTATACTCGGGTCTATACGGCTTATACTCGAGTTTTTTTTTTTTAAGCCCTCGCTTATACTCGAGTATATACGGCTTATACTCGAGTTTTTTTTTCTTTTTCACATTTTACGGACGGAAGCCCTGCCGGTGCAGTGAGAGGGCGGGGCGGGGGAGCCGCCAGCCTTCTCAGCTGAGGGAGGGAGGCTTTCCCCAACCGGTAGGTGCCTCATTTCCCACCCTCGGCTTATACTCGAGTCCCCAGTTTACCCCAGTTTTTGGGGTAAAATTGGGGACCTCGGCTTATACTCGGATCGGCTTATATTCGAGTATATACGGTAATCTTCCAATTCAATTTGAACCTAATTGTGACTCCTGTTTACCTTTTACAAGCAGTGGTGAAATCCAATGCAGATCGCCACTGGTTCGCTGCCCACGCATGCATGATGCACGCCAAATGTGTGCTGTGTGCGTGCATACGCAGCACGTGCCAAAAGCACGCTGCACGCGCATGCACAAAACACACCAAACGCACGCTGTGTGCGGAAAAAGAAGACTTCACTAGGTAAGTAGAACAGGGGGAACAGCTGTGCTGTGTGATTTAGCTTCGCTAGAAAGCAGGATTTCCTGCTTTCTAGCAAATATATACCGCGTGGCACAGCTGAGTTCGGATGAACTGGTAGCTTTTTTTAACTATCAGTTTGACCTAATCGGTAGCTTTTTATCGCTACGGGTTCGCTTGAGCCAGAGCAAACCGGTAGCATTTCACCCCTGATTACAAGTAACAAGAAATGATCATGGCCGGAGTCCTAAATAAGTAATGGAATACAACTAGGCAAGGAAAGAAAGTGCAGAAATTTTTCTTTTCTTTTTCTTTTCATCCCTTCATGTCTGCATTGAATTTTGGCAACTACCTGGACAAAGTTGCTGTGGTTTTCTTGGCAAGATTTCAGAAATGGTTTGCCATTGCTTGCTTCCTGGGGCTGGGAGAGTGTGTCTGGCCCAAGGGGACCCAACTGGCTTTGTGCCTAAGCCAGGACTTCAACTCATAGCCTTTTTATTTCAAGCCTCAATTTTAATGATAGAATCATGGGTCAATCACAATAGGGGCCTGCTTTTTTACTCTAAAATGCAGTTAATTTATTTACTGCTGTCCTTAGATAAATTACGGGACTGCCTGCTGCCACAGGTGGCCTCCCATCAACCAGTGCGCTCCCATAGAGAGGGTCTCCCCAGGGTGCCGTCAGCCAGACAATGTCGGCTGGCGACCCCCAGGGGGAGGGCTTTCTCTGTGGGGGCCCCAGCCCTCTGGAACGAACTACCTCCAATGTTGCGCCAACTCCCTGACCTCCCGGCCTTCCTGCGTGAGCTGAAGACTCTTTTATTTCACCGGGCAGGACTGGCCTAATAGTTTTTTAACAGTTTTAATTAGTTTTTAATGGGGTTTTAGTAGATTTTTTAGCATTTTTAGCATTTCGGCCAATTTAAATTAGTTTCTTAAAATTGTTCTTATTACTTTTTACTTGGCTGTAAACCGCCCTGAGTCCTTTGGGAGAAGGGCGGTATAAAAATTGAAATAATAAATAAATAAATAAATAAATTTTCAAAGCAGTTTACAATAACGTACATTCATTCAAATTAAGCAAAAATAAAAAATATTTAAAAAAAATATTAAAGAATGTTAATAGCTCGGGAAAGTCAACATAAAAGGGTAGATTTTTTTAAAGACACATGTGAAAACCTTCTGTTTATTGGTAAGACTCCGCAGTGCCCCTACAACTGGATGTTAACTTCAATAAGCCCTGTAATCCTTTTTATAAAATGAACTAATTGGTTTATCATTTAAGCAAATGATTGTTAGGACAAGAGGTGCAGTTGTTAATTAATTTTCTAATTTGCTGGCTAGACTGATGATGTTAGAGAGGGATATTTTCTTTGATCTGGCAAAACAACAGTTCCTCTCCCCCCCAAAGTCCAGATAATCTCTTTCAAACTACCTCAAGGTAATTTACTCTACCAAGCAGTGGCGGGATTCAAAATTTTTTACTACTGATTCTGTGGGCCTGGCTTGGTGGACATGGCTTGGTGGGTGCGGCAGGGGAAGGATACTATAAAATCTCGATTCCCTCCCCACTCCAGGGGAAGGTTACTGCAAAATCCCCATTTCCTCCCGATCAGCTGGGACTTGGGAGGCAGAGAATAGTTGTATGTGTTTGTTTTTGTATTTTATTTGGTTGTTCACCGCCCTGAGTCCTTTGGGAGAAGGGCGGTATACAAATTAAAATATTATTATTATTATTATTATTATTATTATTATTATTATTATTATTATTATTATTATTATTATTATTATTAGGGCGGGGCCAGTCAGAGATGGTATTTACCGGTTCTCCAAACTACTCAAAATTTCCGCTACTGGTTCTCCAGAACTGGTCAGAACCTGCTGAATACCACCTCTGGTACAAGGCAGATTATATGTAATAAATTTAATATGTGAACTTCTCGTTTTATATCTAAAAATGTGGCTTCACTAATTTAAAAATGAAATTTCTCTTTAACAATCTTCCCACCATCAGAATTGCATGGCTATAGACTTCTTTATATCTCTGGGACGTTCATAACATTTTATTAAGTTTTAAACTTGGGTAGGAAGATCCATAAAAACTTCCTATTAGGGTAACATCATACACGAATGATGTTCCAGTGTGAAGTTACTATGCTTTCTATTCTGCTCTGCTTCAACCAAGGCTGAGATTTGCATATTAACATCTCAGTCCATTCAATTGAATGGCAATAAACTCTGTTGGAAACTATGACATAAAAAGAGTTACAAATGATGTTCTTTTTGGCATGTTATTTGAATTAGAATTTATTTGTTTTCTTGGTTTAAAAAAAAAATCACATTCTTCTAAGTGGAAGCAGTACAAAGCTCAGCTTATTTTGCAAGCCTCATTTCATAAATATTTCCAAGCAGTTATGTCGGGGGACGGGGGAAGGAAGTGGGACTAAATGAATGCCACTTTGTTCTCTCTCTCTCTCTCTCTCTTTTTTTTATGGTAAGTCTTCTGAGTACAAAATGACAATTATGTAGTTTTTCAACGCTGCTGACAAGCAATATAGAAAGAACTTTTCTCAAGCCTTCCGGTATTAGTGCATGTAAAATCCCTCAGATTATGCCAACACACCAACACAGGTCATCACAACACAGGACTGAAATGCCAAAACATCCTACAAACTGAAATATGATTTCCGTAACCGGAAACCCTGGATATAGAAACCATGCATGGTGTCTATGCACTGCAAGATTGAATATCGCAGGTGCTTTATAATTTTTGGCATCCTACCAGATTAATCAAATAATAGACAACCCTTTAAAGTATTGCTTTATTAAGACAGTGGCAATGGTGGAAATGTAATGAAATATACAATCCTCCCACTTGTCATAAAATTAAAATCTCTAAACCAAACAGAGGGTCAAATATTTTTTTACATTCATAAATAAGAATGCTTAGGGAATAGATACCCAGAAGTAGATTGCATTACCGGAGGTAGATGGGTTTCTAATTCAGCTACTGGGATGTATTTTTCAAATGTTCACTCTAGGTCAGGGCTTGGTTCTAAATTTTTTTACTACCGGTTCTGTAGGCGCGGCTTATTTTGTGGGTGTGGCTTGATGGTCATGTGACAGTGGGCATGGCTTGATGGTCATGTGACTGGGTAGGTGTGTCCAACTTAATGTCACTCACGTCAAGGGATGCTTCGCCTGGCCCCTCCCCTCCCTTCCTTGTCACACCCAGTCTCAACGTATCTATAGTTCTTAAAAATGTTGTTCACCTTTTTTCAACTTTATTATCTACATACTATAGATGCACTTTCATGGACCATTGAGAGGAGGAAACGGCTCACATGCTTTGCCCAAGAGTGTGATAGGCAACAGGCTTTTAAGGGGCTGCCAGAAAGAAGTGGGGGGCAATATATTTTCCAAAGTACCAGAGGCAAAACAAGAAGCAATGGATGAAAACTGAACAAAGAGAGAAGCAACCTAAAACTAAAGCGAAACTTCCTGACAGTGTGAACCAATATAGGTGCAGAAATACTTCAGTCATAATTTCACATATAAAATAGCCATTCGTGTAATACAACCTGCATATTGTTCAAAACAGTCAGTATTATGGCTGATATTTGACAGCAAGCCTAAAAGTCAAAGATTATAAGAGTGCTTCTTTCTCTGTATGTATACAAAACATCACATACCAGGAATAGCATATTAAAATGGACTTATGCAGTGGTGGGTTTCAAAATTTTTTACTACTGGTTCTGTGGGTGTGGCTTGGTGGGCATGGCGGGCATGAGAGTGGAAGGTTACTTCAAAATCCCCATTCCCTCCCCACCCCACTAATCTGCTCTGGGAAGGAATCAAACTCCCCCCTCTTCATTTCCCCAAATAAAATATTACTCATAAGAAAAGGCTCCCAGAAAAGCAAGAAAAAATCAAGCTGTTAACAAGAAACCTGACTGATACTTATTCCACATTCCTGCCAGCTGCATAAAGGAAACTTTGTAAGAAGAAAACAGCTACCGGTGCTTAGAGATAATAGAAAGTGGAAGCCAGAAGTTCGGCTCCATTTACAAGCAGGCAGAAAACTCATTCAAGACAGGATATTTCACAATGGAAATCACCCAAATCTTTTTAAAAACACAAAGCCCATGTTGCACAAACCCCAAAACTTCAAAAACATAGAACCATATAAGAATCCCTCCTCTTATCCAGTTTGTTGTTCAGCTGACCCAGAAACGAACTGTTGAATGTCACTTCGCTTCTGCAAGTAAAAACTTTTTCCAGCAACTGGCTTGTCAATTTAAAGCGATGGTGTCTTCTTTTTTTCCCCTTCTTCTTCTTCTTTGCCAAGTGATCTCCTGGCTGATTTTTTCATTCTAGCCAATCAGTTGGGAGGCTTCTTGGTTTCTCAATTTAAAGCGATGGTGTCTTGTTTTTTCCCCCTCTTTGTCAAGTGAGCCCTGATTTTTTTCTTCTAGCTGATCAGCTGGGAGCCGGGAGGCAGCAAATAGATTGGGGCAGGGGTGAAATGCTCCCGGTTCGGACCGGTTCGTCCGATCTGGTAGCGATGGCAGCGGGTGGCTTGGAGAACCAGTAGCAAAAATCCCTGGCCCCACCCCCTGCCCCAACTGAGCCGCGCGATCATCAGACGGTTCTTTTTTTACTTTTAAAAGCTTTTTTTCTTTGGCCGAAAAAACGCTTTTAAAAGTAAAAAAAAAAGCCTTTGATGATTGGGATCGTCAGAACCCTTTAAAAGCTTTTTTTTACAACCTCTTACAACAGCCTCCGCCCATGCCCACACAATCACCTCATCCCCACTTGCCTAATTGCTGCTTCTTTTGGGCTCGCTAAACCTTGCTTCGGCTGCTGCAATCAATTGCATCAGCTAACAACTAATCTGCCTGCTTGCAATCCATCTCATTGGTGAGCAACTCAATCTGCCTGCCTCCAATTGGGTATGTAACTGGGGTGGGGAGCTTTAAAAAATAGTTAATTGGCTTTTTTTAAGGAGTTTTTTTTTTAGACAGCAATTTAAAGTTAAGGAAGTTTTAAATTTATCTGCTTTTATCTAAAAATATAAATAAAATAAAATAATAAAATAAAATATTTGAGCAGCTTTCTGAGATTTGGTGTGTTTCTGTAGCATTTCACTCTAACTACACAAACACACAAAATTTCACAAAGCTGTATGTGGCATTTTGTGTGTGTGTGTGTGTGTGTGAGTCAGTTGTGTTGTGTTGTGTGTGTGTAAAGTGTGAAAGTTGGTTTTTGAGCTTTTCGTGGCTGTGTGAGGTTCCTGCTTATTGTAGGAGCCATTTTGGGTGAAGTACAGCTGCTTTGTGTGTGAGTCAGTTGTATCGTGTTGTGTGTGTGTAAAGTGTGAAAGTTGGTTTTTGGTACCTCTTATTGTTTTGTGTACTTTGCTTATTATTTTTATTATTTATTGTAATTGGCCACGCCCACCCAGTCACCTGACCACCAAGCCATGCCCACCAATTAAGCCACACCCAGAGAACAGGTAGGGGAAATTGTTAGATTTCACCCCTGGACTGAGTCAAGGCCAGGCAGAGGTGGTATTTTCCGGTTCTCTGAACTACTCAAAAATTTTACTACCGGTTTGCAAGAACTGGGGGGAACCGGTAGCAACCCACCACTGCTCTAGGTGTATATCTCTGAATGTCACTCCCAAGGTTTTCTGACAGTTCCTCTTCTTTTTCTGATCCACCCAACTGGCTGAAGTGTAACGTTTTTCCATCTTTTTCAAGAGCCTGTCACCATAGATGGCAACCATGGCTGATCTCAAAAAAGCTGAACTGAGCTTGGCCTAGTTCCTATTTGGAGGTCAATCTCAGGGCTATGAGCAAAAATAGGAAGATGAAAAAATTGCTAAAAAGGGGACAAACAATTTCTATGTTGTTATGAAGACAGTAACACCTGTGTACCCATGTATTACCAGGAGTTGAGATCAACAGATTTTATATATACCTATACCGATCACAACATATCTAGCTATACAAACACACACACACACATACACTTTGATTTAATATTACAATTGGGACCAGAATTTCCATTGCTAATCAAGGCCAGGTTCAAGCCCCACCAGGCCCAAGGTTGACTCAGCCTTCCATCCTTTATAAGGTAGGTAAAATGAGGACCCAGATTGTTGGGGGCAATAAGTTGACTTTGTATATAATATACAAATGGATGAAGACTATTGCTTGACATAGTGTAAGCCGCCCTGAGTTTTCGGAGAAGGGTGGGATATAAATGCAAATAAATAAAAAGGCTGTTGTTCAGTGAGTTGTCGCCAACTTTATGGGGTTTCTTTTTGCCAAAATTGTTAAATAAATCCTGGCAGTTAATTGAATCATGCAACTGTTCAGCAAATCCAGCTTCCCCTGTTGACTTGGCTTGTCAGAAGCCAGCTGAAAAGATTGCAAATGGCAATCACATGAACCTGGGATGCTGCAACCATTATAAATACATGCTGGTTGCCAAGCACCTGAGTTTTAATCATGTGATTATGGAGATGTTACGACGGTTGTTAACGCAAGGACCGCTCGTTAAATCACTTTTTTCAGTGCTGTTGTAACATTGAATGGTCACTAACAAATGGTTGTAAATCAAGGACTAACTGCATATACATATGTACATATAAACACATACACAAACATTTTTATAGTGTTTGATCCACATGCTCTCTTTGGTACAACTATTACCATCGTGAAACATTTTAAATTCTGTGATCTTCAGTTACACAGTGAGCCTTCTAAATAGTTTTGGGGAGTAGAACCTGTTTCATAGTTCAGCTTGCTTTTTTTTTTAATAAGCAGAGTTGAAGAGATACAGGTAGTCCCCAACTCACAATCACAATTGAGCCCAAAATTTGTTACTAAGCAAGATAGTTGTTAAGTGAGTTTTTAATGACCTTTCTTGCCATAGTTGTAAGTGAATTATTGCACTTCTTAAGTGAGCAACTCAGTTGTTAAGTGAATCTGGCTTCCCCGTTGACTTGTCAGAAGGTCACAAGAGATGATCACCTGACCCTGGGACATTGCAACTGTCATAAATACATGCCAGTTGCCAAGTGTCTGAATTTTGATCACATGATTATGGGAATGTTGCAACATTATAAGTATATAAGCATAAATAGTTGTAAATCACTTTTTTCAGTGCCTTTTTAACTTCGGTAAATAAATGAATTCTTGTAAATCAAGGAATACTTGGTATTATTTTTTGCTTCTTAAAAATTGCTGGGCCCTTTTTGGTTAGTTGCTAATAGAATGAGTTTATAATATTTTGTGAGCTGGCTTTAGAGGACCTCAAAAAAATCTAGGTAGGAATGTTCTTGATATTGTTTTGACAAGACCCCATTGTTCCCAGGAAAATTAAAATGAAACTGTCACGTCCATGTAATTACGAAGAGTTGAGCTCAGTTTAAGAAAGGTTTTATCTAAATGTGTCATCATGATGTTATTGTTGTTAGATATAACATGGTTTTATATGCCTTCAATGTCTTAAAAAAGGATTTATTCATAAATGTGTTACATGAAATGAATCTTTTCCTGTGCCATTAAATCCATATATTTTATTTTCACTGTTAGCTTTTATGTCACCGATTAGCATATGTATTGCTGTTGTCATGACTTTTTGACACAAGAGCTGTTGGCGTTTGCCTAGTCAAAAGAGAAAGAATGTTGTTGATTCCTTTTTCTCTCTGCAGTCTGTGGCTCAACAGTAGTACCTGTGAAAGGGATTTAGGTGACCTAGTAGTTCACTGCTTAAGTATGAATCAACAATGTGCTGCAGCTGCCTAAAAGGCCAACACTGTCCTAGGCTGCATCAAAAAACAAGGATAGCATCAAGATCACATGAAGTGGTAGTACTTTGTCGTGTGAGGACGACTCACACCCTGGTCAGCACTTCTTTACCCTCCTATCACCAGGAAGGAGATATAGAAGCATAGCCAGCCACACAAACAGGCTGAAGAACAGTTTTCATCTGTGGGCTGTCAGACTCCTGAATGCGAAATAACATCATAACTACGTAGCACGGTGGACTTGCAGGGCTGGCGCAACGTGTACCATGTTCACACTGGTGCAATAGGACTGGGTGTTTGTTAATATGATTTATTGGGTATGGGATTTTCTGTCTTCGCTGTGAGTTGTTTTGTTTTGGGGGGGGGTTCACTGAGGGAGCTTAACCAATCTCATTGTGCGCCGATAATAAAGATTTGAATTTGAATCTGAATTTGAATTTATATTGAACTAATAAGGTTATACTTGGAATACTACATCCAGTTCTGGTCATAATACAGAAGAGATGCTAAGGCCCTAGAAAGAGTGCAGAGAAGAGTAACAAAGATGATAAGGGGACTGGAGGCTAAATCATATAATGAACGGTTAAGAGAACTAAGTATGTTTAGCCCATAAGGGGTGACATGATGGCCATCTTCCAATACTTGAAGGGCTGTCACAGGGAAGAGGGTGTCAATTTATTCTCCAAAGTACCTGAGGGCAGCAATGGATAGAAGCTCAATGGATAGAAACCTGGGACTAAAGAGATATTTCCTGACAGTAAGAACAATTAGTCAGTGGAACAGCTTGCCTCCCAAAGTTGTGGGTGCTCCATCAATGGAGATTTTCAAGACAAGATTGTCCAGGATGCAATAAACTTCTGCCCTGCCCAGGGTGTTGAACTAGAAGACCTCCAAGGTCCCTCCCAGTCCTAGGATTCTATGATTCTTAGAAATTTGATCCAGAGGAGTTCAAATGCTTCAGAATTGTAAAAGAAATAATGTTGGAGAAACCCCCAGGAAGAAGCAACTCGAAGAAATTCCTAGTGGACAACCATTTAGATATGAGTCAGCAGTGTGCAGCAGCTGCTAAAAAAGCCAACACAGTTCTGGGCTGCATAAACAGAAGGATAGAATCAAGATCACGTGAAGTGTTAGTGCCACTTTATAATGCCTTGGTAAGGCCACACTTGGAATATTGCATCCAGCTTTGGTTGGCACGATGTAAAAAAGATGTTGAGACTCTAGAAAGAGTGCAGAGAAAAGCAACAAAGATGATTAGGGGACTGGAGGCTAAAACATATGAAGAACGGTTGCAGGAACTGGGTATGTCTAGTTTAATGAAAAGACGGACTAGGGGAGACATGATAGCAGTGTTCCAATATCTCAGGGGTTGCCACAAAGAAGAGGGAGTCAGGCTGTTCTCCAAAGCACCTGAGGGTAGAACAAGAAGCAATGGGTGGAAACTGATCAAGTAAAGAAGCAACTTAGAACTAAGGAGAAATTTCCTGACAGAACAATTAATAAGTGGAATGATTTGCCTGCAGAAGTTGTGAATGCTCCAACACTGGAAATTTTTAAGAAAATTTTGGATAACCATCTGTCTGAGATGGTGTAGGGTTTCCTGCCTGGGCAGTGGGTTGGACTAGAAGGCCTCCAAGGTCCCTTCCAACTCTGTTGTTGTTGTTGTTGTTGTTGTTGTTATAATTATAAATCATCTCTTATTTTTCTTTGAATTACAAAAACATCTGCAAATGAAATGATTCTTTCATTTTGCAAAGAAGCAACTGTCATTCTTTGCTTTTCTCTTCGTTTTTATATGCAGAGTTCCATGCATTAACTATTCTATGCATGGAACAACCAATCATGCCTTAAGAAATTGTTCACTCATATCCCTTATGCAAATTTAGGCAACCTTTTCTATAGAACTATAGGCTGAGGCTAAAGCTAACATCTGTGTACAGTACTACTTTCTGTAACTATTCTACATCAAGTCAACCCTAGTGTCTAATCACCTCCGATCCAACAGGTTGCATTTCCTTAAATTAAATGCAAATTCCAGTCAACCAACATTCTCCTTGCTTATGAATTGTTCTTTATTTCTCCTGGACAAAAGCTCTCTTCCTCTACTCCTTTTACAGAACCTTTAGTGTTAGGGCCGTACATGGGGTGAAGGGAATAAGGCTTCCCTTGTTCCTGTGTTTGGAAGAACACAATGCCCCTTCTTAAGATAAAAGTCTTGTCTTTCTCTTCATCAAAGAAGCATTTATCTTTCCCCCTCATCACTAGTTTCCTCCTTTCCTATACAGTGGATCCATCATTCAGCATGTGGTATGTGTCTGCATGTGCTTTTATTCTTTGAAAAAAAAATCATTAATTCTCCAGTGACTGAGAGCATTAAATATGATTTACGTGACCATCTAAAAACTAGAAAACACAAACTCTCCCATTTTGTTTTTAAAGAATGTTTAAGGGTTCCAAACCTGACTTTTATTTTTAATTATGATGGGGAAAGGTGATTTTCTGCAGCTGATCTCACCTCTCAGTCCATATCTCTGGAAGGTTTTATGACTAAGATTAGCAATCTTGTACAATACAAGTGATTGTGACATAGATTAAGACTTACAAAAATAGTCATGTTCTCTTTTCTCCGTTTTCTAAAAGCTCTGACTAGCAAAAGAACATTAACAACATTTTGAAAAAACTTTCTGTTGTCAATATTGCAATGCTGATTGTGGCACATCTGAATAACCTAATCAGATCCAAAATGGACTGGATATTGCTTTAAGGGAGAGTGAGTGGATAATATCACTCTCTCTTCTGTCTGTCTATTTATTATATTTATCTATATCATAATTATCTTCTATCCCATTTATATTAATCTCAGTGGTGTTTCAGTTTTTTTTACTACCGGTTCTGTGGGTGTGGCTTGGTGAGCGTCGCAGGGGAAGGATACTGTAAAAGCTCCATTCCCACCCCACTCCAGGGGAAGGATACTGTAAAATCTCCATTCCTTCCCCAATCCAGGGGAAGGCTACTGCAAAATCCCCATTTCGTCCCAATCAGCTGGGACTTGAGAGACAGAGAATAGATGGGGGCGGGGCCAGTCAGAATTTTTACTACCGGTTCTCCAAACTACTCAAAATTTCCACTACCGGTTCTCCAGAACTGGTCAGAACCTGCTGAAATCCACCTCTGATTATTCTCCAGTTCAAACATTGTGATTATGGGCAGCTTACAAAGTACAAGAATCAAACAATTCCTGCAAAAAGTGAAAAACGGTAACTGATAAGCAGTCAGGAATTCATATTTATTTTGCTCTTCTGGATGGAAACTCCAACCATCCTGTCCCAAACACCTAAGCAAACAGCCAAGATCCTATTGAAGGACCTCTACGTCAGGAGTTGGGAACACAGGAATGGCATTGCTTCAAGGATGGGACCCAAAGCATGCCCACCTTATTGCAATATCTAGAAGAAGCAGATAGCATTGGAGAAAGGCAGTCCCACGGATTATATTACTATGCCATGCAGGGCTTTATAGATGATAACAGGCACCTTGAATTGCACCCAAAAGTCTGTAGGAAATCAATGCAGCTCAGAGAGTAGAGAATAGAGATATCATATAAACGTACCTGTAACTAGCAATGCTGCTGCTTTCTGGACCATTGTAGCTTTCAGGTGATCTTCAAGGACAGTGAAGTATGATGCAACAGTCCAACTAGGAGGCATGAGTGACAGCAAGCAGGGCAGGAATTGGTACATTGAGCACTCAAGACAAATTTATAAAAAGGCCTTCTGAACCTAGTTGTCACCTACGGTACTTTTCAAAAAGGGCTGCAACTCCAGGACGACTCATGAATTATATTTTGGCTGGTTGTGCGCCTGCAGGTCCCTTCAGGGCTTGAAGCAGTTGAGATGGCTGGTGTCTCCTTACAGGCATTGGAATACAATGAAAGCAAGATGGCTGCTGTCCTCAAGGCATCATCTCTTGGTTTCAGACTGCTGGCTGGTTCTCTCACAAGACTTACCAGCCTGATCCTGCTCCCATTTGAGACTTGATGCCAAAATTGACCATGCTAACCCTCCAGAACATTAAAGACTGGTAGAAACAGACTGTCCATCTTGCCCCCAAGACACCAAGGGAGCTGAATATGAAAGATTATTCATGATCATTACTACCAAGAAGGTGATCTTCTATTTCTCTGCCATGATGGACGGGATATCAAACAGTGATATTACCAATAGAAGCAAATTGAAAAATGTGGTGGTAATAATTAGTCGATAATCTAAAGTTCTTGGAAACTTCTTTGAACAATAAAATTATTTTCTAATTTACAATGCAATCCTGTTTAATGTTATTTATTCCCATTAATTAAGTTTACCATTTTTATCTCTTTTAAATGGCCTCCATTTTTCTTATGTGTTGGTGAGTCCTCTTTAAATGTACAGCAAGTTCAAGATTTATGCAACTCAAAAGGATTTATTGTGTACTAAATATTAAGTTTGGTAGCTACTTTTCCATCTAACAAATTTTATTCATAGCTTTCATAGCTGCAGCTCACATGCTCAATGCAGTGTAGTTGGACTGATGTAGGGTTTAAATTGGTATAAGGCAGCAAAGGATAGCAGTTTATTTATGCAGATAACATGTAAATCAGATTAAAACACATCACAATTAGCAAATGTAATGTGTTCACACCCCGTTGTGGTTGCTGAGACCTTTTGAGAGAGCCTGAAACCTGATGTATGCAAGTTCAACAGTTTCCCAGTCAGTGGTGCTGATAAAAGCTTACTTTTCCAAAATGGTCATTTTAAAGATCTACAATAGTTGTACTCAGATATGATTTAGAACAAGGGTCTGCAACCTTAAACACTCAAAAAGCCATTTGGACCCATTTCCCACAGAAAAAAACACCACAGGGAGCCACAAAACCTGGATGGGTGTGGCCAACTTAACGTCACTCACTGCCACCCAGTCACATGCCCCTCCAGCCACGCCTACCAGCCAGTCATTAGGGCAGAGAACCAGGAACCACAAAACCCTTTTCTCTCTCCCCCTCTTCCTCTCTGTCTGTATCTCCCTCTTCCCCATACCTATCTTCTCCTCTCTCCCCCTCTCCCTATCTTCCCCATACCTATCTTCTCCCTCTCTCCCCTCTCTGTCTCTCCCTTTTCCCCTCTGTATCTATGTCTCTCTCGCCCTCTCCATCTATGTCTCTCTCCCCTCTTCCCATACCTATCTTCTCCTCTCTCCCCCTCTCCCTATCTTCCCCATACCTATCTTCTCCTCTCTCCCCCTCTCCCTATCTTCCCCTTCTCCCCCTCTGTATCTATGTCTCTCTCGCCCTCTCCATCTATGTCTCTCTCCCCCTCTTCCCTATCTCCCCCTCTGTATCTCTCCTCTCCCACTCTGTATCTCCATGTCTCTCCCCACCCCGGTATCTATGTCTCTCTCTCCCCTCATCTGTATCTCTCGTGTATCTCTCCTCTCTCCCAACTCCTCTCCCTCTCTGTATCTCTCTGTATTTCTCCCTCTCTTCCTGTCTCCCTCTTTCTATCCCATCTCTCTCCCCCTCTGCATCTGTCTCTCCCCTTCTCCCCATCTCTCTCCCCTCTGTATCTCTCTCTCTCTCTGTCTCTCTCTCCCTCTCTGTCTCTCTATCTCCCCCTCTCTCTTGGAAATCCCAGCAAGCTCTCCTTGGGGCTCTTCACTACTTTTCATTCTTCTTTTTGGAAATCTGGGCTGGCTAAGGAACGAGCGTGAACTTCAGTGGAGACTTCCCTTTGGGCGACCCTCCTCCTTCTCCTCCTGCGACCCCCTCACTTATCTTCAAGCAAGAGGCGGGCTCGGCCAAAGGGCAGAAAAGGCGCACGTGGGGCGACCAGCCGCTTGCTTGAGGGTCTCCCAACTCATGCGCACTCCCAGCCCCGCCACAGTCGGCCAGGGGGCCAAAAGAGGAGGAAGAGGAGGGTTTCCTGAAGGGCTCGTTCCTCAGCCAGCCCAGATTTCCAAAAAGAAGAAAGAAAAGGAGTAGCAAAGAACCCCAAGGAAAGCTCGCCAGCTTGGTCCAGCCTTGGCTTTCCTGACCCCCAAGGTGCAAAGTTCAGGGGAGCCAGCCCCTTTTTCCCACTGCCCTGAGCTTCTTAAAGCCACAGCTGGACACTGTGGGCCTATCCCCCTTTCCATTGTCCCTTCCTCCTGGATCCCATTCCCACCCCACCAACCCTCATGTTAGTGAGGCCAGCGTTGGTTGCAGCCAGGTTGGGGCAGTGTCTCAGGGCGGCAAGCAGGTTGCATGTCTCCCCAAGCAACTAAGGCACACCCGGCACTAACAAGGACTGGAAGAAGCTCCAGCAAGAGTGAGGAGCCAGAGAATCAGCCCCAACCGCTTCTCTATCCCCTGCCATCGCCCTTAACTTCTCAGGACAGCTGAGGAGTGAGGTGGAAGGGAGGGACCAGCCAGTGATGGGACAGGGAACCACAGCAGAGGACCCAAAGAGCCGTAAGCAGCTCTGGAGCCGCGGGCTGCCGACTCCTGATTTAGAAAGTTGACATACTTAGATATTATTACTTTTGTCTTTAATTCCTTGGGTCAGTTTGTCTCAACATCAAACTTGTGTCCATTACTGTATTTATCTTTGCACAAAGTTTATCTCCTCTGTCCTACAGTATATAAAATTCAGAGGGATATTGCTGGCAAAAATGCCATATGTCATCATATAATATATGTGTTGGGACCAGTGATGGTGCTGTTAGGATAGATGTGGTGGCAAAGTAGTTTTGGTGTAAGGTCTGTTCCCATTAAATATCATTGTCCCTATTATTTTTTGTTATTTGTTAAAATCAGATTGGGTGTTATCTGTATGCAGATATGGGCCTCCCATACATGACCTGAGGAAATGCAGTGTGATTGTCCACTATGGGCTACACTATCTACATTGTACCACAGATAAGCATGGCTGTCCTCCTACAAGGTCTATTGTGAACAAATTTCTCATCAGTAATTTCAGAGATAACAAACTTGGATCAAGACTTAACTTACAACATTTCTCTGATATAATGCAGAGAGTTAACAATTGGTGTATTTTGACTTCAATGAACCAAATTGGAAATTTTTACTTCTTTGTTGTATTACTGTTACATACTGAGTTGGTGTGAATCGAAAGCATGCAACTAACAAATCAATAAAAAGGCCCTAATGGTTTTCATGAGTTCTTCTTTTATAAATACTATAAGTTCTATGTCAGTAGTGCTATGTAAGTAATATTACAGTACTATGGGTGTATGTCAGTCTGTAGAATAATTTTTTACAATATTTGATGCAAGAAGCCAATAAAAACAAATATTAGAAAACAATTTATGTTCATTTCAAAATCTATACAGAAGATTCCTTGATAGGGGTTCCCATTAACAGACCAAGTTCAATGCAAAAACAATTTATAGATGCTAGCAATTTAACTCCAGTATTTATAGGATTGGAAATTTTCCACACAATTCTAAACATATTTTCTGAAGTCCATAGCAAAAATAAATTGAACATGAGCTGGAATAAGTGAAACATTTCACCTTATTGGCACAGCATTTCACAATATTATGTGATTGCCATTTAAATTAAAAGGAGGGCGCTTCGGTTCATTATTTGCCAAGTTCTATATTTCTAATACAGAAAGTTTCATACTAAATTGACATGATTCTTTCATTTCATACTACATTGACATGATTCTTCTCTGTGGGTATATGGCTGAATGCACAAATAAAGAAAATGCTTCATTTTCATTTCAAAAAGCTAAAGATCAAAGGGTATTAGTTGCCCCTGGGATTTTGTATCATCTCCTGACATATATGTGTGGAACTATATGTGTGACTTGAACCCAAGGTCACATCCAATTACAGACCAAATTTTAGCAAAGGAGTTGTTTAGAGAAATAAAGCTGAATACAACAAGAACTCAGAAAATGTATTGGTTCTATTTTATCATCAAAACTGTATGTTTTAAAATTTACTTGGTTGTATTTAATTCAAACTAACGTATCCTCTCTCTCTCCTCAAGCCTGTTTACTCAGCTGGATACTCACAGGGTCCAATTTTTTTCTCCTTGGTCTTTGAACGCTCATATAATTGCCATTCATATAAGTAACTTGCTCACCTACTGTGCTGTTATCATGCATTTGCTCATATGTAGTATCAGGCAATTCTTCAAAATAAATTTTCAGCCTCCCAATTCTGTTAACTACTGTACATGAAAAGAAAGATAAGATGATCACAAATGTGGTTCAGAAAGACAAATGGGAATAGTGAATATACCCACTAGTTTAATACCTAAAAATAATAAAAATAAAATATGTCCATTAATAGAGATCAGATATTTTGACTTATTCTCTTCCATATGTAAAGTACTTTTCATTACTGAGTGTTATATGCACATTTCGTATGCAAACCTGTGCTATTAAACATCACACTTGATAATATACCACATATAGTAATTATATATATATATATATATATATATATGTGTGTGTGTGTGTGTGTGTGTGTGTGTGTGTGTGTGTGTGTATATATGTATGTATGTATGTATGTATGTATGTATGTATGTATGTATGTAATCATCTGTGAAATATCCATTACATCCAATAAAATTATAACAATAATGAATAACAGAAGTGACAAAATATATTGCTCTAATGATTTATTTCATGATATTCTGCATATGGAACTACAACTATGGTTAGAGGGTTTCTTAATTTAAACCATAAAAACCAATGTGCAACATGTTTACTACAGATGGAATTCTGTAAGGAATTTAGGATTTGAATTCAAATATTAGAAAACTGTTCAAATATACACATTTTTGTAATCAACATTACACCTCTTAAAGGAATACAAGCACACAATAGTTTATTTATAAATAAGATTTCCAAAAATACAGTACAGAACATTTTTAACAGAAGTAAATTAAATCACCCACATTTTTAAAAAAATCATAAATGTAACCCAAATATAATCACCAATATAAGTACAAAAATAAAGTCTACAAAGTAAACACATTTTTGTTCAGGATATTACTGTACAATAATAACAGTAACCTTATAATCTGATATTATCCACAAATTCCCTTCTCCCAATGATATCTGCACACAATAGTCCAACAGTTAAATGAAAGCCGCAATGAATGCTGAATGTAAACAGTTTTGATGATTTTAGAAATAGTCTAGATACAACAGGTGTAAATCAAACAGTAGAAGAGTTAGATTTGGAATAAAAAAAATTAATTTCCTGTTACAAAATTTTATCCTTTATGTGTCATCATCGAACAAGAGTTATCATGGCTGCAAATTGTTCAGAACAACCACTACACTTTTTAGAATAGCAAATGAAAAAGATACTTCAAATGATAGTGGAACTAATGTCCCTCCATTTCTAAATATACAGCTATCAGTAGCTCTCCATGTTCTAATGTTCAGAAATTATTAAATGGAAGTCCATGGGATTGTGTAAAAATAAATTCCCCGGGAGCTGGACTTTATAAACCTGAGTTGTGGTTGGAAGGATATCCTTACCTCAGTATTTTTAGGCAGTTTTCTACTGTTATCTGATTTCTTTTGGTAAAACTACTCTTATTTCATGTTTTAGGAAACCATTCTTTAAAAAAAATGCATTTATTAGGGTTAAGTATATTATATTATAAAAAGCAATTTTTTTTTGTGGAATACAATCGACTTGCAGAGATTATACAGAAAAATGTGTCTTCTGAAATATATCTAGGTCTAAACGCTCCTAGAACTCAAGGGACAGTTACTACGACACATTGCCATATTCATTAACAGTGAAAAATTGCTACTGTATATACTTCCATAGATGCAGCATATGCCAGCTGAAAGTTCTGGTGGGGGTGGTTTTTTATTTTTATATCTTAATATATTATTATTCTTACCAGATTTTAAAGATATTTATTTTGAAAATAATCATTCATCATCTTAATTATTGCTACCCACATTTCTCTTAAACTATGACATTTCAGGAAATTCCTACACATTTCACTTTGTCAGACTGAAGGACACTATTCTTGCTTTATTGTTACAAGTGATCAGCAACTAAGGCAAAAGTCAGAAGTAGAATGCAAATAGAGCATCCTGTTTAGAGCCTCTATTTTCCACTTCTAATTATTGTGAGAAATAGGTGCGCAATTGCATCACTTTTTCACTCCCAATATCATTATACACACACAAGGTCCGTCTGGCAGGCTTAGGCAACAGTGATCAAGAGGCAAATTTCTAGAAAAATTGTCCTTACATAAGTGTGGGATTTTTTAATCTCTCATTGAATTCATTAAGTTTCCATTAAATACAGTTTGAAAAACTCTGCTTCAGAGGTCCTGGATGGAAGCTGTTTAAATGGGGTAGCAACCTAAGGATAAAGATCTTCTGGTGGTACAGTATGCAACATCAAATTGCATGTACAATAAATATGCTATCATTAGATGGTCAATAGTAAGGTAAAGGTTCCCCACGCACATATGTCTTAGTCGTTCCCAACTCTAGGGGCGGTGCTCATCTCTGTTTCAAAGCCAAAGAGCCAGTGCTGTCCGAAGACGTCTCCATGGTCATGTGGCCAGCATGACTGAACGCCAAAGGCACACAGAACACTGTTACCTTCCCACCAAAGGTGGTCCCTATTTTTCTACTTGCATTTTTTACATGCTTTCGAACTGCTAGGTTGGCAGAAGCTGGGACAAGTAACAGGAGCTCAGTCCATTACACAGTACTAGGGATTTGAACCACTGAACTGCCAACCTTTTGATCGAAAAGCTCAGCGTCTTATCTACTGAGCCACCACGTCCCTTAATGTGGCACACTGGCTAAGACATAATTGACCTTAACGGTCAATAGTAGCTCCCAATAAAATTGATAATTTGGCTTTTGAACAACCCAAACCAGATTGAAGGACAGTACCTGTGAGAGGGATCTTGGAGTCCTAGTGGACAACCATTTAGATATGAGCCAGCAGTGTGCAGCAGCTGCTAAAAAAGCCAACACAGTTCTGGGCTGCATAAACAGAGGGATAGAATCAAGATCACGTGAAGTGTTAGTGCCACTTTATAATGCCTTGGTAAGGCCACACTTGGAATACTGCATCCAGTTTTGGTCGCCACGATGAAAAAAGATGTTGAGGCTCTAGAAAGAGTGCAGAGAAGAGCAACAAAGATGATTAGGGGACTGGAGGCTAAAACATATGAAGAACGGTTGCAGGAACTGGGTATGTCTAGTTTGATAAAAAGAAGGACTAGGGGAGACATGATAGGTGTGTTCCAATATCTCAGGGGTTGCCACAAAGAAGAGGGAGTCGGGCTGTTCTCCAAAGCACCTGAGGGTAGAACAAGAAGCAATGGGTGGAAACTGATCAAGGAAAGAAGCAACTTAGAACTGAGGAGAAATTTCCTGACAGTTAGAACAATTAATAAGTGGAACGACTTGCCTGCAGAAGTTGTGAATGCTCCAACACTGGAAATTTTTAAGAAAATGTTGGATAACCATCTGACTGAGATGGTGTAGGGTTTCCTGCCTGGGCAGGGGGTTGGACTAGAAGGCCTCCAAGGTCCCTTCCAACTCTGTTGTTTTATATTATATTATATTATATTATATTATATTATATTATATTATATTATATTATATTATATTATATTATATTATATTATATTATATTATATTATATTATATTATATTATATTATATTATATTATTATATTATATTATATATTAAGGAAAGGCCCTCTAAAGTTGGGTGCTAACAGAATTCAAATCCTATCAGCAGAATTGATGGTAACCTATAAAGGCTTTGAAAAGTTATACTAGCCCCTATGCAGAGGTAAGAGAGGATCAAGATGTCTTGAAAAATAGAGCACAGCTAAGCTGATCTTTGTTAGTCACAGCATCAAGTCACCCAGAAGTTCTAAATGTATTCCTGTAATGAACCAGACGAACAAGAATTTCACTGGAAACACAGGTGATTCTTCTTCTTCTTCTTGTGCCATATCCGTCATTGGACGGATATCAGCAATCATGTTGGCAATCCTATTTTTATCAACGAAAAAGTGATGCTGAGTTTTGTCCAAACTATCCTGTTGTTAAAAGTTATCCTAATACAAAGCTCCAGAGTTTATAAAAATAAATGGTTATTTTTTTGGTCAAAGTCAATTTGCAAAATTTTTAATTTTAGTAGGAAGGTGTCTATTAAATGGCAGGAACAAATATGGAAATATGTCCATAAACAAGCGACTTTTATTTATAAGAATTACATTTGGCACAGAGCATTAAACCTTCAATGTTAGAATAGGATTCTTTTATTTAAAAATAGGTCCCATGATTTAAGAAAAACGACAGCTGTATCAGCATGAATTTTAAGTCCAAGCTTCTTGCACATTTCAGTCAAAACCACTTTCTTCTATATTTTACTTTAATAATATTGTAGCTCAACAGATACTTTTTGTCATTGAAATCTCAGGGAAAAAAATTGGATGGATTGCAATGGAACTACTTATCCCAAGAAGCTTTGCAGATGGCACAGTATGGAGGCTTCACACGCATCCAAAGCACACAGGAATTCAGGCAGAAGCGGCTGTAGGCTAACCGAGCCAAGTCCCTTGTGCTACACAGATGGCTGCCAGAATGCACAGAAGGTTCAACTAAGATGGGCTGTGGACCCCGTTAAGGATTGGAATGCTTGGACCCCCAATGTAAGCCATATACCTGGGAAAGGTGGAGGACAATGGTATGCTAGTCCTTAAAACCTCCATCAGTCAATAAAACCCAACCTATCACTCTGATCACTGGGAACTTTGCCATCAGCCTACCAATTTGCCTTCAAAATTATTCAGCTGTTATTAAAAAGCTCCTAAGCATTCTTTTAGCAGTGGATTATTCACTGACCTCTTGGTAATAATACTCCACTTAGCACATACAAGGCAGAATTATAATTCATCTTTCTAAAGGGCAACAGTGAATTAAGATTGCAATTTTTAACAAAAGTTCTGGACAATGGAAAATCTAACTTACTGTACACACAGTAGATATTGATAGCTTATAAGGTTATCTTATAAGAACACTGGGTAAGAACTTTTTATGAAGAGATAAATAGTAGTTACAAAATAGGTCCTTAGGAAACAAAACTTTTGCTAATTATTCCAAATTATTTTGATGGGATCCTAAATAAAGATGCTAAAATATATAACTAAGCAAATAATGCGGTCTAAAATATCTGTAAATAATTTAGGTGCTAAATAAATGTCCAAACATTGTATAATTTGCACCATATAATACTTAGCATTTTGTGAACAATATCTACTCTGAACACTTATTTAAATTCATGCACCAAAATCAAGAGATTATGAACAAATGTAACAGATGCAGAATAAGAAAGAAAATTAAACAGCTGTCCTACTCATATTAAAACATATTTAGTCCCAACTAATCTCTCAATTTATTATCCTAATATTATCTTTTATATACATAGGGAAAACATTTTCCTAAATCTGGGTTTTAATGTTTATGAAAATCCACAGGACTATCAATATTAAAAAAGGCAATATCTCAAAACAGACATTCTCAATACTCTCTTTAAACCAACATTATTTATTATATGCATTATATGATATTATATGTCACTATTTCAAAGAATATGGAGAATGTTTAGAATGAAAACATTTTACTGAACTTTTTATCTTAACAGGCACAAAAATCTATTTCTCTGATTCACCTTGGTTCGTGGGTTGTTGTTTTTTTAACAGGAACATAATTTTTTATGATCCATTTTAATATGATCAATGACCAGTCAAGCAGCTAACGTTATTAACTGGCAGATCAAGAAAGTACAGAATCTTATTGTATTATCTTTTCTTTTCCTTTATGGAAAGAATCTGGTGTATAATCTTGCTGCATCACAACATGATCTAATGACTTTTTTCTCCTACAAATTCATTATGTGTGTATGAAAAAATAGGGCATACAACTACCTACTTTTCTTAATAGTAATGAAATTGCACAAATCAACCAAGAGAGGGCACTTCAAGAACAAAATAAGGGTAGATATCTCAAGTACTGTACAAACAATATGGGAAAAGGTTTATGTAAGTAGATAGCATTAATTTTTTGGAAAAGACATATTCATAACACTTTTTTGCCACATTTAAACAATAATCCAGTATGGAATGCAGTCTGTTTAGTATATGTTTAGTTTTCAATGCTTTCTCAATTTTAGTTTTGAGCTAAATGTTATCAATTAACATTCTCCACAGAATAGCTTTTCTGATTTAAAATCTATTGGTGTTGCAGAAATTGGTGTTGCACTTCGTAAAATAATGCATTCAAGAGTCATTAAACCCTGTAAATGGATCCAGATATCTGAGTGACTTTTAAGACATTTGGGAGACAATGTAGTCATCTCATTTTGGAATGAAACTGAAAGGTTCTATCTGTAAATTATTTAAGTTCAATCAATATCCTATTATGTGCCAAAGTTCTCAAGGTGGAATTACCAAGGGATACTCCAAAGTTTATGCAAAACATAAAGTGATATTTATTTATATCCCAATTATCTTTATAAATAATTCAAGGAACATACCGAATATTCCTTCCTCATCCTACTGTATTCTCCACGTAACAACCCATGAGTTGAGCTGAGAGAAAGCCTGGCCCAAGGTCACCCAGGCAGCTTTTGTGCCTAAGGCAGGACTAGAACTCACAGTCTCCTGACAAAACTGGTTGTCTAGACCAATTTAGATGTAATAGTTTCATCAAAATAATTATACAGTAATGTAATAAAAATTGCCAACACTTACAGTATTTATAAGAGGAGATGGGTGTCAGATTAATGGTGAAATTCACGTTCCATCTGTGAATTATTTGGTAATAAACATATTTCACAGCTATTATAGTTCATAACATCCTCTGTATGTGTAACAACATAATATATGACTCCTATCTAACAGGGTGAAGCAACAGGATACTTGGTTCCAAGGAAGTCTCTATATTAGAGGTTGAAACTTGCACAGAATACATTGACAATAGTTTGGTTGGACTTAGGTCAAGCTGGTAATGATCGGTACTGTACTCTCCATTAGCAGGGACTGTTGCGTGTGGCATAGGTACACTACAGCTAGTAAAATAGTTTACACCTTCTCTTACTAAAAGGTGATAGGGGAAAGAATAGTTAAGCAAAGCTAAGTTGGACCACAGGGGTTATTACCTATTAGGCCCATCAGGGAACAATCTTGACAAATAGAAGATGAGGAGCACAATGTGGAGCATTAAAGAAATAAAGCATTAAATAAATAAATAATGCATGGACTAACTAACAAGTGAAATATAAGAAAGAAAAATAAATATGTTGTATGTCTGTGAAACATTGAAGGAGGCGTAATAGATGAGAATGTAGGAGGTTCATACTTGTTGAGTTAAAGAATATGCTATAAAATAAAAATAAAGATCTAGTTCCAATAATGAATGGGTCAAAATTGTGTCAGAAAATATAAACTGGTATTATTTATGGGTGCATACAAAAGTATGAACCTATAAGTTGGTGATAGTTGCCCATTTATGTTCCGAGGTAAGTAAATGGTAGAAAAAGCATGAAAGCAATTTATGGAAAATGTGCAATGTAATGAATGAATGCAATTCAAGTGAAAACATTGGTCTTCTAGGTCAGGGGTGTCAAACTCAAGGCCCAGGGGCTGGATCCAGCCCGCAGGGTACTTAGATCTGGCCCACAGGACTACCCTGGAAACAGCGAAGGACCAGCCCGCGGTGCTTCTGTCAGTGAAAACAGGTTCCCGAGCTCTGTATTCAGTTGCCACGGCCTCCTGCAACCCTCTGCCAGTGAAAACGGGGCTTAGGAGGGGCCCTCCCTCCTGAGTTCCATTTTCACTGTCAGAGGGTTGCACGAGAACATGGCAACCGAAAACGGAGCCCAGGGGCCTGTTTCTCCCTGGCAGAGCACTCGGACAACCACAGGCGCCCCCAACAGGAGTGACATCGAGCTGGCCATGCCCACCCTGGCCACGCCCACCCCGGCCTCCTGAGGACAAACAGCCCTGATGTGGCCCTCAATGAAATTGAGTTTGACACCCCTGTTCTACGTCATTTGAATGAAGTAAAAGAAAATATAGAAAAGGACTGGACTGTTTAGACACCCCAAAATGAATGAGAATGGTGAATATCTGGTGAGTATCTGCTTAGAAAAAGTTGCATTTTTTTTCAAATTCATAAGCATAATTCAATTCATTTGTACATATAGCAAGCACATAAATTTAAAAGCCTAGTTGACTTGATTGTTTATGATGAAAGCTTGGAGGGGATAGAGGCATGGTAAGAGAGGCTCTGAGTGTGGAACAAAACATTTTTGGGACTGTTAAGAATGGATCTTCAGAAAAAAAATGACCATGACGGAAAAGGAAAATGAAAGAAATGAAAGCCAGCCAATTTCAGAAAGATGACATAGCTATCTTTTATGAAAAAGTGTTAGAAGACAAGATAATCTCCAATAAGAATGAATGGAAAGTAGACATAAGGAAAGAGGATATGGAAGCTGTTCGAAACAAGTGAACAGAATGTTATATTAACAGATGCATGTATAATCAGTGTAAACATCTGTCAGAAATGGTTTAGCATAATTGTTGTTTTTGTATATCAACTGAACTAACATCTGTCATCAGTATTTATTCTGTGTGCCATTACTCATAAAATGATATTGATGTTCTAGAACATAACTGTACACCAGTCCAGATCTGTAGGGAAAAGGTGATTTGAAGCATCCCTGCACGCACCCCTTAGCAACTCAAAAAAAGCAACATCTGTTCCTGGGGCTGCCTCACTAGCCAATATTTATCTGCCCCCAAATACAGGTAGTTCTTGACTTACAACAGTTCATTTAGCGACAGTTCGAAGTTACAATGGCACTGAAAAAGTGACTTATGACCATTTTTCACACTTATGACCATTGCAGCATCCCCATGCTCATTTGATTTACATTTGGATGCTTGACAACTGGTTCATATTTACGATGGTTGCAGTGTCCGGGGGCCTTTTGCAACCTTCTGACAAGCAAAGTCAATGGGGAAGCCAGTTCACTTAACAATCGTGTTACTAACTTAACAACTGCAGTGATTCACTTAACAGATATGACAAGGAATGTCGTAAAACAGAGCAAAACTCACTTAACAAATTTCTCACTTAGCAACATAAATTTTGGGCTCAATTGTGGTTGTAAGTTGAGGACTATCTGTAACTATGGGCAGTTAGATATGGCAGGCTTGCAGCTCTTATAAGCACAAAGGCTTATAACAAAGTACAGTACAGATGCAAGAACTGAAGTTATCTTTCACTTCTTGACTTATTTGGCAAACGTAAGTGGAGAAAGGCCAAGTGAATGAAAAAATGCATTCTCAACAATGCACATAGGTACATCATGCCTGTTGTAAGCCTGAGCTTGAGCCAACATGTCTTCCCAGTTAGGCCTATTTATTTATTAGAAGAATATCCTGCTCTTTATCCAGAAGCTCAAGGCCACTTCCATACCCCCATATTTCTTAATTACACAAGGGGATGCTTCTTAGATAGTTTTCAAAACTGATCACTGGTTTTGTTAATATATAAGCCTCGGATCAGCAAACATTCCTTTTAAAAGAATGATCTTCCTAAAATTTTACTATTAAAAAATAGCTGGGATGCAAACCAAAAGACTAATTTATCTACAACTCAAATTGCCTATTTTTACCAATCATAATTTTGCTTTACAGGTATGCCTGCTTTGCTTATTTAGAATGTAAATACATAGTAGATAATGCTAAATGTAACATCTATATATACTATATAAATACTATTGTTAAAATATCTCCAACATATATTACTGATCTATGAACGCATGAAATTTAAATTTTAAATACTTCTAGTGGTGACAGTACAAAACAAGAAACATAGTACATAGAAACAACAACACAGTACTGTATATGTTTTCAGTAGATATGATATAGTAAATGTTGATAAATTTTATAGGCACAATCGCACCAAAATTAGGCACTTAGTAGAATCCTATGCATATCTATTCAAAATAAATCACTTATAGGTAAGTGTGTAGGATTGCAGCTTAAACGCAGAAAAACGTATCTGCCAGTATTCCATTTGCAACACAGCAGCTTGCCTGTTCTTTTGGGAGTGAATGAAAAAAATATTAAATGTATCACTAATATAAGTAGGATTTAAAAGGTGCTTAACTTTGGCTGGATCATGGCATAAGCTTTGTTTTTTTTAACTCAGGTATATACTTCTAAGACACATCTAGCACTTAAGGCTAATTATTGCATGTAGAAAAAAGAAAATTGCACATTTTATAACCTATTTTTCTTTCAAAACAGCAATGGATTTTATGCCGTGTTTTTACATAACAACATTTTTTTAAAAAAACATCAGGAACAAACATCATTCTTCATTTTAAAAATCCAGTTAAAATGCCAGTCTTCTCTAGAGATAAGCTGCATTTTAATATCATGCATCATAAATAAAAAGGCATTGGAGGCATTAAAACTGATGAATAGGAAAACAGACATTTCTACATAATCCAGCTAGCATGACTGATAAAAAAAAGAATAAGCAATTCAAACCAGTCAAGATACTTCCAAACCTGTTGCTCTGTGTAAATGACAGAATTTCTAACAAAATCAATTGTATTATCCAGTACCAAAAGAAAAGTAATATTTGTACATCAATCATTGTTTTTATTATGAACCTGCAGTGATTTCTCTGCAATGCTAATCTGAACGTAAGTACACTTTAAACGTAAATAGAGAAGTGTGCCTTAATCCCTAAGCAGAATAAAGATCTTCATTATTAAAATAAAGCCTGGGGCACATTGTGACGTCTAAGATTGGTGGGTAGATTTTAATTGACTTTAGGAGTGCCATAGTTCTATTATCACAAAACCTGCAACACACATTCAGCACGGAGAACCCATCTGTGCCTACCATCCATCTGTTTAGACGTGATTGGCAAAGTGGTAGGGAATGCGCAATGGTCGCCTTTGCCTGAAAGGAATAAACCACAGGATCTTCCAGCGAGTGCCAAAAACTTCTGAGAAGGTCTGCTGCCATGGCTTTCGAGGTCTTGATCTACAGACGACAGCATTATTAGTGAAAGACAGCACTCCCATGGTGCACTTCAGTCAACTAGAACAATACAGGTTGGCTGGGGATCCATTACTTGACTCTGATGAATTACATCTGAGCCGCCATTAAGCAAAGCTTTTCTTTCACTTCAGCGGCAGCTGAGACTTTAAGAAACACAAACTGCCTTTGCACTTATAGAACTAAGATGTCCCTCATAATCAACAAACTGTTTGCCAACAAAAGAGAGCAAAACAAAACAAATCCCCTTTCGGGACCATGCTTTGAAAGCATTGCTTTGATTGTATCAGATAGAACTTTTTTTTTAATTAAAGCACTGTGTGAATCATTGTGAAAAAGGTAAGCTAAGCTTTCATTAATGCCCTACATGTATCTCACACATGCATTTTATTGCCAAGCTCTATAAAGACTTTAACAAAACAAAATGATACTCACATTTCTTCACAACAGTTGGCCAATTTTTCTATACTTGTAATGTCCTATTTTAAGAAAAAAAAATCTTAAATATTTCTTCCTATCATGAAAATACAAAGAATGTTATTCTTCAAAAATATATACAAGTAGAACATATGTAGAACCCTTACAAAAACAAAACAGAATTTTTTTGACATATCTTTGACAATGAGGTATTCTATTTCTCTATATGTGTAAAAGCACATACAGATACATACAAAAAACATATAGATAACAAACTTTCTAGAGTTTTACTGTAATCTTACCACCCAAGAGAAATACAGATGTTTTCTGTTTCAGTGTGAGTTTCTTATTTGGTCAGATGATGTAATGTGCTGTTTCAATTGTCTGAATATAATGGATCTTTAGAGCTGTGGCCAAAATGATTTCTTTCATTTGTTATACTTGATCAAACTAGTGTGCCACTTATTATTTTAGAAAATATTATATTGAGAATAGTGAGGTATTGATTGAAATAATTCAGGTATTTTCTGAAATTAAAACATATCCTTAATTTAAACTTTGAATTAAGAAGTAATACGTTTAAAAAATAAATAAATTGCATAGTATAGCATGTAAGCCTTTTGTGGAGTTGTAATTCAGACCTTGGTCAAACTGAAACAAGAGCAAACTCTTTTAGTCTCATCCTGTATTCATTGAACTGGACAATTAAATTAATTAAAAATCTCTCCAATATGAAAGAATGCAGTTCAGCATCCTCATCTTGAGCAATACAGCCACATCAAGGATCTTTGGATCTTAGGTAATGACTGGGCTGGCAGATGACCTCTCCCAAGTCAAGGTTAATTCAAAATATCCTCCCAAGCAGAAGGAAAATCTGACATTCATTTTGAACTGGGCTTTGCTAGAGGTTCAGCATACAAAGTCACGAAGGTTATTAGATTTCTTTCAAATAATAATTTAAATTCAAATAACCTGAAGGCAAAAGGGAAAATAAATTAAAAACAATGCAAAAAATGTCAAAGTAAAAAAAAAATCCAAAAAAGGCTGAATATAAATAAACTTACATTTTACCATTCTTACTTTATTTTCACGTTTATGTGCGGGAATTTAAAGAAACAAAATTTAAGCAGACAGTGCAGATATTGTTTGACTCTATTTCACTATAAATATTCACTTATACAGAGTGTTATAACCAGATTAATATAGTATTAATACCAAGGTTGTATTCTCTGTTTCCTATTTCAAGAATTTTCATTATCTGGATTAAAAAAAAAAACTTTTAACCATGGCCATCTGGTTGACTTAACCTGGAAACTAAGCAGGATAGGATTACTTTGTATTTGAATGGGAACCAGTATGATTATAATCTAGACTAGCAAATTAAAAGACATGCACACTTCAGATTAAGGCAATGGCAAAGCACTTCTCTAAAACTGCCAAGTAAACTGATTGGTTGTATCCACATACTCACAAGAAACATAATCAAAAGGCATCTTTTATTGGGCTTAGAATTCAAACACGGACATATGCAAATTTTTGTATAAGAAACATAAATATCTTAGACATCTACCTTGAAGTCAAAGTTTTCAATATTAATGATTAACATCCAAATTCACGCACAGAACATCTCACAAACACCAAAATACAAAAGCTATACTGGATTGTGAGAGTTCTAAGATAAATATGTAACAAAATGCTAAGCATGAATGGTAAGGAAAAATTCTCAAAAAAACAAAAAAAAATCTGCTCATGCTAAAGTTGTCTAGATACTTAAGAAAAGAATAGCTTTTTGACATATATGACATAACCTATGGGAAGAACATAGCATCAAGTGAATCAATTAAAAAAAAGAACTTTAGGAAAGACTACAATTCTTTAGAATTGTACAAAAATTCATTTACACAGTAAGAAAAGAACATTATTGCAAAATTGCCTTCAGACTAAATCTAGATGTAAAAACTGTTTTTGTAAAAAGGGGGAAATACATACATTTGCCATCCTGACCTGACCTCAGGAAGCAACAGCAGGCCTTATCAGGGCATTGATTAATTCAATAACACTTCAGAAGAAATGTTTCGCTTTCTGAATTGCCAACATTTCCTGTAGTGTTTAAGCTTTCTCCCATAGCTTTACATCTAGCTACTGACCGGGAATGACCCTACTTAGCTCAGTACATCTGAGGAGATCACAGCTGGAGGCACCATAGCTCAGTGGCATCTTAAATAACTCATAAAAATAGCTTATATGAAAGAACAAGAGTGCTAAAAAATCTGTAGTATCTGCTGGTAAAAAAATAAAATAAGACACCTGAAAATTTTACCAACAGTTTCCAATTTATAAAAAGTGTTTATGAAGTCCCAACAATGTTTTTCAATTGCAAAGACCAACATTAGGGTATTATTTGCCCTTTGAAATTCAATCAGTTCCTATTTTATTAGGCTTCAGAGAATAGATGAAATAGAATTAAGAGGTCTTTCATTCTTAAATGACCCCCCTTTGTCTTTCCTCATTTCTATGATGGCTATTCTACACTTTTTTTGATTGCTTACTTAATGCACTGTACCAGGGCTTTTTAATGTCATGTCTGTCACCTCATGAATCACTCAATTGCAACAGGTAAAAAATAATCAACCAACCAATTCAAGTAGACTAAATTTTCCAATATGAGAAAAGCGTATAGCTCCTTGTACAGGTTGGGGAATGTTTTATTGGCCTAGACTACCATTTGCTCCTTATCAGCTGGAAAGTTCACTTATTCAGCCCAATTTGGGCTTACAAGGGTTGAGTTTAACAGAGGAAATGGAAATGGAAGACCTCTGGGGCTCCTCCCAAGTCATTGAAATCTTGAGCCTGTTCAATCCTTCTCTCCCTAAACAGCAGGGAAATGTGCTGCTACCATTCAGTGACCAAACCATCATTTGTGTTGTAAATGTTGTCCCTTTGATGAAGGTATTTTTTTTCTTTTTCTTTTATGTACACTGAAAGCATATGCCCCAAAACAAATTCCTTGTGTGTCCAATCACACTTGGCCAATAAATTCTATTCTATTCTATTCAAATAGTTTCCTGGAGGCCTATTTAGACATGAAGGCTAAAATCGTTGCCTCCTAGAAGCTTCCTCTACCAGGCACTCCCTTATTCTTAGAAGATTAATAGAGCATAAATGAGGTTCGCTGATAGCCTCATAGGGCACAAATTGTATTTATTTTAGGATATCTGAAAAATTATAGCCAGAGGGTAATCACAGTACAAATGACATATAATTGTAACCATTCAGAGATCAGCCACCTGTGGGCTGCAAATGCAACCCCTCTGCAGCCCATACTTCAAATATGCCTTGCAGAAATTCAGCTGTAAAATGGCTGGTGTCAGGCAATAAAATATTCTTTTCCTTTTCCCAAGAATAACATTCTTGGATTCTCTACTTACAACACAGCCTGCAAATGTCCCATATGCAGATCTACTTTTCTTCACTGAAAGTATAACATTGGATAGAACACTTGTACAATTCACCATTATTTTGATAAAAAATGTGTAAATAAATCAATTTGCTTTGATTGAACCATTCAAGAATTCCAAAAGACTAACTTGAAGGAACTTCAAAACAATACCAAAACAGATATCGCGATCTACATCTGAAATACAATGAGCTCCAGACTATCATTCTTTTTAAAAAAATCTGTTAACTCTGTTAATCATTTGCAATAACATATGGAAAATAAAAACAGATCCTGTTTAAGATTTTAAATAAAAATAATCAAAGATAATCCTTAAAATTAGGCTTCAGATTAGTCTCTTCAAAGGATGCATTTCAACTAAAAACATCTGGCAGTATTATATTGAGAGACAGATCTTTTCTAACTTTGGAAATGAGATTAGTACAGTAAATCATTCATTTGTAAGTGTCCAAGTAATTTCTAATTATTTTATCTGGGTCATGGATAATCCTCTTTTGCTAACCTCCCACAATGACATCAGAGAATCACTGCTTAAGCGATTATCCTGTTACCATATTTTCAGCAGTTACTGATAACCTGGATTTTTCATTTGTACAAAACACTCCAGATAAGTAGCTGACCAAATAAAAATCTAATATAAAATGTAGTTTTAAAAAAATCAATCCAAAATGTTTTTGCCTCCAAAATTACCAGAAAATAAAAAGGAAAGGAAAAATATTAGATATTTTATTCATTTTAACTAAATATGTATATTGTATAAAACCATACTAATTGATTGCGCAATATATTAAATACATGTTTATCATGCTAAATTTTAATTAACTTCAGATTAATTTATTATTGTTGAATTCAGATAACTCAAGCTCTGAAAAGTGCATGAAAGAATACGACGCTAAAAATACTGATTTGTATTTTTTTAAAAAATTCAGCAGCTAAGTGATTAGAACCATGCTGATAAGCTTTGTACGGGAATTGTGGAAATAAGTATACCAGGAAATTACCATTGCAATAACAGCTCTTTAAAGTCATGTGCAACCAAAAGCAAATGAACTCATTTCAAATTTCTCACTGTTATGACAATTGAAAAATAATCTGCCACTCGTTCAACAATATAGGCAGTGGTGGGATTCAGCCAGTTCGCACCATTTCGGGAGAACCGATTGTTAACTTTCTGAGCAGTTTGGCAAACTGGTTGTTGGAAGAAATCATTAGGCAGAGAATCACTTGTTAAATTACTTGAATCCCACCACTGAATATAGGTCATAGGAGGTTAACAATACCAATACCAATCATAGGAAATGTAAGTAATAGTATACATGTATACACTGCCGGAACAAAGTTCAGATCACAACTAGGGATCACAAGTAGTGTCTTGGTGTGAAAATGATTACTGTTTTATAAGTAAGGTGAGAACAACTTCCTACAAGTTACAGATGTGTGTTTAACAGGGAAAGGCTGATTCCTTTCAAATACATCTAAACCCTCCAAAACATATTTTTCCCTTCCATACAAGTGTTTTAACATATACTAGAAATAGCAACAAAAAAAAAAAAGACTCCTTGCATGTAGCAATGAAGCACATTATTTTTCTATTAAAATATACAGCAACTTCTCACTGGGAAATAGTGAAAAATGTTTTTTTAACAAAAATTATGGAGGCAAAGAAGAAAGAGGAGCCTTTTTTAATCAATACTTTAAAATGTTAAAAGATTTAAGCTTCTTTCAAATACACCTAAAGTAATCAGGAATACAGCACTTCTAAACTTTGGATTCAGGCTAACGGGAGGTGATATTTAGCCATAAGGTTACTTCAGCTGCAGACTTCGTCAGCCAAGGAATTCCAACTGGTGCGGTCAAGAAGAGTATTTTCCACTGTGACCCCAGACCTATGGAATATCCTACCACCAGAAACCAGAACTTCTGCCACCCATCTGGCCTTCTGGAAGGGGTATCAAAACCTGGTTTTGCTGGTTGGCTTGTGGCTCCAAGAGGGGCATTCGCCGCTAGAAATGATTGACAGGGTAAGAAGAAGACCTCATCCCATGCCATTTGTCTCCTTGGCTCTAGTTTTTATATAGTGTAATTGTAATTGTTTCTATAATTATCTTTTTGTGTTTGTTATCAGCCCAGAGTCACCTTATCAGTAAGAGGGATGGATCAGATAGTCCAAACTTCCTTTCTTCCTTCTTAAAAGTGCATCTAAAAGAAGATCAAAGTGTCCCCAAAACAAGGTCAGGATTTCTCCTCTTTGCTAAACTTCCCTTATCCTCTAAGGCAGAGGTGTCAGACTTGCGGCGTCACGTTCTCATCACGTGATGTATCACGACTTTTTCCTGTTCACCAAACTGGAGGTAGGCATGGCCAGCACGTGATGCATCTGGCTCGCAGGCGGCGAGTTTGACACCCCTGCTCTAAGGCTTCTATGTGCATATGAAGCACTATTAGCAACATCTTCAACTGATATGTCTTTTCTCAGAAATTTCTGCAGTTGCAAAAGGCAGCTGTATGGTCCTGGGAAGGACCAAATGCATTTAAGGAGAGGATGGCTGAATGCCTTTGCATAGTTTATTCCAAAGACCTATGCCCTTTTGAATTTGAAATATTGCCCGGTCATAACATTCATGAGTGCTGTAGATACTTTCATCTTCCATCCACTGGTTCTGAGACCAGTTTTCAAACAAGATTTCTTTGGAAAGGATCAGGACATGAAATTCAGATTACATACTGTAGATTCTTTTACATTTTTTCAACAACTCCTGAGTGGACAAAGAGAGAAGGAACCGCACAGTGAAAAAGTTTTATTTGGAGAGAGGGTGTGCACAAGTTAATGGCCACCATATTTGATATCTTCTGGTCTAATGCCTTCATCATTGCCAACTATTGATTCTCTGTATCAAACTCCTAAAAAGTACTGGATGACCTACACTGATTCTTTGTCACATATAATGAACTAGAAAAATGCTAATAAATTGAAACTAAATTATAACAAGACAGTATTACTACGGTAGCTAGTTAATTCTGAATTGAGCTGGTCCATCCTGTCCTGCAAGGAAACAAGCCTTCTTCAAAGAACGGGTTCTTGATTTATAAGTGTTCATGATCCATAATTATCATCAGGAACACAAATGCCCCTATAGATTAGGATGGCTTCTTCTAGCATAAGCTTCTGTGCCAGCCACAATCTTAATTAGATGGGGATCAGCCTGCTTCAATAATACATCCTCTGGGAAACTCTCATTTGAATTGCTATTAATGCAGGGCTGCCTCTGAAAATGGTCCAGAAACTTCAGTCAAATGATAATAAAGTTCTGAGACTGGTAGCTGGAACTCAGCACTATGAACATATTATTGCCAATAAAATGGATGTTTTTTGGTTTCCAACTCTGTTTTGACCCTTTAACATCGCACTGATTTGGGTCCAAGGTACTAACAGATGAAATCTTCAAACGTGTATTTACAAAAAATCCTGAGTTTTTCTTTTGGTGCCTGTTTCAAGAGATGTATGATAGCTGCAAGCAAAGGGAGATTTTTGAATGCTACCACCCAGCTATGCAATATGAGCTCAGAGATATGGCCTTCCAACTAGTTTCAGCAATCTTTTTCTTTTTAAAAAATTTTTTATAAGCATTTGTTCTAAGTCTTCAAATCTGCCTGTTTCCCCTCTGTTTTTATTGTTTTATATTCTTTTAACTCATTCCTAGCAAATAATTTTTGATTATAATTTTTAGTAAAGAAATTCTAACGGGATAAAAACAGTACAAATATTAGAAAAGAAATAAAGAAAATAAGGAAAAATAAAGATCAGATAAGAAAGGAAAAAGAAGACAATGTTATAAAGATGCAGCATCTGATCTTAAGAATGGTTATAAATGTATTTATATTTTACCCCCTCTCTTAAAATTACATGCTAAGATTACAATTCCCTTCTTTTTAGTCTACCCTTTCTAATCGTCAAGCCTATAAATCACATAAATCATTTTTCAATAAAAAAATCTATAAAGGAATTCCAGTCACTAATAAATGTGATTATTGTCCTTTCCCTAATTAGGCAAGTCCATTTTGCTATCTTCTTCATCAATTATTCATTTGTTGGGGTATTTCAGACTCTGTTTTTATGCATATAATTGTCACGCATTAGTTATCAAATACAAAAACAATGTTCCATGATTTTTTTTTTAATTGTGTCTCTGTTAGTCCCAGCATTCTTTGCAAATAATTGTAGAATGTTATTCATTTAACAGTATGATTTTCCCAGTTGTAACAAATAGTTGTGAAAGTTGGACCATCAGAAAGACTGAATGAACTGAAACCTATAAACCTTTTCTTTTATGTACACTGAGAGCATATGCACCAAGACAAATTCCTTGTGTGTCCAATCACACTTGGCCAATAAAATTCTATTCTATTCTATTCTATTCTAAAACTATACTGCTGGGGAAAATTGCTGAGAATGCTTTGGATGACAAGAAGAGCAAATTGCTCAGTACTAAATTAAATACAATTAGACTGTTTCCGGGAAGCACTTATAATGAAGCAAAAACTTAAATATTATAGATACATAATGTGAAGGCAAGAGTTATTAGAGAAGACCCTGTTGCTTAGAAAAGTTAAAGGCCAGAACAAGACAAGATGTTTAGATAATACTGTTGTGTAATACAACACAAGTGGGAGTTTACAAGAACTCAAAAATAGTCGCTGTTGACAGACAAATCTGGCAAATTGAAAGCATTGGGTCACAAAGTGTTGGAAACAACTGAACAGCTGAAGAACAACAACAGATTATATATTTTCAGCACTGCATAAATATATTCATAAAAATATTTCAAAGAAATTAAATACTTACATTAAATACACCAATTAGCTGAGTATAAAAGAGTCCAGTAATTCCAACTAACATAATTAAACCCATGAATGTCGATATTCTTATTAGGGCAAGCTCATGTCTGAACACAAAGACATCCTGTAAAAGAAAATATAAGTTTAATGTTGTTATTCTGATAAGCAGGAAATGCAAAAGGGTACTCCAAAATTCAAAATTACAGGTTCTTTGGCCAAAATATGAGTAGCAAAAAAAGGTGTTCCCTCACACTTTTTTTGCTACTCATATTTTGTACCACTGTAGATTGTTACTCCAGGAGTCAGCAATGCATACCCTGATCCTATCCTACATAGCTGATACACTTTAAAAACACAAATAGAGCAAAAACTATTGCTAAAACTAAGTCTTGCAACAACTTTTGTGTTTCCTTATGACAGTTTATGAAATTTTGACATTTGTAATGACTTCGATAATTAACAAGAAATATGTATGCTATACACAATTCCTTTCTAGAGCGATCTTGCAAAATTACTCCTCCTACTGGACAAACAACTGCAGTATCTGCAGACTTTCCAACAAAATATGTACTATTTTACTCCTTTATCAAATACTTCTATGCTGCAGTCATTCCAGCAGAATGTGCAAATTATAGTCAATTCTACTACACTAATATCTGTTAGTTCATATGTATAAGAAAAGCTTTTATAGTCTACAAGCTATTTAATGTAATGTGGACCTATTTTAATATTTATACATTAAAAACATTAAATATTTTTACAAGTTGGATCTTGCTGAAGTTTGCCATAAATAAAATTACCACCAACAATACAGCTATCCTCCAAAAAGACCTTAACTTTTTATCTGAATGGTCTAAAACTTGGCAACTCCAAATCTCAACCAACAAATGCTCAGTCTTACATATTGGAAAAAAGAACCTAAACACTAAGTACAAGCTTGATGGACATTACTTTACTGATGACCCCGACCCTGTTAAAGATCTTGGAGTTTTCATATCAAATGATCTAAGTGCCAAAGCCCACTGTAACTACATCGCAAAAAAGGCCTTAAAAGTTGTAAACCTAATCTTGCGTAGCTTCTTCTTCAAAAACACTACACTACTAACCAGAGCATATAAAACATTTGCTAAACCAATTCTTGAATACAGCTTGACTGTTTGGAACCCATACCACATTTCTGACATCAATACAGTTGAACATGTCCAGAAATATTTTACAAGAAGAGTTCTCCACTTCTCCGAATACAATAAAATATCCTATGCCACCAGACTTGAAATCCTGGGTTTAGAAAATTTAGAACTACGCCGCCTTCGACATGACCTGAATTTAACTCATAGAATAATCTATTACAATGTCCTTCCTGTCGAAGACTACTTCAGCTTCAATTGCAACAATACACGAGCACACAATAGATTTAAGCTTAATGTTAACCGCTCCAATCTTGATTGCAGAAAATATGACTTCAGTAACAGAGTCGTTAATGCTTGGAATACACTACCTGACTCTGTGGTCTCTTCCCAAAATCCCCAAAGCTTCAACCAAAAACTATCTACCATTGACTTCACCCTATTCCTAAGAGGTCTGTAAGGGGTGTGCATAAGAGCACAAATGTGCCTACCGTTCCTGTCCTATTGTTTCCTTTTGTTATATCCAATTAATATAGTTATTACATACTCATACTCATATATATGCTTATATATTGTATACTTATTTCATACTTATGCTTATATATACTGTGTGACAAAATAAATAAATAAATAAATAAAAATAATTGATAATTTGATTCTATCTGCAGTGCAGCCTAATGAACAGAGTTGTGACAATTGTTGCATGATAGAGATGTTGTGACTATGATGCATTATAGAAAAGCTGAACTAGTCCTATAATCAATCAGAAAGGTAATAATGCTTCAGACCACTTGTAAAGAGAATGAGAAAGAATTAAATATGACAAGGCATTAATTGCTGCAGTTGACACTGTGTAAGGTGAAATATTGATTATACTGAATTTTTGTCTTAATAAAACAGGTTTTCCTCACTATTTTTGTTCCTTATTGCCAAAGGACAATTGTTCCTTATTTATCATGCGGACATTTACAGCGGCTGACCTTCTTGCCCTGCGAGATTCCCCTCTCTCGCGGGTCTGGCCCCCCACATTATCGAGGGCCCATCTTGAGGACGGGTTTTGGAACCCGAGATGGCATGCCAAAATAGGAGACTCAGGGATTTTAATTAATTATTTTAATAGGGTTTTAAGGGAATTTTAATGGGAATTTTAAGGGAGGTGGGAACTGAAGGGTCTGGGTTGGAGGGAGGTAGTGTCGGGTGGGGTGGAGGGTTAGGGCGGGTGATGGGGTAGCCCGTCGGGAGGAAACCAGTTCCAGCGCATGCTCGTGGCGACTATCAAATGGGTTCGGAGGTTATGAAGTGTGTTCCTTTGTGTGAGGTGAGTCTATTTGCACGGTAAGTGGGAGGGGCAGATATGGCGGAAGGGGATCGTATCGACATAGGGGTCACGCGTTCGATGTATGCAGGCGATCGCGTGCCCGATCTGACTTCTCCCGTTCCCGGATGGTCAAGACCCTCAGAGCCTGGGCCTTCGTCTGATGTTATGCAACGCACGGTCCGTGGCCAATAAGGCCCCTAATACATGATCTGATTCAGGGGTGCAGCGGATATTATAGGCGTTACGGAGACCTGGTTGGGCACTGAAGGGGTGTGCCCTGGTGAGATGTGCCCACCGGGTTTCCGTGCATTCCATCAGCCGAGGCCCAGGGTAGGGGTGGAGGGTGGCGGTTGCTATTAAAGAGAGTCTAGAGCCGAGGAGACCACTGTACCTCAGATTGCGGTGTGAATCCCTCTTTGTGAGGTGGGGTCATAGATGTCAGATGGGCTTGCTGGTGGCGTACCTGGCTCCTTGCTGCGTGACAGCTGCCCTGCCCGAGCTCCTGGAGGTGCTTGCGGGGTGGCAGTGGAGACCCCCAGACTTTTAGTCATGGGGGACTTTACCTTGCCATCTGCCGGCTCGTCATCGACAGTAGCTCGGGAGTTCTTGGCCTCCATGACGGCCTTGGACCTGACTCAAGTAGTGGATGGCCCCACTCACATCGGGGGAGGCACACTGGACCTGATTTTTGTCTCTGGTCAGTGGTTGAGAGATCTGGACTTAAAGGAAATAGTCATTGAACCTTTGTCATGGTCAGATCACTCTCTCCTTCGCCTGGACTTTCTGACCGCTACCCAACACCGCAGGGAGACGGAACCATTACGTTGGTACCGTCCCAGGCGCCTGATGGACCCAGAGAGGTTTCGGACGGAGCTTGGGCCACTTCCTGAGGGTCTGGCTCACGGCACGGCAGAGGGACCAGCCGCAGCCTGGGAGCGGGCTGCGGCTGGGGCTTTAGACCGTGTCGTGCCTTTGCGACCTCTGACCCGGCGCAGATCCCAACCGGCTCCTTGGTTCTCCGAGGAGCTGAGGGGATGAAACGCCGGAGAAGGCGCCTAGAGAGTTCCTGGAGGTCCAGCCGTTCAGAGGCTGATCGGACACTAGTTAGATCCTATACTAGGACCTACCTAGTGGCACTGAGGAAGCGGCGTTGCTCGCCTCCTCCCTCATTGCGTCGGCAGATAACCGCCCAGCTGCCCTGTTTGGTGACCCGCTCCTCCTTCACCAGGGGCGGGATGACCCGTTGCAGGGGCGTGCTGAGGAGTTTAACGGTTATCTATACGATAAAATCGTTCAGCTTAGGGACGGTCTGGACCAAAATTGTGGCGATTCAGGCGGGGTATCTGAGGCGGTCTTGGTGATGTTGTTTGGGATGAGTTTGACCCTGTGACTCCGAGGACATGGACAGGTTGCTGGGTAGATTGAATGCCACCACGTGTTTACTGGACCCGTGCCCCTCCTGGCTGGTGCTGGCCACTCAGGAGGTGACACGAGGCTGGCTCAGGGATTACGAGTGCTTCCTTGTTGGAGGAGTCTTTCCGGCCGCCTTGAAAGAGGCGGTGGTGAGGCCCTCCTCAAGAAGCCTTCCTGGACCCGGCTGTTTTAGGTAATTATCGTCCGGTCTCAACCTTCGCTTGGCGAAGGTTGTAGAAATATGGTGGCATATCAGTTTCCCCTGCACCTGGAGGAAACTGTCTATCTGGACCCGTTCAGTCCGGCTTCCGACCGGTTACAGCACTGAGGCGGCTTTGGTCGCGTTGGTGGATGATCTCTGGAGGGCCAGGGATAGGGGTTATTCCTCTGCCCTGGTCCTATTAGACCTCTCAGCGGCTTTTGATACCATCGACCATGGTATCCTGCTGCGCGGTTGGAGGATTGGGAGTGGGAGGCACCGTTTATCGGTGGTTCTCCTCCTATCTCTCCGACCGGTCGCAGACGGTGTTGACGGGGGGGCAGAGGTGGAGCCCCCGGGGGCTCACTTGTGGGGTGCCGCGGGGTCGATTCTCTCGCCCTTCTGTTCAACATCTATGAAACGCTGGGTGAGATCATCAGTGGCTTGGTGTGAGGTACCAGCTGTCGCTGATGACACCCAGCTGTACTTTTCACACGGGCCACCCCAATGAAGCTATCGAAGTGCTGTCCCGGTGTTTGGAAGCCGTCGGGTCTGGATGGGGAGAAACAGGCTCAAGCTCAATCCCTCCAAGGCGGAGTGGCTGTGGATGCGGCATCCCGGTACAGTCAGCTGAGTCCAGCGGCTGACTGTCAGGAGCGAGTCATTGGCCCCGATGGAGAGGGTGCGCAATTTGGGCGTTCTCCTGGATGCACGGCTGTCTTTTGAAGACCATTTGACGGCCGTCTCCAGGAGAGCTTTCCACCAGGTTCGCCTGGTGCGCCAGTTGCGCCTTTCTGAACCGGGATGCCTTGTGCACAGTCACTCACGCCCTTGTGGCGTCTCGTCTGGACTACTGCAATGCTCTCTACATGGGGCTCCCTTGAAGGGCATCCGAGGCTGCAGTTGGTCAGAATGCAGCTGCGGGTGATAGAGGAGCCCTCGTGGCTCCCGAGTGACACCTATCCTGCGCAGGCTGCACTGGCTACCTGTGGCCTTCGGGTGCGCTTCAAGGTGTTGGTGAGCGTCTTTAAAGCGCTCCATGGCATAGGGCCGGGTTACTTACGGGACCGCCTGCTGCTACCGAATACCTCTCACCGACCGTGCGCTCTCACAGAGGGACTCCTCAGGGTGCCGTCGGTAGCGACAGTGTCGTCTGGCGACACCCAGGGGAAGGGCCTTCTCTGTGGGGGCTCTCGCCCTCTGGAACGAACTCCCCCCCAGGACTTCGTCAACTTCCGGACCTCCGAACCTTTCGTCGCGAGCTTAAAACTTACTTATTTATCTGCGCTGGACTGGGTTAGTTTTTTAAGTTATGGGTTTTTTAATGGGTTTTATCTCCAAATTTTAATTGTGGCCAATTTAAATAAGTTTTTTAATTGTATTTTAATTGTATTTATAGTGTATTGTGTATTTTTACTTGGCTGTGAACCGCCCTGAGTCCTTCGGGAGAAGGGCGGTATACAAATTTAAATAATAAATAAATAAATAAATAAATAAATAAATAAATAAATAAATAAATAAAGAATGGGATGAGGCGGTTATGCAAAACATCAAGATTTCAATTCCATACATTAATCATCATCCCCAAATTTAGCTGACATTAGAACTGACCTTGTTGAACTGGGACTGGCAACTTGATCATTAAGCAAAGTGGTCACTAAATGAGATAACATGATTGCATGATCAGCTTTCTTTTGCTTCATAAACCTGTAATGGTCATGAATGCTAGGTCTGATTGCACAGGTACTTTTTCATTACTGTTTTAATTGCAAACAGTTGCTAAATGAGGCAGTCATTAAATGAGGACTACCTAACATTTTTTAAGCTAAAATAAAATAAATAATTTTCTCTTTTCTTCTACCCTTTCACTGCCTCCTTTCCTCTCTTGCAGTTCTTCCAAAGCATCCTTTCTTCTCCACTGACTCACTGTTTTCTCTCTTGGCCTGGTGCCTCCCCATTTTCTTCTACCATTTCTGTGCAATCTTTCCAGGGCTCAGCAGGGGATTATTTTTGTAAAGGGTCAGATGCTGCCCCACCTCTCTGGATGCTGTTGGAAGATCTTCAGACCTAGGAACCCAATCTGGAAGCTCAGCTGACACCCAGATCTGGCAATCTGCCACCTATCACCCATCCATTCTTGTTTTTATACAGATGGCAAGCAGGATGTGGTTTAAAGGCCATAATTTGACAAGCCCTAATATAATTTTCATGGATTCTTATCTGTTCTCCCAAATGCCCACCAGATTTGGGAGTGTATTAGTAGTGTTCAATTTGTAGTGTTCAAATTTGTTCAATTTGGATTCCCTGCTCTAAAAGCAACTATTTCAATGACCAAAATACGTTACTGCAAACTTTTTATCCTATTCTGACAAGCAGAAGCTTCTCTTACCGCATTAACTTTTCTTAGTGGTTCAAAGTAGTAATAGTGGCAGAAGTCAAGTAGGAGTGTGTAAGAACTCAGGAGTTCTGTGTAGAAGCACAACTGCAAAAACAGCCAATGATTATCTTCACCAACACAATTATTAATCCTGCAGAAAACAATGTAAACACAGAGACAGGAACGTCAAAAATTCGTAACATTCAACACTAAAGCGGCCTCTAAGGAGAGATGCGTGTTTCCCATATGGCTAAAAGAATTGGGGCAACAGAAAAATATTTACCATTACTTTCTTTTGCATTTCTCCTCCTTCCCTTGCCTTCATCACCTAAAATTGGTGGTCCAGTTTTACCAGCTATAACTTTTCACAACAATAAAGTAGTTTAGCTATGCAGGGAATTTTTATAAAGTTGCATCTTTTTGCTCTTTCTTGTAATAAGGTCAGAGTATGAATATATAGCATATGCCAGTAGTCCTCAACTTACAGCCACAATTGGAACATCTACTGCTAAGCAATGCAGTCGTTAAGTAAGTCATGCCTGATTTTCCAATCTTTTTTTGCCAGGACCTTTAAGCTAATCACAGTTGTGAAGTGAATGCAGCTTCCCCAATTGAGTTTGCCTCTTGGAAGGGAAGTTTGTAAACGTTGATCACAAGATCCCAGGATCATGCAATCATTGTAAATACATGCTAGTTGCCAAGCACCCAAATTCTGAACACATGACCATGGGGATGCTGGGACAGTCATAAGTGTCAGGACTGAACTTAAATCACTTTTTTCAGCACTATCATAACTTCAGTCAGTTCCCCATTTCAGAAGTCCCAATGTTGCATTTTAAGGCTATGAATTATTTCACTTCTGAACTACTTTTGAAAAATAGGAATGTTACTTGGTTTATTTTATTTTATTTTTATTTATTAAATTTTTATACCACCCTTCTCCCTAGGGACTCAGGGCGGTGTACAGCCAAAGATAAAAAAACATAAGAAATATACAATTAAAACAACAATTTAAAACCAAGCATATTAGAAAATGGCCAATTTAAAATTTAAAATTACAACCCTAAAATAATAAAACCCCGGTTAAAAAATATAAAAAATTAAAAATTATTTAAAAATATTAAAAATTTTAAGCCAGTCCCGCTTGTATAAATAGATGTGTTTTCAGCTCACGGCGAAAGGTCCGAAGATCAGGTAATTGACGCAATCCAGGGGGAAGTTCGTTCCAGAGCATAGGAACTCCCACAGAGAAGGCCCTACCCTTGGGGGCCGCCAGCCAACATTGTTTGGCGGACGGCACCCTGAGAAGACCCTCTCTGTGTGAGCGTACGGGTCGGTGGGAGGCATTAGGTAGCAGCAGGCGGTCCCGTAAGTACCTGGGCCCTAAGCCATGGAGCGCTTTGAAGGTGGTAACCAAAATCTTAAAGCGCACCCGAAAGACCATAGGAAGCCAGTGCAAGCCGCGCAGGATCGGTGTTATATGGGAGCAACGAGTTGCTCCCATTACTACTCGCGCAGCCGCATTCTGGACTAGCTGCAGCCTCCGGGTGCACTTCAAGGGCAGCCCCATGTAGAGAGCATTGCAATAATCCAAACAGGAAGTGACAAGAGCGTGAGTGACCGTGCATAAGGCATCCCGGTCAAGGAAGGGGCGCAACTGGCGAACCAAGCGTACTTGGTAAAAAGCCCTCCTGGAGACAGCCGCCAAATGATCGTCAAACGACAACCGCCCATCCAGGAGGACGCCCAAGTTGCGCACCCTTTCCATTGGGGCCAATAAGTTGCCCCCGACAGCCAGCTGCGGCTGCAGCTGGCTGTACCAGGGTGCCGGCATCCACAGCCACTCCGTCTTGGAGAGATTGAGCTTGAGTCTGTTTCTCCCCATCCAGACCCGTACAGCTTCCAGACACCGGGACAGCACTTCGACAGCTTCGTTGGGGTGGTCCGGGGTGGAAAAGTACAGCTGCGTATCATCAGCGTACAGATGGTAACTCACCCCGAAACCACTGATGACCTCACCCAACGGCTTCATATAGATGTTGAACAGGAGAGGCGAGAGAATCGACCCCTGCGGCACCCCACAAGTGAGGCGCCTCGCGGTCGATCTCTGCCCCCCTGTCAACACCGTCTGTGACCGGTCGGAGAGATAGGAGGAGAACCACCAATAAACGGTGCCTCCCACTTCCAACCCCTCCAACCGGTACAGCAAGATACCATGGTCGATGGTATCGAAAGCCGCTGAAAGATCTAATAGGACCAGGGCAGAGGAACAACCCCTATCCCTGGCCCTCCAGAGGTCATCCACCAACGCGACCAAAGCTGTCTCTGTACTATGACCGGGCCGGAAGCCGGACTGGAACGGGTCTAGATAGACGGCTTCATCCAGGTACTGGGGAAGCTGCCATGCAACCACACTCTCTACAACCTTTGCCACAAAGCGAAGGTTGGAGACTGGACAGTAATTCCCCAAAATAGCTGGGTCCAGGGAAGGCTTCTTGAGGAGGGGTCTCACCACCGCCTCTTTCAAGGCGGCGGGGAAAACCCCTTCCATCAAAGAAGCATTTATAATTCCCTGGAGCCAGCCTCATGTCACCTCCTGAGTAGCCAGTACTAACCAGGAGGGACACGGGTCCAGTAAACATGTGGTTGCATGTAACCTCCCCAGCAACCTGTCCATGTCCTCGAGAGCCACAGAATCAAACTCATCCCAAATAACCACAACATGACGAGGCTCTGTCATCACGCTTGGATCATCGCAATTTTGGTCCAGACTATCCCGAAGCTGAACGATTTTATCGTATAGATAACCGTTAAACTCCTCGGCACGTCCCTGTAAGGGGTCATCCCGTCCCCCCTGATGAAGGAGGGACCGGACCACCCGAAACAGGGCGGCCGGGCGGTTATCTGCCGATGCAATGAGGGTTCGCCTCCCTCATTGCCACTAGATAGGTCCTGGTAAAAGACCTCACTAGTGTCCGATCAGCCTCGGAACGGCTAGACCTCCAGATGCTCTCTAGGCGTCTTCTCCGGCGTTTCATCTCCCTCAGCTCCTCAGAAAACCAAGGAGCCAGGTGAGATCTACACCGGGTCAGAGGTCGCAAAGGCACGACACGGTCCAAAGTCCCAGCTGCGGCCCGTTCCCAGGCCACGACTAGTTCTTCAGTCGTGCCGTGGGCAAGATCCTCAGGGAACGGCCCAAGCTCCGTCTGGAACCTCTCAGGGTCCATCAGGCGCCTGGGACGGAACCAACGCATTGGCTCCGTCTCCCTGCGATGGTGGGCGGCGGTCCGAAAGTCTAGGCGATTTCACTTCTGAACTACTTTTGAAAAATAGGAATGTTACTTGGTTTATTTTATTTTATTTTTATACCACCCTTCTCCCTAGGGACTCAGGGCGGTGTACAGCCAAAGATAAAAAACATAAGAAATATACAATTAAAACAACAATTTAAAACCAAGCATATTAGAAAATGGCCAATTTAAAATTTAAAATTACAACCCTAAAATAATAAAACCCCGGTTAAAAAATATAAAAAATTAAAAATTATTTAAAAATATTAAAAATTTTAAGCCAGTCCCGCTTGTATAAATAGATGTGTTTTCAGCTCATGGCGAAAGGTCCGAAGATCAGGTAATTGACGCAATCCAGGGGGAAGTTCGTTCCAGAGCGTAGGAACTCCCACAGAGAAGGCCCTACCACTGGGGGCCGCCAGCCAACATTGTTTGGCGGACGGCACCCTGAGAAGACCCTCTCTGTGTGAGCGTACGGGTCGGTGGGAGGCATTAGGTAGCAGCAGGTGGTTCCGTAAGTACCCGGGCCCTAAGCCATGGAGCGCTTTGAAGGTGGTAACCAAAATCTTAAAGCGCACCCGAAAGACCATAGGAAGCCAGTGCAAGCCGCGCAGGATCGGTGTTATATGGGAGCAACGAGTTGCTCCCATTACTACTCGCGCAGCCGCATTCTGGACTAGCTGCAGCCTCCGGGTGCACTTCAAGGGCAGCCCCATGTAGAGAGCATTGCAATAATCCAAACGGGAAGTGACAAGAGCGTGAGTGACCGTGCATAAGGCATCCCGGTCAAGGAAGGGGCGCAACTGGCGAACCAAGCGTACTTGGTAAAAAGCCCTCCTGGAGACGGCCGCCAAATGATCGTCAAACGACAGCCGCCCATCCAGGAGGACGCCCAAGTTGCGCACCCTTTCCATTGGGGCCAATAAGTTGCCCCCGACAGCCAGCTGCGGCTGCAGCTGGCTGTACCGGGGTGCCGGCATCCACAGCCACTCCGTCTTGGAGGGATTGAGCTTGAGTCTGTTTCTCCCCATCCAGACCCGTACAGCTTCCAGACACCGGGACAGCACTTCGACAGCTTCGTTGGGGTGGTCCGGGGTGGAAAAGTACAGCTGCGTATCATCAGCGTACAGATGGTAACTCACCCCGAAACCACTGATGACCTCACCCAACGGCTTCATATAGATGTTGAACAGGAGAGGCGAGAGAATCGACCCCTGCGGCACCCCACAAGTGAGGCGCCTCGCGGTCGATCTCTGCCCCCCTGTCAACACCGTCTGTGACCGGTCGGAGAGATAGGAGGAGAACCAGCGATAAACGGTGCCTCCACTCCCACCCCCTCCAACCGGTGCAGCAAGATACCATGGTCGATGGTATCGAAAGCCGCTGAGAGATCTAATAGGACCAGGGCAGAGGAACAACCCCTATCCCTGGCCCTCCAGAGGTCATCCACCAACGCGACCAAAGCTGTCTCTGTACTATGACCGGGCGGGAAGCGGACTGGAACGGGTCTAGATAGACGGCTTCATCCAGGTACTGGGGAAGCTGCCATGCAACCACACTCTCTACAACCTTCGCCACAAAGCGAAGGTTGGAGACTGGACGGTAATTCCCCAAAATAGCTGGGTCCAGGGAAGGCTTCTTGAGGAGGGGTCTCACCACCGCCTCTTTCAAGGCGGCGGGGAAAACCCCTTCCACCAAAGAAGCATTTATAATTCCCTGGAGCCAGCCTCGTGTCACCTCCTGAGTAGCCAGTACTAACCAGGAGGGACACGGGTCCAGTAAACATGTGGTTGCATGTAACCTCCCCAGCAACCTGTCCACGTCCTCGAGAGCCACAGAATCAAACTCATCCCAAATAACCTCAACAAGACGAGGCTCTGTCATCACGCTTGGATCATCGCAATTTTGGTCCAGACTATCCCGAAGCTGAACGATTTTATCGTATAGATAACCGTTAAACTCCTCGGCACGTCCCTGTAAGGGGTCATCCCGTCCCCCCTGATGAAGGAGGGACCGGACCACCCGAAACAGGGCGGCCGGGCGGTTATCTGCCGATGCAATGAGGGTGGAAACGTAAGAACGTTTCGCCTCCCTCATTGCCACTAGATAGGTCCTGGTAAAAGACCTCACTAGTGTCCGATCAGCCTCGGAACGACTAGACCTCCAGGTGCTCTCTAGGCGTCTTCTCCGGCGTTTCATCTCCCTCAGCTCCTCGGAGAACCAAGGAGCCAAGTGAGATCTACACCGGGTCAGAGGCCGCAAAGGCACAACACGGTCCAAAGCTCCAGCTGCGGCCCGTTCCCAGGCCGCGACTAGTTCTTCAGTCGTGCCGTGGGCAAGATCCTCAGGGAACGGCCCAAGCTCCGTCCGGAACCTCTCAGGGTCCATCAGGCACCTGGGACGGAACCAACGCATTGGCTCCATCTCCCTGCGATGGTGGGTGGCGGTCCGAAAGTCTAGGCGAAGGAGAAAATGATCTGACCATGACACCGGTTCTATCACTAAATCTCCTACTTCCAGATCATTAAACCACTGTCCAGAAATAAAAATCAAATCTAGTGTGCCTCCCACAGTGTGTGTGGGGCCATCAGTTACTTGAATCAGGTCCAAGGCCGTCATGGAAGCCTGGAACTCCTGAACCACCGTTGATGACAAGCCGGCCGATGGCAGGTTGAAATCCCCCATGACTAAAAGTCTGGGAATCTCAACCGCCACCCTGGCAAGCACCTCTAGTAGCTCAGGGAGGGCTGTAGTCACGCAGCAAGGAGCCAGGTACGCGATCAACAAGCCCATCTGATTCCTATGGCCCCACTTCACAAGAAGGGATTCACAACCAGCTATCTGAGGCACAGTGGACTCCCTCGGCTCTAGACTTTCTTTAATCACAACCGCCACCACCCCACCCCTACCTTGGGCCCTCGGCTGATGGAATGCGCGGAAACCTGGAGGGCACAGTTCAACCAGGGGGACACCCCCCTCTGTGCCCAACCAGGTCTCCGTAATGCCCATAAAGTCACGGTCTCCCTCTGAATAAGGTCACAAATCAAGGGAGCCTTATTAGCCACGGACCGGGCATTGCATAACATCAGTCGAAGACCCAATCTCTGAGGATCCTGACCATCCGGGGAACGAGTAAGGACTGAGGGGCCGGAGCACATGATCGTTTTTGAACATCGACCACGTGCTCCCAGTGAACGATACGGCCCCTTGCCTCCGCCATATCTGCCCCTCCCACTTACCGTACAGATGGAATAACACTCTACGCTCGGAACACCCCCCTCCCCCCTGTCTTCGGACCAGATAAAGAAATGCCGTGAGCCGGCGCTGGGACTGGACTTACCCTCCCCGACGGGCTTCTCCCCCTACCCGTCACTCCCCTCCCCCCCTTAAAAAACCCCTTATTTAAAAACCTATTAAAAAACCCCCAAAGGTTCTTCTTCGATGCATGCCATCTCTCTGGGTCCCAAAACCCGTCATTAAGATAGGCCCCCGATAACGTAGAGGGCCATTTCTGCGAGGCGGGGGCACCTCGCAGACGACGGAGTTCCAATGGAGAATATCTCATATCTCATATCGGGCATAAAAGAGTTTGTCCAATGTCACTGATGGTAATACAGCAGTCATTTTTATAGGTTTTATAGTGCGATATTAATATTTCATGTTTTTAAAAACAAAATTAGTACAGATAGTCCTTAACTTACGACCACAATTGAGCCCAAAATTTATGTTAATAAGTATGAAATTTGTTAAGTGAGTTTAACCCCATTCTATGTCTTTTCTTGCCACATTTGTTAAGTGAATCACTGCAGTTGTTAATTTAGTAACTTGGTTGTTAAGTGAATCTGGTTTCCCCATTGACTTTGCTTGCCAGAAGGGTGAAAAAAGTGAGTGCATGACCATGGGATACTGCAACCGTCATAAATATGAGTCAGTTGTCAAGCATCCAAATATAAATCATGTGGCCATATGGATGCTGCAACATCACAATTGTGAAAAATGGCCATGTCATTTTTTCAGTGCCGCTGTAACTTCGAACTATCACTAAGCGAACTGCTGTAAGAAGAGGACTACCTGTATTTCAATTCAATATCATTTTGGTTCCTGAAACATTATCATGTTGTAGAATTTAGAAGTATGTAATTATTACAAAAGCTTACTGAGTCACTGTAATTAAATTAGAAGTTAAAAAAGATGAAATTAGATAGAGTCCTCTTACCATGGACAGTGATGATCCATTCTCCTAACACAATGTCCACATCTACTGCAGTGATGGGAACGCTTTGGTCTCATCATATTACACTTGTTACATAATTCCCAAGAGTCTTTTTCTAAAGAGAGAAATAAAGATAACATTAACAGAAATGCAAAGTTTTTCTAAGTTCTTGCTTCTCTTCTCTTCAGTCTGTTGTTGTAGGGACGAATGTTGAGGATTTTAGAAGAAAGCATATAAAATTATGTCCCTTATTTCAATCAATCAAAACTATTGGATTTTCTCATGTAGAGTGAAACTGGAATCATGGGTCATAATAAAAGCACACTGAAAATAATATCCAGATAAACCTCAGAATTTAAATTAAATCTTAGAACTTATATATAGTCCATTCAAATTCAAATATATTTAGATACATCTAGCTCAGGGATCAGCAACCCGCAGCTCTGGAGCTGTATGTGGCTCTTTCATCCCTCTGCTTCGGCTCCCTGTCACTGGTCGGCTCCACAATTGATAGGGCTTTCGATTAGGACAGGTAGAGGAAAAAGGAAGCCACTCTAGGAGGAGACTCTATGTTGGGGAAACCGGACTTCCGGTCGGCTCCAGAATTGAACAGAGGCTTCCGGTTAGGACCTTTATGGCTCTTTGAGTGTTTAAGGTTGCCAACCCTGATGTAGCTGCTCCCAATATTTATCTCTGCAGATATTTTAAAATTAAATTTATTTTTAAGGATGCATTTAATTCAGCACAAAAATACGTTAGATACCCATATTTGCTTTATGAAACAAGCAGCATGGTTTTATTTTTACATCTGAGCGCACTAAAATAATGTTAAAACTATTTTGAAACAGAAACTTAAATAGAATGACATTGACATGGCCAAATGTTTCTTATATGTATATTAAACCTAGTACTTCCATAAAATTATGCTTATAGTTAATAATCCATTTTTTTTTAAAAAAATGTTTATAAAGATTGATTTTTAGTTTTCTGTGAGTTGCCATATTTCTCAACTTGGTAGAAAATGACATACTTGCACACTGGCAGTTTGGAAATCTAATATTCAAGATCATTAAACTAGCAATAATGCCAGATGGGAAACTGATTTTCAGTCTGTTCCCATAAAGCCAATGTCACAAAGGTGTTACTCTTTAATAAGAGAGCTACCATTAACAGAAGGCAAGCTTCACAATGTAATTTAAAAGCAGGAAATAAATGCATCTGACCATACACGTATGGTATCTTTGCTTCTGGAATATTGGGTATATTTGCACTTCCCTCCCCCTAAAAAAAAAGAACCTTCCCCAGATTACTTTAATATAATTCAACAAAATCAAGAATATCATCTAAGCTTCTTCTATTTGCATGCAACAAACGCATGGAACCTCTGTAGGCACTTATCTTAATTATAACAGGCAATTATAATTGCCTCTTCTGTTTAATGTTGCTAATTAAATGGAATGGGGGTAGCCATTTTTGTATGTTGGACAAAACTGAGCTGACCGTCATTTGAAAGCTCCACATTCAGCAATATCAGTTCAAGGTATTTTCCAGCTCTTCCCTCAGCTCTTTCTTGAAAGCAGCCAGTACTTTGCTGGATGGTTTGACTTACGACCACATTTGAGCCCCAAATTTCTGTTGCTAAGCAAGGCAGGTTTTTAAGTGCGTTTTGCACCAGTTTACAACCTTTTTTTGCCAGAGTTGTTAAGCAAATCACTGCAGTTGTCAAGTGACTCATTCCATCATTAAGCGAATCTGGGTTCCCCTACTGATTTTGCTTGTCAGAAGCCCGCTGGGAAGGTTACAAATAGTGATCACACGACCTCAGGACACTGCATCTATTATAAATACATGCAGTTGCCACGGTGCCCAAATTTTGATCATGTGACGATGGGGATGCTGCAACAGTCATGTCAAAACCAGTCATTTTTTCCAGTGCTGCTGTAACTTTGAACTTAAGGACTGGTTGTAAGTCAAAGACTACCTGCAAGTCCCTTGGACTGCAGTCCTAGAGGAGATCAACCCTGACTGCCCTTTAGAAGGCCAGATCCTGAAGATGAAACTGAAATACTTTGGACACCTAATGAGAAAGAAGGACTCACTGGAGAAGAGCCTAATGCTGGGAAAGATTGACGGCAAAAGAAAAATGGGACGACAGAGAATGAGGTGGCTGAATGGAGTCACTGAAGCAGTAGGCGTGAGCTTAAATGGACTCCAGAGGATGGTAGAGGATAGGAAGGTCTGGAGGAACGTTGTCCATGGGGTTGCGATGGGTCGGACACGACTACACAACTAACAACAGCAACAACCACCTACATATAAGTCGAAATGCATACCATGATTGAGGATATGAAAAGGTGCTGAGAGATTCAAAGGATCAAGGGTATCAATTCCTTATAGACTCAGGCAACCAAGACAGTTTCCACCATGAGACAGATCAAAACATGGATCAATATTTTGGGCAGGTGACTAATTTAAAACACACAACTTCAGTCATGTTGATATAAGCTGTACCTGTAATTGGTATCTTTGGGCTTTCTGGTAATCTCCCTGGATCTGCTACCGAAGCTCTTAACAATGAGGCAATACAGAACAAAGAAAATAGATAGTAGCCTGAAAAACAGATACATTTCCATTCAGAAAACTTTAATTAGTAGGCTTTTGGAATTTACAGAGAAGAATTGTATATACATTTCTAAAAGTTCAAAGGCACTCTACCTCATGCTTGCCATGTAAAAGAAGAATATTAAAGAAGAAGCAATACCAAACTGTCAAGCAGAATCGCATGAAGAGTATCTAGATGCCTACTCTATTTCCACCTAAGAACTGATAGAATGAAAAAAAAACGACAAACTTGACTTACATAGTATAGCAGCTGCAGATATATGTCCTTCTTCATAGTGTGGAAAGAGGATAATTTTTGGAATGAAGAGAATATTGTAAAGCCAGACAAAGATTATCAGGCCCATGCAGAACCAGCCCTGAGGGTCAACAACAAAATGAATTCGTAGTCCCATTGTACATAATCTGATAACAGTTTGTCCCACACTGAAAGGGGAAAAATTCAGCCTAAAGGAGAAAAAAAAGTAATTAGAATTAGATAAGCAATGTGAATAATTTAAAAAAACTAATCATAATATCAGCAAATTTATGATTTTTTTAAAGTACCTCCAATCTGAAGTTACGTTGGACTGAAATACAGGTAGTCCTCGACTTACAATCACAACTGACAGTGGAATTCTGGTTATAAGTGATTTGGTTGTTTTAGATGGACTCACCATATGACTTGATTTTATAATTTTTTTTTAATAATGGTTGTAAAGCAAGTCACCACTGTCATTAAGCAAATCATGTGGTCTTAATCCAATTCCAGTTTCTCCAATGGGCGTTTTTGACATTTTTGATCACATGACTGTGGGATGTTGCAACCAGTCATAAATGCAAGCCAGTTGCCAAGCATCGAAATATAATTGTGGTGTAGCTGTCGTAACAGGTTGTAACTTTTTTTAAATCTGTCATAACTTGAAACAGTTGATAAGCAACCACTTGTAAGTCGAGGACTATCTATAATCACAGGCCGAGGCCACAGTGTAATTCTTATTCTTTATTTAAATGATTTTCAAGTATCTACCTCTAGTTTACCCTCTCTGGCTTTATGCATCTTTGATTTTTCTTTTTATATTTAGAGGACTCTATACAATCTTTTAACTCAGATTTGCTTCCACATAAATGAAAACAATACACGGGTAGTTATATAAAATAATTTAAAAAACATCATATAGCAGTTGAGAAGATTTATGTCTTGTTCCCAGAAAGACAACAGGGTATACATGCAGGCAAGCCTTCCTCAGAAAACAATTTCAAAGATGGGACATTTCTATCAAGAAGACCAAGTCTTTAAAATTCCCATTAATGATGTGACATCCTCTAAGATGACTTCAGAATTACAGAATAACAGAGTTGGAAGAGACCTTGGAAGTCTTCTAGTCCAACTCCCTGCTCAAGCAGGAGACTCTATACCATTCCAAACAAATGGCTGTCCAGTCTCTTTTTAAAAACCTCCAGCAATGGAGCATCCACAACTTCTGGAGGCAAGCCATTTCTCTGATCATTTTCCCTGACATTGGATCTCTCTTGGATAAGATTCCATCTGTTACTTCAATGCACAGTCCTTCAAATTAACAAGTTCAAAACCACACAAGGACTCTAGGACCAGAAACCAGGTTATGAATGCTCAGCATTTTAATAATGCAACAGCTCAGCTATAAAGTGTAATTTCACAAAATCTTCAGAGACAGCCTCACATACTGTATATGGCATGGTAATGCTCATCCTGATTGTTTTAAAGCTGTAGCTAACTACAGTCAACCTATTTCCAGCCAAAGGAGAATGTAATTTGTTCACTATCCTAAGAGGTACCCGACATGATGTCATAAGACAACATTGGTCAAAACTGGAACAACTGCCTTCCTGAAAACTGTGAAATGTACCCCAACAAAGAATAGGTTAAATTTCAATTTTCTGAATAGAGAAGCTACATACCTACAGAATCTTCAATGTGTTGATATTAAACTTTAATCTCCTGGCTCTCATCCAGCCCATCACTAGTTCCAGGTAGTGATTCAGCACTCCTGCAGCCTCATCTAAGTGACATGTAAATGAGAAACAATTTTGAAAGAAAAATAGTCATAATTAACCTTTGACAATTTTACTCAATGGTTTGATGTAGATGCTGAATAACAACTAAAAAACATCCGAAACCTTGAGGTAGAGTCCTTCAAAATATTGTTTTTACTCCTCGGAACTCTTCCTTTTTTTATTGATAACTACAGAAAATAGATTACAATTACTGTGCAGCTGCAATTCCAATCATTCTAACACAAAACTACTGTAGAGTTATGGATGTGCTGAACTGACTTCTCCTATAACTCTCAACCGGAGAAGTATTAACCCTGCTGGCTGGGAATTCTGGGTAATATAGAAATGAACTGCAGAGAATTTAGCTAATGTGACCACATTCTGTAGGAACTATCTTGATTTTCACATAATTTGTCAAGGTAATCAAAACAAAATAATGTAGGAATGTTTGTAATTTATTTGAATTGAAAGTATTTTCACAGTGATACTCTGCATGTCACAGGATTCACTGCTTGTCGACAACTTGCTCAATATTCTAGTAAAAATTGAAATTATATGCAAACCTAAATTGAACGTCAGTTATTTTTCCCTCTACTTCTTCCCCTTTTGCTTTTCATTTCTTGCCTGAGATTCTTAGAAACTCAGAAACTTGTTAAATTATAAGCATTGAGAATAAGCACAAAATACTTATTCTCAACTCCCGCAGAGTATTGTTTTTTACAGAATTTGCTCCAACATAATATGCATAGTTACAGAAGTTTGTTAAGTGAAGTTCTGATTTCCACATATAGATACAGAACACTCTATGGAAAATGTTCAAACTCAAAAAAGGTAAGGCAAGGTTTTCTTTTCCAAGAAAAGTTCAGCAAAGAAATCAGAATTTGCATGAAAACAAGTCATATTCTGAAAACATACAAAAGAAAGATTACTTCACTGAGGGTGTATCTAGCCTTACCTAGTGGTCATACAGCATTTTTCTACTTAATTATCAAAAGTTTCACTTTGCTATTAGAGAGGCAATAGTTAAGAATGGAACAAGTTTTCTGCTATAAAAAGATCACTAAAGACCTAGAAGAGTAAGCAGGGGAAGATAAATATATGTAACTACCATATCCGCCACTATCATCCTTAGCTCTTGGAAGCTATAGAATAAACTGGGCTGGAATTATCTGATCTATAATTCTAATCAATATTTATCTGAGAATTTATGTAATTAGACTTTGCAGAACCACTCTTGAATACAAAGGTTCTATTAGAAATGTCAAGCTCTGAAACAACAGATAGAAAAAAAAACACCTATGATATCATATTAATACAGGAGGGAGAATTTTATATAAAGACAACTGACTGAAGAAGTATGTTGTTTTCAACGGTTTTCATATACTCAGTTAAAAGAAAGTTTTGATATGGATAAAAAGATAATTGGAATTGAAAAAGTAAACAGAAATTGGCATTGAATTATGTACAAACGATAAACTTTTTAAAGATCTGAAATAGAAGAATAGGTTAAAAATTGCATGACAAAATGGGCTATTAATTTTAGCTTAATATGCTCCCATATAAAGAGGATTCACTAAATCTTTCCAAACTAGAAATCTACAGGCCATTGCCTTTTTCTCCACTCACAAGCAAAGTAGCCTGAAGACAGCTTTAGGTGTTCTGCTCTGGAAGCTGTGTTTTCTCTCTTCCCTCCAGATATGGTATGTCAGCAATGCTGGTTATGTTGATATACATGGAGGAGGAGATTTGAAATGATGCATAGGCAAAACTTGTGGCTCCAACTGATCCTGCCAGCTTCCTGTTAAAACACCCCTTTTCATCAAGCTCCTGACCTATTCTCTTGCCCTCTTGATCCTCTTTGGGCTGTGAAGGAGACCAGATCCTGACTTTCATAGTCACTTTTTAAAATCATGTTATAGATCCACCAGTTGACCTGAAGTGCAACGCTCTTGAACTGAATAGCCATTGGTGAAGAGGAACATGGAGTTGCCCTTGAAGAAGAAATTCAACAGCAGTTATGCAAACAACGGCTTAGTCCTCTGGAAGGAGTGAGGAAAAAAAACCTCAAGATTGTCTCGCCTTGATTTACTTTGGTATGAGAGCATGGAGAGAGAACCTTCATCAGGCTGTCAAGATTATATTATTATATTCTGCAACAATAAAGTAAGGTTCCAGTAGTCCTTGTGGAATCTGTTTCCTAAGCTGAGCTACCTTAAAGGGCTGATACTGGCTTTAGATATTTAACTGGAAGTAAAGATGAAAGGATTTGTCCATCGTACATCATACCTGCCTGGCAGGGAATTTCTTTCCTAGTAAACCACTGCTGGGAGGAACCATGGTTCCTCAATTAATGTTCTTGGGTATGGCTTTCTCAGGCAAATCCTTTCTCAATCACCAACTCAAGACACCCTTTTTGCTTCTTCTTAAGTGGTTGACAGGTTGAGCAGGTTGTCCCATCATTTCAAGAAATAAAACTTTATAATCAGTCTACGGGGAAAACAAAATTAAATGAATGGAATCAGCAGAACATTGTGTATGCCAATTCTGCAGAGGCTTTTTCATGTGGTGAATGATGTTCACCACTGGAATTCCAGTCAAGTCAAACCACCCATTTACAGCCCTTAGGAACTTATGCACTTAAGCTGCATTGACAGCAACACTGACTCGGTCTGGGTCCTTTTGGGAGCGGGGTGGTGGTCTGCATAATTTAGGACAGGGGTGTCCAAAGTTGCCAACTTTGGACACCCCTGATTTAAGACATTGATTTGAGTGGGAGCTCATTTTCCTAGTTTGTGGGTCGGACACCAAATCTCCACCCTCATCTGAGATGGTGTAGGGTTTCCTGCCTGGGCAGGGGGTTGGACTAGAAGGCCTCCAAGGTCCCTTCCAACTCTGATGTTATGTTATGTTATGTTAAGATATCTGAGCTAGATATTCTCCATTATCAAACCAACAGATTGATTGCTTCCTTGGGTCCAGGAGAGGAGGGGAGCATGGCATTGTATGGGATGGGGATGTGGACTCTCTTATTAAAGCAGCTATGGCGTTGGACAAGATCTTCCAGCTACCAAGGCAAGGCTTGTGTCATACCCCTGTGAATTCTGGACAGGGGCGTTTTAACGAGTTCCAGGGAAATTACTACAGCACGTCCCTACACATTCACATCCCCACACACGTTTTGCGAAGAACACATTCTTCCAAATGAAGCAGTGATCGATCCTCTTGAATGCCCCACATCCACCCACCCCTCGCTAGCTGATTTCTAAGCAGGAAGCCTGGGCAGGCATGCCAGGCCACTGAAGCACGCCCGACCCCAAGCTTTGCTCAAGGAGCTCGGGATAAAGGGAAGAAGGTAGGCGCCGAGCAGCCCCGCCAGAAAGGCGGAGGAGAAACGGACAAGGCAGGCAGGCAGGCAAGGATTCTGGCTCATTCGGCTTCCCTCTTTTTCCACACGGCCACCAGCCATTCTCCCTCCCCTCCCCTCCCCTCCCGTCCCCCCTCTGCTGCCCACCAGCCCCGTCCAAGCGACAGGGCTGCCTCCCGGCGCTTGGCGTCACTCTCGCGTCGTTTACTCACCGACGGGAGGCCCCGCGGACCCCACGCGCGTTATTCAGCGCCGCGCTGAGCCGGCTTCCGCTAACCGTCCTGCGCACGCGCACCAAGGGGCCCGGGCCAACGGCTCACGCTGCCTCGCGCAAGGAGCCCGGGGAAAAGAAAAAAGGAAAAAAAAGCACGGCTTGGCACTTCATACCCGGTTCGCTTTTCCCTGCTGAATATATGTATGTATATATATATATAAAAAGCCGGCGGCTTCCTGTTGCTTTCGCTTGACTTCCGCCCAAGAGAGAGCGAATTGGGTGGAAAACCAAGCTTAAAACACATCTATTTATCTGCGCAGGACTGGACTAGATTTTAAAATTTAAATTGGTTTTAAATGGGTTTTATTATGTATATTGTTATTTTTAATTATTCGGCCATTTGTAATAAGTTTTTTAACTGATGTTTTATTTTGTATTTACATGTATATTTTTATTTGGCTGTGAACCGCCCTGAGTCCCTAGGGAGATAGGGCGGTATAAAAATACGAAAAATAAATAAATAAATAAATAAATAAATAAATAAATAAAAACCTTGCGCCCTGCCAGCCTGAAGAAGGAGGAAGCGCCGCTTCGTTTGAAAAGTGTGTGAGCTTTGATAGTAGAGCCAAAGTCTCTGCAGGTGGTCCTCGACATAAGGCCACAATCGAGCCCAAAATTTCTGTTCTTAGGTGAGACCTCTGTTAAGTGAGTTTTGCCCTGTTTTGCGACCTTTCTGGCCAGTTGTTGTTAAGTGAATTGATGCAGTTGTTAAAATAGTAACCTGGTTGTTAAGTGAATCTGGCTTCTCCATTGACTTTGCTTGTCAGACGGTCGCAAAAGGGGGAATCACACACTCCAATTGTCATAAATACATGCCGGTTGCCAAGCACCTGAATTTTGATCATGTGACCAAAGGGATGGTGCAATGGTCGTAAGTGTGAGTTGACTAGGTGTACCACACAATCTTTCAAATGGCCTGATCCCATGTTTTGTAGAGCTTTATAGGTGACAGCCAGTTCGATTTAGTAGTGTTGTGACCCAGGTCCAAGTAGGTAGTAGGAAACTCAGTCAGTGAAAAAACAAACTTTATTCGAACAGCTGAGAATTACTTCATTCCCAGTGTAGTTCAACTAAATTAAAGCAAATTTCTCCCAACACAAATTCCTCAGTCCTATTGCAAACCTTGGTCCAATTAGGCAAAATGCCAAAGGCCTTTCTTGGCAAAGTCACCGATACAAAAATAAATCCAAGAAGACGAAGCTACCAGCGTTGTTTTCCGGCAAAGCCCAAATGCCGCTGCTGGTCTGTTTTAAGCCTTATTAGAGGGTCTGTTGGCCGTACTCCGAGTTGTCCTCTCTGCTTGAGCTGCTCTGTGCCTTCTGGCAGCTCTTATCATGCGTGCATTAGGAACAGGCTTCTCCTGTTTCTCTGCCTCACTACTAACAGGCTCTGGAGGCTCTGGAGTCCGCACCTCACTCCCCAATGGCCTGGCCCCACCTCAGCCTCATTGCTGTCCGACTCCATTGCTAGCTCCGCAGGCTGCTAGCGAACAACAACAGGTGCAGGGATCCCCAACTTGTGGGCCTAATTGCCACTGAGCCACAAGTAGCCAGCAGGTTTGCATACGGCCGGCCCCACTCACATGAATGTCATTGCAAGCATTGCAGGAGATTGCGGCCCCACTTGCACAAGCGTGACTGCAAACATCATGCTCCACACACACACAGGTCCACACACACACACACACATGTGCCTCCCTCCCACAAAAACATCCCCCCTCCCTGCTCCAGGCTGCCAACCCAGAAAGGTTGGGGAACTGGTTTAGTGGTTAAGGCACCAGGTTAGAAGCTTAGAGACCCTGAGTTTAAATCCCTTTATCCATAAAAGCCTAACTGGGTGATTTTGGGCCAGTCACTCTCTTTCAGCCCAAGTCATCTCTTCAAGTTGTTGTGGGGAAAATAGGATGAGGAAAGAGTATTAAGTATATTCAATGCCTTGAGTTATTTGTAAAAATAATAAAGACCGGATACAAATAAACAATCAAACAACCAATAGTATCTTGAATTGCATCCAGAAACCAAAGTGGCAGACAATGCAACTCACAAAGCAGAGTTGTCAACATAAGCGTGCTAAAGCATGCCCCTCTCTACCCACTACATTCTGGACCAGTTGATACTTCTGAATGGCCTTCAAGGGCAGTACCATATGGAACGGTAAAATAAATTCTTAATATGAAAAGTTGAACGTACTTCCATGCTGTACCTTTATTCTGAGTTGTCTCAAGTCATAAACGAGTATCAGAATTAACTTTGTGGTACTGGGTTCCTTATTATCTGTTTTAGTAAGATGATGCAGTAGACAAGCAAAATGTTTGGGACTGCATATTACTCTGTTAAATAATATAAAGCTGTTAGTAGGCTATGTATATTAAGAATCATTTTTTAAGTTGCAAACCCAGGAAAAACTCCTGCAAAAGCACTGGTACTTTTATGTCGAATTTTAGCTACAGTATTACATGAAATTTATGTAAGATTTATTTCATACTTTTACACAAGTATGCTATTGTGAACTGGAAATCAGCTTCATTAGAATTACCAGATTTGGGCTCGAAAAAATCCAGATGACCACTAGATGAAATCCTTGCTTCAATCACAAACAAAATTACCAGGTAATACACCTTTCTGAAGTGAGTAAACATACTTAAGGTTGAGTCACCAATTAAAAATCCATTTGAATAATGAAGAAACTGATAACTTTGATTATGGGTGCAACAGGATGTCAGAAATAAAGGCATGGTATGTAGGTCATTATTAATTCTAAGTAAGTCATAGCACTTAGCTATGATCTTATCTGAACTACAAAAAGCCAAGCAGGGTTGAGTCAGATCTACCTGACAGATAATCCCAGAGCATAAGCTATGGCAAGCTATATTGTTGCCAAGAAACTACATCGATTTTTCCTTGAAGTCCACAGGAATCAAACTTAACTCTACAGAGTTTACCTGGAAAGTCATGGGCAAACATGAGAAATGGTGGGTGGGGTGAAATAATGGTAATATGTGACAACATCATGCAATATTGCAATTTTTGTGCATACATCAGGCATTGGAATGCAAATATGTAATTGAGGCATTGTGTGTCATTGTGGTGACGCTGCATATGTGGTCATTTTGCTGTTATTGCAGTTTACTACAGAAGTTTTTGGAAACAGTCACAGTGAATACTACAACTCTTCTCCATTCAGATATGCACAGAGATACTGAAAGAAAGGAAGAAAATATTAGAAACTCAAAGTAAGCAAACTTGTAATCCTTGACTACCTTCAGAAAATTCTTGGATATATATTCCTCTGTCCAGTCGTGTTCAACTCTAGGGGATGGTGCTAAAATCCATTTCTTAGCTGAGGGGGCCGTCATTGTCTGAAGACATTTCTGTAGTCATGTAGTCAGCATGACTATACATGGAACACTTGCCTTCACACCAAACTGGTATCTAATTAATCTACTCTAATTTGCATGCTTTTGAACCAGAAGCAAGTAATGGCACCTCATTCTGTCACACAGTGGTCGGGTTTGAACCTGGGCTGTCACAAACTCAGCATCTTTAACGGTTGAGCTATTGCACCGCTAGCTGGAGATAGATAGATAGATAGATAGATAGATAGATAGATAGATAGATAGATAGATAGATAGATAGATCGATCTACACATGATAGAACAATGGAGAAAGAGAATTATGGATGGATGGATGGATGGATAACACACACACAAATGCACACACCAAAGTCCAAATATATAAAAAAAACAACAAAAGTCAAAAATGGAGGGTCCTTGGTGCTCTCTGAGCTTGCTTGTTTTCTTGCAGACGTTTCATTACTTTTGACTTAATTTTGAATTTCATTAAGTCAAAATTACATCAAGCATAATTTCTAGCACATTATCCAAGTCCAATGAATTATCTTGTATGGCTTCTATAAAAATTATGTTTTATGGCTTCTATAAAAAGAAATATTTTAAACAAATTCTGCCCAGAGCAAAATCAATTATGGCTAATTGCCATAGGCAGATCAGGATGGATGGCAGCTTCATCGCTACCAGCTGGGAATTCTGCCTTGAGCACCCACAACTGATGCACATACTCAGTCTCTTGGCTGTGAAGGCACCTCCCATCTGTCAGAGTGGCAGGCTGCCCATTCTGAGCCAGTCCGGTTTTTCAGCTCTGCATCAACATTCTAAAAGTTATAGGTGGATAGGCATCTTAAAGATTATCAGCTTGCATCATATATGGAAAAAGAATTATACAACTATGAAATATTTTTAAAGAGATAAAGACTAAATGGCTAATAGGTGTATCCAGTTTGCTTAGCAATTCTGATGCTAGGCAAGACAGTTATTAAGTGAGTTTTGCCCCATTTAATGACCTTTCTTGTCAAGTGAATCACCACAGTTGTTAAGTTAGCAACACGGTTGTTTAGTAAATCTGGCTTCCCCGTTGACTTTGCTTGTTAGAAGGTCGCAAAAGGGGATCACATGACACCGACAGGACACTGCAACCGTCATAAATACATGCCAGTTGCCAAGTGTCCAAATTTTGACCATGTGACCATGGAGATGCTGCAATGGTTGTAAAGTATGAAAGCCGGCATAAATCACTTTTCAGTGCTGTTTTCACTTTTAATTAACTTTGGTCACTTAGTAAATGGTTATACGTCGAGGATTACCTGTAATAAAATTGTTATAGGCTTGGGGCTATTTTTAATTCAAATTAAATAACCTCCAAGATGTCAAGGATTATTAGTGTTGACCTGTCCTTTCCGAATAATCAGTTGTTTTATTCCTAGCTTCTTTTTCCTATGCAGGTAGTCGACCAAGATCGCTTAGTGACTGTTTGAAATTATGATGCAACCCCCCCACAAAGGAAGTTACACTCTGGTTCCTAAATTATATCTGACCCACCCCCCCCATGCAGTCATATGACCATAGTTTGAGCACTTCGCATTCACACATTTACAGCCATTTGCAGCTCCCTGTGGTCACATGACCTCAATTTACAACAGTTTTGCTAGAAACCTGCATTTACTTCTAGTTTACAGTGGAAAAAAACCATAAAAAACAGTGAGTTTGCTTAATGCTTGCAGCATTTGTTTAATGCAGTAGTGTTAAACTCAAGGCCTGGGGGCCAGATCCAGCCTGGAGGGTGCTTAGATCTGGCCTTAGATCTGAAACAGCGAAGGACTGGCCCGCAGTGCCTCTGCCAGCGAAAACGGAGTTCGCGAGGGCTGCAGGCAGTCCTCCTGAGCTCTGTTTTCGCTGGCAGAGGGTTGCAGGGGGCCATCGCAGGCGAAAACAGAGCTCAGGAGCCAATTTTTGCTGGCAAAGTGCTCAGGCCACCACAGTTGCCCCCAATACAAGTGATGTTGAACTGGCCATGCCCCCCTGGCTGCGCCCCCGTGGCCCTTCCGAGGTCAAACACAACCTTGATGTGGCCCTCAATGAAATCGAGTTTGACACCCTTGGTTTAATGACCACCATGTTCATACAGCAAAAAGTGTCGTAAAATTGAGTACAGTTGGGCGATGGCTTGCTTCATAATTGTCATGGTTTACAGCCATAATGGCAGGGTCCATTATGGTTGTAAATTGAGGACTACTTGTAATTAAAGAGACATATGCCTTTATAAAAAAAAGAACTTCCCCAGGGGGCTAAATTAAAAATAAGAAAAAAGTTCATCATAAAATGGCTTGAAATGTATTAGAAAGAACTGGCGACAGCAATGTTGCTGGACAATTTGATTGACTTTCTAATGGTAATGCTGAGAAAGCTGGTTTTTCAAGATATAGCAGCTATCCAAATTCTACCAAGTGCTTGCAGACTATCCCCAAAACTTACTCAACCGAACTTGCCATGTTCATCATCTGCCTGCTGTTTTGGAATGTATCCTAGAAAAGTCTTTATTTTCAATATTTTGGCTATTTTATTTACAGTTGTTTATACAATTTGCAAGCCATCTGGAACATCATCCTGAAAATGTGAGAATATGAATAACTGGAATAGATTTCTATAACCTTAATTTCAATTGTACCTAAGGGCTGTCTTTCAGCAATGATTCTGTACTGTTTCCTCAAAATCTTACCAATGAACAAATACATACACTTCTCCTATTTGTTGGCGAAAAAAGAATTCCTTGTATCTGAGGTTCCTAAATATTGCACAGCCATGCAGGATCTTTCTTGGGGCTCCCTGATGTCTGTGTTATGTTGTTGTTTATAAATTACCACAGGAATCACCAGCTGTCATAAAAAAATTATTGGCACTCTGTAAATATTAAATCAGCAGGCTGAAATCATGCCATGTGCCTGAGCAGCTGATGCTCTCTTGTGGAGGCAGCCAACCAGAGAAGGGGATACACGGTGTTGTCTACAAGCCTGGTTCTTCATGAGAAATTTTGGCAGGGTCACCCTGTAAGCATCATCTTGAACCAGAAGCTGCATCTTTTCTTCGCATCCCTCACAAACTGTTTAAGATTAACTCCAGTGGATCATCTTGGCTACATATATGAGCTTCCTACTCCAAAGATGAGAACTGAACCTCATTTTTCATGTTAAATGAATAGAAAAGGCACAGATCTACACTCTCATCCTTTAAAACACACACACTGATCTTGCTTCACCTTGCATGTTGTTTCTCTGAATTTAGAACAAACTGCCTTTGAACAGCACCACAATAGTAGTGTTAACTATGTTTAACTTGAAAAACCTCGTTTTGTACTCAGAATAATAACATGGTGACTTAATTATACCCTTGCAATTTGTAGGGTGGGTGGGCTCATTGATACAAATGGAATATTCCATGTACTTTAGCTAAAACAAACACACACATAAGGGAAAACAGTTGCATTTTAATATTTTTCCTGCAGCTTTTCATTGCTTTCAGGACCTTTTTAATGAAAAAAAAATAAGCATTGTGCTACATCATGGGTGTCAAACTTATGTCATCAGGTTGCCGTCACATGACATTTCACGACGTTTTTCCCTTCGCGGAGCTGGGATGGACGTGGCCTGTGCAAGTGTGCATGCATCCAGCCCGCAGGTTGCCAGTTTGACACCCCTGTACACCCATGGTAAAATCTCTAGCAATACAGGCTTGATACAGCCTTACCAATTTAGAGAGAATGGGAGACTGGGTTGTTAAATAATTAAATATATGAGAAATACAAATCTTCACAAAGGATCATGTATCTATGTATTCATTCATTCACTCATTCATTCAATGAAAACTACTAGCTCTGAATTGGCTAGCTTCTTATACAGGAAGTTTGACAGCAAGTATTTTAGCATCGTCATTTTACTTCTACCTGTGATTTGTGCAACAGAAAGTGAATATAATACCTCTCCTATTTTCCCCATGACAACTCTGTGAGGCTGAGTTGTGAGAAAATAACCAAGCCAAAGTCATCCGGTTGGTTTTCACACCTAAACAAGGATTACAACTCATGATTTCCTGGTTTCTTGTCCAGCATCTTAACTCCGACACTAAACTGGGTGTCATATTGCAGTTGTATAACAGTACATGTCTATTCAGAAATGAGCCCTGTTTACTTAAAGATGAAGTACTTTTAAGAAGGTGTCCATAGGACTGTGGTCAAGCTGTAATCCAATTCCCAATTATTTATTTATTTTATTTTATTTTATTTATTTTTCAAATTTATATACCGCCCTATCTCCCTAAGGACTCAGGGCGGTTCACAGGCAGTTAAAATACATATAAATACAGATTAAAAAACAATTAAAAAACTTATTCTATTGCCGAATTTAAAAAACAATATAAATAATAAAAAAAACCTTAAAACCAATAACTTTAAAATCTAATCCAGTCCCGCGCAGATGAATAAGTGCGTTTTAAGCTCGCGACGAATTATGAGAAAACACTGTTGAGCTAGTAAGGGTTACTCCCAAGTACACATATAAATGAATAACTTACAACTAATCAAAGGGACAAAAGCATAAAACAAATAGTTTGACCAAAAAAAAAGCATGTTCACGCATGAAACCCTCACCAATTAATCCAATTCAATGTGGACTTTAAATATTAGGCAAATATTTTAACTTTTGGCCTTACACAAGCAGCCTACATAATTGTCTTGGAGGCTAGAAACCGATCTTCCTACTGTCATATTAATGAGTATTTTGTAACCATTGGTAGCCCATTCCTGTTTTCTTACAAGAATGTGTTTTTGCATTTATTAACATTTCAGATAGTGGCTTAAATATTGCTCACAGTATTTTTCAAAATTTTCGTATCCCCTACCTCCCTAAAATCTGTGCTCACAATAAATATGCAATACTTTGTTAATTGTTAGAGGCATTACTGGGACATTTCTGATCCAGAACAGCTATTTATGTTAATTAACCTTGATTTTTAAAACAGGGGGGGAGAAATGTACTCTGGAGACTGACAATTACTTATATTTAAGTAAGATAAGTATAGCAATAACTGGGAACCGTTAATTACTTCTCCTCCCGCTGGAAATATCTTTAAAAACCTAGAATATTTAAATTGAATTTTAAAAACTCAAAATACACCAGCTACTTTCCAGAACATCCCATGTTCTATGTATAGTCTAATATGATTGTACTGAAGCCCTTGACCACTCTCCCTGGGCAGCAATTTTTTGCCTCCTCCCCCACCCCCCACCCCTTTTTTTTTTTTTTTTTGGCTTGAAGCAATATTCTGTTAGCACCTGGGCTCAACTTGCTCTGAATATGGGAGTTGACTCTTAAAATCAGATCCAATTAACACATCCTTGATATAACAGAATAGTGTTAATTACATGCAGCTGATCATTGCTGGGTTAATTAAACACTCACCTCCCCCAGCTAAGGCATTAATCTAATTAACAATTACTACAGCTGCTGTTTTCTCTTTACACTTGCTTTCTAAATGGTGCATATTCGCACTTCAGTCCTAATCCAGCAAATTCTTCCTCTGAAAGAATTCCCTTTGAGGTGGATGGCAGAAAGAGGTTAGAAATTGTGGTCAGCACTCCGAGAACTGAGTACTTGAGAAATAATTTGATATTCTTGAGCATGTAATGGTGCTTGCTAAAGACCACACTAAAATATGTTTACATTTTATTTGATATACCCCTTTAGCTGTTGAAGTTTGAACATTATAGCATTTTATAGTACTCATTTAGAAGTATCAGCAACAACCTTAAATTTAACACTTCTCCTTAGAACTGGGATTGATGTATAATGTACATAATACTGTATAGTTTTGTGCCTAAAGTTCTACTGAACTAAATAGTGGTATAGATATACCTACACGTGAATATATGGGAAAAATGTAAAGTATAATTGTACACATTAGAAAGGAATTGATGGAAGTTAAAATTCTTTAATAGGTCTTGAGTTTACTATTGAGAGTTGGGCAGCATATAAATATAATAATTATATCACTTTCTTTTGGTTATAATACATATTAGAATATTGTCATTGCATTTTTTAAAAAATGAGCTGTTCAGGTCTCTAATCAACTTGATGTCACATTTGGAGCCATCAATGCTGGGCTACAAAATATGGAGGTCTGCAGCCCAGAACTGCTAGCCTGATTTTCCTTCAACTCCAATTCAGGGATTTATTTATTTATTTAGCCCCTTTGAAATTCAAATATGAGGCACATACACGAAGATGGAGAGGTAAAGGCAATTTAAGTTTTATAGGACATTCTATATTGCCGGTGGGATCCCTACTGTAGCCAAATGCAGGCAACAATATATCCCCAAAAGCTTCAAAATTGAAAAATGCACATGATTTATTAAAAACATGACTTTGAAAAATAAGCATTAAAAAGCCTTGAAGCTGAAGTTGTTTTACATACTTTGTAAGAGATCATTAATTTCAGTCCATAAATTAAAAAAACATTTTTATTCAAAGTATAAAGACAGTATTCCATAATTTTATTGTGGATAAACAATACTCACATTATGCATTTTAATGCTACCGGTATGGTGCAGAAGATGGCAGAGAAAGCTTTGCTTTGCTACTAAATGTTTACTCCAATAGGTTTACTATTACTGTCCTAATCCTTCTTCCACATTTGTCAGAATCATACTTTTATTCTAAAATGTACATAAAACATACCCAAATATACTCCTAAAAAGATGTATGTAGACTATTAAAATTATTGTTGCTAATGAACATATCAAGCTACAATTATGTTTGGTGTGTGCGGTTTCATATAAGCTAACAACAGTCTTTACCAAGGCAGATGTAAACTATGATAAAAGGATTTATCAAGTATTCTTGGCCCTTCACAACTACAGATTCAATTGAAAAATCAAGTCATTTCAGAAGGTTCGTTTGTGCTAAGGCTCATTCGAATACAGAGCTGGGTGTAGAAAGCCTGGTTCCATTTCTTCCATATTCTGAACTTCACACTTGCATTCTTCAATGATCATAACCATCTTATTTACTGGATTAACTGTGGTGCAGTTCATCTTCAGATGCTTCATGGAGAATTTGGTGGGCAAGCAGAGGGAACAGAAGCTATAAATGCGATCATCAGCGCCAGGAACATGGAAAGAACTGCATTTCCCAAAGCACAGGTTGTTTTGTATCACCACTTTGTCACAATTTTCATGCGTAATGCTCTGAAAAGATACACATTGTTAAAATGCTTGCCATAGTACTATGTTAGAATAAAAATAGCCAGTAATATAAAAACTAAAGTGTTCCTGCAACCTTTAGGGATAGAGCCAGTAATACAAAGGTGAGAATTCTTTTAGATACTAAATCATAACTTTACTGTCTTAGCCATTAAAAATGCAGAAAGATTTAAAGGGGAAAACTGTTTGCTGTCTCTTTGAAATATACAGACATTTCTACAAATTTCTCAGTTATTGCCTAAGAATTTCCTGAAAATTCAAACACCTGTTTTCAGCTTTTTGCAATTTCAGTAGAACAAACCTGAAGTCTACTGCAAAAGAAATTTCCAGCCCAAAGCTATCAATATTCTGGTTTTTTATGCTTTTAATATTTCAGATATCAGACTGAATTTAAGAACACCAGCAAACCACTCTTGTTGCAATTAAGCTACAAGGTTTGAAGCTGCAAAAATCCATTTGCTACCAGATACTCACAAATATATATTAAAAATCCATGTTTTGTTTTCACCTTAGCTGTGTAAATGTTTACAACTTTTATTTTAGCTTTCCTTCTATAAATGGGGGAAAAATAGCTTATCATCCAGAGCTATTCTAAGGTTGAACTATTTAGTACAGCAGGGCTTATTTCTAATTAAAATAAAATGTAGGAAAGTATTGTATTTGTGGCACTTTACCTGAGAGAAAGGAAGCATGTTGCAAACCTCCTGGTAAATCTCACTTATCTTGATTGGAAGGACCACCTCTTCAGATCTTGACTTGGTCTTCAATTTAAAAAGGTCCCAGAATTTTTTGGCATCTTTTCTGAAGGCTGCTGCTGCGTCTCTCTTGTTCTGTGGGCGAGAAGGTGGATGTTTTGGATAAACAGAGGATGAGGTTATGTTTGCCCAACCTTCCAAATCATCAGCCACTTCTTCCTTAACTGTGTCTGGGAACATGAAACGAGGTCCTCGTGGGAAGTCTTGTTTGGTTTTCATTTCTGCCAAGGATACCACTGGCCTCTCAGGTTTCCTCACAATGCCTTCAAGTTCCCCTAAATATTTGGTGAGCATAACACGTATGGAATTTTTCTGCTGCATTTCTTCTCTTTGCTCTGCTTTTCCAAGCCATGAAATCAACAATATCTGAAACAATAGTAAAAGCATTATTCTTAACTGTTGTCGTTCTCCTTCAATTCTTTGCTGCTACTTTTAAAAAAAGGCAGTAGGAAGATTGTTGTATTTATAAAGGAAGCCTAAAGTACTCATTTCCAGCTGTTGAGCATGGGAGGGGGAAGATTAAGGGGAAGGCTAATCAGTGATACCCATTAACATTCATTAACCTCAGCCTCTAACAAAGATAAAGTTAGCTTGTCCCGCTGGGTGTGTGTTTCGTGTTTGTATTTCTAGTTATATCTGATTTCTCTAGTAGGAATCATTCTGAATATTGGGATTAGAAGTTTAGCTGTTGTCTAGATACTGGGGAAAGTTCTTAGATGCATATTAATTGATACATTTGGCCCCAAGTCAAAATAAGGTGTTATGGATTCAATACAACAACATGGAGAAAACTATGCTTGTAGGTACACATTATTAACTGATACATTTGGCCCCAATATTAACTGATACATTTGGCCCCATATTAACTGATACATTTGGCCCCAAGTCAAAATAAGGCGTTATGGATTCAATACAACAACATGGAGAAAACTATGCTTGTAGGTACACATTACAACGTATAATTTCATTTCTTAGTAAGATGAAAGTTTATCATTTGAAAATAACAAACATCTAGTCAAGTTATATGCCATTTTGAATGGTTCCAATTTGATTTTTTTTTTAAAAATTACACAGTGTAAAGACTAATAGAGGATGCACTTTTTGAAAAATGCAAATACTAAATAAAATGATGAGTCAGTTTCTTACTACTCAGATTTTTAAAACTCTTAGGATTTTGGAAATGTTCTAGTTCAACCTGTAGCTATTGCAAGACTCTTTAAAAACTATGTAGGTCTTACAATAGTTAATTATATGGCAGGGTGCATTTCAAATCTCCATTACAGTTTATAAGTGAAAAGCAGCACTGATAAAAATATCTTTCTCATGTTCTACCAACAGCATCCAGAATGTTTATAGACCTCAAGCGGAAAATATTAGTACATGCAGGTCCCCAGAGTGCAGACTTTAAGCATAGTCTTCGTTCTGAGAAGTAGGTATTATTCTTAACCTTGTTTGCATGTGAACTGTTTGTAAATCATGGATGACTCCCCAAAAAATATGTGCCCATTGGTTTGGATCAACCATCTTACACTCTGTGCAAAAGGAGAATGTCCATGTCTACTCTTAGTATTACTACTTGGTACTACTACTATGGTACTCCATGTATATCATAGTAGTTGTAGACATTTATTTTATCTATTTCTATAGAAATGGGTTTGCCACAAAGGTTCAGTAAAATGAAAAGTGAGTATTCATATTCCATTTTTCTAAAAGCCACAATTAACAACTTGGATGGGTATAATGGGAAAGTTGATTTTATATTACAGTTTAGATGCAAAAAACAGCACTGATGTAAGTATTTTACCTACGCTGCACCAAGAGCATCCAGAATATTTATAGACTTCATAGTGTCTTCATATATGAACTTTCAAAGATTGTATGGCTGTACGTTATTGCTGTTCAAGCTGATATCACAATAACCTCACCAGAAGAGATTGGATCCTATGTCTTTCCACATTATGGTATAATTTTTCATCATTTCCTAACTCTTCTCGATTTAAAACATTGAAAACAGCATTGGCCGTCAGCTCTCTAATTGCTTGACCTATAATCTAAGTCTTTTTTAAAAAAAACATGCATCATGTTAATAGCAAGTAAAAAACATAACTTTTTTCTAAAAGTGGGAATGTAATTTCCATCTGAGATACCATGTTTGTCTAAGACAAGGGGAAAAAAGGCACTTTAAAAGCTTCATTTTATTATATATTTTTCAATAGCTGGATGCTGGAAGAGATTGCCTCCATTCTCATGGACACATAAAACATACAGGGGTAGAAACAAGAGACAATAATCTTGGTAAGAAATGAGTCCAAAGAAAGCTGTTGCATTGTTTAAGAGTCTGTCTCAGTCCTCTTTACAGATTTCAATCTGGATATTGTAAATTGCTACAATAGGCTCTGCTGGATGTGGACTGAAATGAATAAACATCTTTGGGAGACACATACCACCGTAATACATATTTGCATAGTTGTTGTTTTCTTTGTTGAATAGCCATCCTGAGAGAAAGGAGACAGACCTCCATTGAGACTCAGGACACAAAGGAAGAAAAGTTTTACAAATGTTGCTACTCTCATCCCTGCAAATAAACATCTGGTGTACATAAGGTTAGTGCTCTGTCACTCAGTAGAACCTCTGTCCCATTGCAAGGAGGTGGTATAATGGCTGAAGAGACTGTTGTCTTCAGAATTAAAGAGGTAAATAAGTTCCTGGGAATCAGTTTCATCCTTGCAGCCCAAAACAATCAAGCAGCAAAACAAAAAAGAGAGTTTCACTGCCCCAGAAAGGAGCCATTTTCGGGGTTCTGGAAGTAAAAGCATTGTTGTATACTTGAGGCAGTATACCTCTGTTGGTTCTCTATTGGGACTGATTTACAGAGGGGGGGAAATGGCGATGACTTGAAGTGTCTTCAGCCTTCTTTCTTTTCATTCCCCCCACCTGTGCTCCCCCCTTTCCTTTTCTTTCTTTTTTAAAGCAAACAGAACAACTCTCTGCAATTGTTTGGGTCACTGAATATGGCAATCGTACACCTGGACAATCCATGCTGGGAAAGCCACATGGTGTGTGTGTGTGTATTTGTGAGGGGGAGGAGACCAGGCAGAGATAGAAACAAACACCGCCTGTGTTGCAAATTGCCTCCCTCTCCCTTCTATGGGTAGCTTGAGGTTTTAACTGTGTAGCTGTTGATACGATATACTTTCATCAGCACCAAGTTTTTTCTGGAAAATTGATTATGCAGTGTGAGCAATCTCCAATGCTATATTTATTAATACATTCAATTTAGATATTACAGTAGAAAATAGCACACAACACATGCCATTTAAGGTACAAAAGTAGATTGGCACCCTTTAAGTTGAAATAAAACCAAGCCTACAGCAGTAAAGGTATACTTTTATCTAGATTAATTCTATCCCTTGAAATACACATTGCAGGAGGGAAAAATCTATTTTAGTGCCACTAAAAAAGGGGGGAAAACTATGTGCCCATAAAGGATTGTTATATTTATACATATTTTCACCTACTTATCAATATGAAATAATGGTAGCTAAAATTGGACTTCCAAAAATTACACACATTATTTTTCCAACGAGCAGTCTCAGATTTACATAGAAGGGTATACATACAGATTATTGATATGTCAAAATGAATTGCAGTGAATTTTTTAATAGTGATTTATTAGTACATCTCTTTTTCTCCTTTCAGAATTTGTCAGAATATTTATTCAATTCCAGGCTTTTATAATAACTCAAGTGGATTACCAAGTGTACTTTGCACATTCTACAACACATTCCAGTCTATATGAACTTCACATATATTCTTCCTATATATATTTTTATGTGCAATTGGACTTTGTTTTCAAATTCTACCTCCCATTTGCAGTACAATTCTTCCCAGCAAGCATCCACACAAGAGGATTGGGAAATGTGTATAACTTTTCAGATTTGTCTGGCCCAGTCTAGCACCTTCAAAATGTGTTGGACTGCAGCATCCAGAATTCCTGTCTAGGTTGATTGTAATCTCGACACATCACAAAGTTGCAAAAAGTTGAATGGAATTCAAATGTCTCCAATGTTAATGGAGGAAAGGAAAGAAAACTATCAAAGAGAGGCCAGAGAAGTTTACATGCAAACAAAGCTCAGAGCTGATCAGGGATGGTAGCAAAAGTTAATACGCTTCTGTTGGGAAATCAACTAACATTGATGGTTAGGGAAATCCTATACTACTTCATAATTTATATTCGTAACTCATAGTCTATTTTAAAGGGAACATATTTGAATTTGTTACCATGAGAATTGGAAAGTTCCCCTGACATTTAGCAATAGCACTTAGACTTATATTCCACAGTGCTTTACAGCACTCTCTGAGTGGTTTACAAATGTTAGCATATTGCTCTCAACAATCTGGCACCTCATTTTATTGACCTTGGAAGGATGGAAGGCTGAGTCAACCTTGAGCTGGTCGAAGTTGAACTCCTGGTTATAGGCAGAGTTAGCCTGCAATACTGTCAACAGGATTGACAACTGCATTCTAACCACTATGCCATCGTGGCCCCTACATTTGTCCCAGATATAGACGTAATAGAAATTTATCACAGAATAATGTGATGCAATTTTGTTACGGGAATGTTTGACATTTGTTGGAAGTTTACATCCAGGTATATTATAAAATGGGCATGAGCATTATGGAGTGGCATAATGTTCCTTCCCCCCCCTCCCCCCATGTATCTGCAACCAGTCTCATTTGACCAATTGAAGTGCCGGATATTGCCTAAATTTCTAAATAACAATTGTAGTGAATGAAACATCCTACTCAAGAAAGATGGTGAGTAGCATATGATATGTCTATACTCAACTCAAAGCTCTTTCCAGTTAGCCTTTTAGCACCTTCATATACATGATCTCTAGACTGAGACAAAAACAAACTCTGGAACCAATACATTTGATTCTTGACACATAGCCACTGTTTCAGAAACACAGGAGAGCAAGAGAAAAGATAGGACGGCAAACTGAAAACACAATCCTGCATCACATTTGAACCAGTGGTGGGTTTCAAAAATTTTTACTACCAGTTCTGGGGGTGTGGCTTGGTGGGCATGGCATGGCATGGTGGGCGTGGCATGGGAAGAATACTGTAAAATCCCCATTTCTTCCCCATCATCTGGGACTCGGGAGGCAGGAATAGATGGGGGCAGGGCCAGTCAAAGGTGATATATACCGGTTCTCTGAACTACTCAAAATTTCTGCTACCAGTTCTCCAGAACTGGTCAGAACCTGCTGAAACCCACCTCTGATTTGAACCCTTTTCTCACATAGGAATTTTTGCAACTGGGCCAAGCAAGTATCCATTTATAAGTTCCGTCGACACTTCCAACTGCCTGAAAATAAAACACTTTTATCATATAGAAAGCCAAGTAGATGTCTAACTATCAGTTTTGTTTACAGCTTTGTGGAACATATATAACTGTAAGCTTTGCCCTTCCTGCAGTCTTTTCTTTGCCATTTTCCTTGCTGTTGTGCTAAAATGCAGTTCCTCCTTTGCTTTGAAAGATGAGGTGGGCCTCTTCTCCAGTTTGTGAAAACAACACGTTCCCTGTTGCTCCATTCTAGCTGACCTGGGTTTCGCTGATCATTCAAACCTATAACACATTACGTGTATAAGAAGACAGTCTGAGAACAACTGATTCAAGCATTTTAATGAAGTTGTATTGGTTCTATCTGATATTCCATGCCACAGATTTTCTAATAATTTTCAGACATTTTTTCTCTTCTGCAATAAATTTGTTCCATGGATAAGGAATATTACATTTTGTTGTGAAAATAGATTCTGCTGGTATTTAGACTAGAAAAATGTCTGAAGATTTAATTGCTGTAAGCACGGAACTGCTGCAACTGATCATATCTATTGATGTCTTTCTACCATGTTACTGAGAACCATTCTTCCATTAGCTTTTAGGACACAAAGGAAAAGCTCCAGAAAAATGGAAGTATGGAGTCCTTGGTTGTTTTCTAGCAGATGTTTCATTACCAAGGTAGATAACATCATCAGTGATAGAAGGGAGTGGGAGTTCGTTCTCATACTAGTTGTTTGCTCCATCAATGTTGGTGGGACAATGGAGATAGTTGGTAGAGTGGTCAAATTACCAAGTGTCCCAAGGACAGAAGTGTAAGTCAGAAAACTGAGCAGCCAGTAATGTATATTTCCCAACCTCTCAGAAAGACATAGATGGGCTAAGACAGTGATGGTTAACCTTTTTGGTGCCACGTGCCCGAAGTGCGTATGTGTGAGTGTGAATGCACGTGTGCGTGCCTGAACCCCCAAAATGCAATGCGAGCAACCCCATGCATGTTCCCTGCCCCTGTGCATGCACGTGTGTCCCTTGCACATGCACGTGAATTCCCACGCATTCACTCCCTCCATGCATGCGCCCCACCCCCCGCGCCCCATTTTGGCTTCCAGGTTGGTGCAGGAGACCTTCCAGTCCCAAAACAGGGCATGGGGGGTGCACATGAATCCCCAAAATGCAATGCGAGTGTCACATGAGCACACGTGTCCCCCACAGGCGCCCCCCACGTGTGGCAGAGACCTGAAGACCAGCTGGCTGGTGGGAGGCATACATGCATGCATGGTGGAGCTGGGCTGGGGCGAAGGCTAGCGTGACCGCAGAGAGGGCTCTGTGGCACGCATGGCATAGGTTCGTCATCACGGGGCTAAGAGATATTACTTACGAAAATGTTATATCATAAGTGTACTTGCATGTACAGTATCACCAACATAAATATTGAATTCTAAAGTATTATGGAATAATATTTAATCCTTGTTGCTATATCCATAAAATTATAGTCACGACCAAGGGACATCACTCTTTATTGTCCATTGGTCAGATCACACCTAGAATGCTGTGCCAAATTCTGCACGATGCATTTTTGGAATGATATTGGGAACCCGGAGTACATTCAAAGCAAAAGGCCCAAGATGTTAAGAGTCCCGAAAGGAAGAATGGTTAGCGTATTGGGTATATTTTAGCTTGGAAAAAAGAAAGCTCAGGGAGAGATGACAGTCATTTCCAAGGGCCCTCATTCAGAAGACAGGCAAAATTGTTCAAAGTTAATCCAGAGAAATAAAGGATTAAAATCACTGGGAAGCGGGTTTTCCTTGAACTTCAGGGAAAAAATCCAGTGGTTTGCTGGACAAGAGACAGCCCTCTGTCAGGGATGCTTAAAGATACTCCTTGACTTATGACCACAATTGACACCAGAATTTCTGTTGCTAAGCAAGGTAATTGGCCATGTGATCATGGGGATGCTGCAATGGTCATAAGTGCAAGGACCAGTTGTAAGTCCCTTTTTGGGACTTGTAACTTTGTAATGGTCACTAAACGAATGGTTATAAGAAAAGGACTAGCTCTGGTAGATTCCTTGTATTGTAGAATTCTGCATCTTTCATAGGGAAACTTCAGACAATTGTAAGAATACCTACCTATCCAAAAAGGCCTTTTTCCACTGAAGTTCCAGAGCCAGCGCATGTGTGATTTGGAAGCCACGTTTACTAAATGGCCATGGAACCTAGAAATAAGATTTATTTTTAAATCAGAGGAGATACAGTACTTGCTACTCATCAAGATTTTTTTTTTCTTTATACAATCAGTTTAGGATACAGTCAGGGTGACTGAATGGAGCTGAGCTTTTACTGACCAGATGCCCTTCCTGATGCCTATGTGGAGTTCACAGCAGATACTTTCTCTTTGCATCCTGAGAGAGAAACATATTTTGCTACCTAGGATTAAACACTCAACCTTCCAAGTGGGAGGGGAGCATCTTCACCACTAGGCTCCCACACCACTCACTCATCAAGAGATAATAAATGCACTAATTACTTGCAGTTTAACAATAGACACCAAGACTGGGAGTCATTAGTAGAGTTTTAGGAATTCTTTTTGAAAGGGCATTTTGAAAAGGTTTTCTGCATGCCTTTTTTATCTACAAATACATTTATATATAAGCAGCAAACAGCTTATTTCATCTAAGCATGCTGAAATTTTAACATGCTCTATAGATAGTCTTCGACTTACAACCATAATTGAACCTAGAATTATGGCTGTAAGTCATTGCACTTGTTAAGTAGGCCATCATGGTACCATGCCCAATTTTATGACCTTTTCTGTGGCAGTTGTTAAGCAGATCATAAGGTCATTCAGTAAATCTGTTTTATCCAATTGATAAAAGTAAATGTCAAAAATCAGCAAAAAAATGAAAAATTGCAAACATGTGCTCATTGGCAGTAGTAGGATTCAAGTAATTTAACAACCGGTTCTCTGCCCTAATGATTTCTTCCAACAACCAGTTTGCCAAACTGCTCAGAAAATTAACAACCGGTTCTCCCGAAGTGGTGCGAACTGGCTGAATCCCACCACTGCTCATAGGTCACTGAAAACAGCTGTAAAGATGAGCCAGTTGCCAAAGACCCAAAATGCAATTATGTGCCTATGGAGGAGGGAGGGGTCTGGCCATCGGAACCTCAAAATCAAGTCATAAGTCTCTTTTGGGGAGTCCATTGTAACTTTGAACAGTTGTTAAATGACGATTACCTATATGGTGTCTTAATCATGTACAAAGATGTTCTAACTGTTTCAAACTTAATTTTCATAAATTCAGCACAAGTTGGCTGAATACTGTCAGGTGATTAAAATACATATTTTTTTTCTTGCTTGGTTATGTTTTTCCAATGCTTCAGTAAGTAATTACATAAAAAGAAAAATATTTTTGTTTGCCTGTGTAAGTGTGTCTCTCTCTATGTGTATAATATGTATACAAATGCCTCTTCTATAGGAAAAGTTTGTAGATCAGATTAAACTTTATTGCCTTAAAATATCTCATCACAAATCCATTTACTTTGAACTGGATTGATTCTTCTTATTTGTTAAATACATTAATAAAACAGAGTTTACTGAGCTAGTCTCTCAAGAACATTTCTACTGGTACAATAACTAGAAGATTTAGATATGACATACGTCTGAAATCCCAAAGATCTTTTTCCAAAAGGCAACTGAACTTTCTTGTTTTTTCTTTGGAAAAATTTTGCTTCTCATCCAAGAAGCTTCGGTTCAAACCTAACCTGGATGATTCAGACATTCTTCTAAAATGTCTTCTTGCCAAATACCTCATTGTTTTATTTTGTCTTCCAATAGAGACGAGCCAAACCATGGTTAGGTTAAAAAGTTGTTTGCCTCAGACAATTGCTTTTGGGCATTATGAAAAGTCTAGAAGCCAGACTGGGTAACCTTGGGCCATTCATCCTCTCAGCCCAGTCCACCTCACAGTTTGTTGTTGTGGGGAATATAGGAGAAGGAAGGAGTATTATGCATATTCACTGCCTTGAGTTACTAATAAAATAATAAAGGCAGGATAAATGTCTAATAAATCCATAAATAAAGCTGGGTACAAATAAGATTGTTCCTACCGTGTCTTGCAAGCTTGGGCAGCAATCGCCCATGTGGTTTTTGGCTCAATGATTAGGATATAGCATCTTCCATCATGATAGGTCCATCCTGACTGACAAGTTTTCATTTTAATATCCTGGAATAAAACCATTTTTAAAAGTTCAGAATGATTTGCTAAATTGTCCACCTTGAAAGAAGTGATTGACTCCTTTCAGAACTGGGCTTGGGAAAGATAAGAACGTTGATTAATTGGGTCATTTCTGTTCTAAACTATGAATTTGGCTATTATTGCATTTCTGATGGCATCCGGTTATAAATGAAACAGAAATACTGCCTATTGCTTGGCAATAATAAGAATTCCTGAATACATTACCACAAAAGCTTAATTATTCTTTCCCTTCCTGTACCTTCCTGTACCATGTGGGGAAGGATTTTTTTTATTATAATATATGCCTTCTACAAGCTCATAACTGAAGTACTTGACTATCTCTGCTTTTGCTTGTTTTCGTAAGGTACATTCAATATATCTAACCATAATAACTTACTTGGTACACCATCTTCCTTATAGCATGCCACAACTGTTCCCTCATGACATATATCTTCCTAGAGTTATAATTTTTGTTGTATCAATAAATGGGCTTCGATTCACAAACTTATGTTTCCAAAATTGCAGTACAGGTAATTCTCGACTTATGACCACAATTGAGCCCAACAATTTCTGCTGTTAAGTGACACACATTTGTTAAGTGAGTTTTGCCCCATTTTACGAACTTTCTTGCCACAGTTGTTAAGCGAATCACTGCAATTGATAAGTTAGTAACCCCGTAGTTAAATGAATCTGGCTTTTCCGTTGACTTTGCTTGTCAGAAGGTCACAAAAAGGGAGGATATGACCCCAGGATACTGCAGCCATCATAAATATGAACCAGTTGCCAAGTGTCTGAATTTGCTCACATGACCATTAGGACGCTACAACGGTGGTAAGTGTGAAAAATGGTCATGTCACTTTTTTCAGCACTGTTGTAATTTTGAACAGTCACTAAAATGAACCTTTGTAAATCGAGGACTACCTGCATTCTCTGATAATGAGTGCATTTACATTTTTCTCCCTTCAAAGTTGGATGTGGGATCAAACTGTTACAATAACATTTGGCTTTATATATCTCAAAAGTTAAGCACCCTGGGTACAAGGTGTTCTCTTTCCAGACATAGGGGTAACCAGATTCCTTTCTGCCTTCATCTGTATCCCTTATCAGTTGTAAAACAATTTTTTTTGGCCAGTGGTAAATTTAGAAGAAAAAATAATACACACACACACACACACACACACACACACACACAGAGGAAAAAGAGATCCCTACCTTGTCTGTGTAGTTCCATAATGTCCAGGCAGTACCATTGCACAGAAACATCTTCTGTATGTTTTCTTCAAAATACAAGAAACCCTTCAAATTTGGTGTGCATCTATTTGGAAATGAAAGGCTGTCAACCTGAAAATGAGTAAGACATTTATGAAGTAAACAACAGTTATAAACGAGTGTTCTGAAACAGAATACCTGAAATATTAACCTTCTATATTGTTTATTCTTTATTTTTAAGATGTTTATGTATTTTTGTTGATAGATGTTAAATCAGTGACATCATTGAATAAATCCATCATTTTAAAACCTCTTTCAGAATTAAAGAGGTACAGGCCCCAAACCAAGAACGGTGATTTTTAGCTTGGAGGAATTCTTTGTCCCCTATGTTCTTTATTCTTTTCACATCTGTAGGCAGATTGAGTACTCTACTATCTGTATATACCATAAACTCTGTGAACTATTAGGGAAGGTCTGTCTTCACCCTCTTTCTTTCATAAATTAATGACAACAATTAATAATAATAATAATAAACATCTAATAAATGTGAACTGGTCAAGCTTCTGGCTTTAAAAATGTTTCAAAATTCACCAGAGAGATGGAACCCTATCTTCCTCTGGCTCTATTACCATCCCTCACCATTGGACAATCTACTCTAAAGCTGCTGGGAACTTTAATTCTGGAAGGGGACATCTTCCCCAAAAGGAACATACCAGAATGCTGGAGTCTGCTTGAAGAACTTCCATTTTCTTGGTGGAAGCTACATTTTTTCTTGGGTTTTTTTGGCTTCTTAAAGATACAGGTCCCATCTTGGTTTTTCTAGGCAAAGAATTGTCCTTATCTACTTTTAACCCTGTCATCCCATGGTACTTTGTAAAAGATAGAAAAGAGAATTTCACACCAGTTAATTCCAAAGGCATTTAATTAACAGAACTAAAAAAAAAAACAAAAGAGAGAGAGAGAGAGATGGTTTGGATATACAAAAAAGACACAAAGGTACCTAATATCTGTGGGAATAATATTTAAAGTAGAGCTGCTCCTGTCATATATAAAATGGGCAGTAATTTTTGAGAAGAAATAACATATGCAAAATAAATTGATAGATCCTCCTATTCTCTTTTTCTCTATTTTTACATGATTTGTTTCCAATAGTATATTCTGGATAGGGAAGCTTATTGGGGATATGAGGGTAAATGGAAAAATGAACATGGAAAGCATTACTCCACTCGTCATTTACAAACATATTTTGCATTAAAACAGTTGTTCTTACTGCTCCTTGCTTTTGCTCTTAAGATTCAGCCTACATGCTCAGCTTCGCCCTATTTCACACCTAACATTGACCAAGGCAGTTTAAATAGTTGTCATCACCATTTCTAAGCCAACTAAACTGAAAATACATAGAATTAAATCTATACTAAACATTTTTTACATCACAGAAAATAATGTGTATCCTGAATTTATTGAGTATTCTGTGTAATGGAGCTATAAATAAATATTACAAATAAAGAACTTGTTACTCAATAATGCTCTTACTTTGAAAAACTCATCTGTGCCATTTCGAAAAATAAAAGAGGGATGAATCTGAAAGGAAAGGGAGAAGTATAGCTGAATAACGGAAGCAAAATATAATTTGTATATTTTCCAAAGGTAGTTAGTAGTATTGACCATAGTTAGAACATAAGACAAAACTTTATATAATTTGAATAATTTGGGAAAAGGGAGAGAACTTTTGAATTACAAATACAAAATTCACCCAGAAAAATAGAGCCTTTTATTATAAACAAATTGACATTAGTCAACTTTACCTAACTTTCTTTCTGATTTTAATTTATTAGTTTTGTACTCTTGGCTTTCTATTCTACAATTCTTGGAGCAATTTCCCATTCCAAAGGAAGCAATGAAAAGCAAACAAATCAGCTTTTTAACCTATATTTGAATAGGTTTTTTGGCACAATACACCAATATATAAAAGGGAAAATATTTTACAATCCCAACAGAATGGTACATTTTTAAAAAAGATTTCTTTAGTTTATCTGAGCATAGAATAGAATAGGTTTTTTTTAATGATTCTCTGAATTTTTGACCCCTAGGGAGAATATTTCGCATGGCAGGGGAATCTTTCTCTAAAATGTGCATTACCATTTCTGATTAAATTATTTCAGCTTTTGTCATGCTTCAGAAAACAGTGAGATCTGTCTGACTAATAAGAATATTGTAAGGAAGTACATATAGAAGAACTGGCTTTAGGCTAAGGTCAAGTAGACAGTGACCTAAGAATATGCTAAAACTTTAGGGCGTGCCAAAATTGTGGTCTGAAAAACACAATAAAAAAAGCAAAATACTGAAACAGCGCACAATGTTAAGGTAATGCATTCACTCAAGGGTTAAATATAATTTTGCAGAATTGTTGCCCTATGACAAAAATAGCTGATGATGTAATTGAGAATACTGTGTAAATAGGGTAAAAATATCTGAGAAACAAATTGGGACTGGAAAATCTTAAGAGTAGGACACATAACTCAAAGAAAAAAAGAAACAAGAGGTCAAAATCAGGCAATGAGCTAAACCATAGGAGGTGCCAGAATACGACTCGCCTAGGGCATCAAAATGTCTATAGCTGGCCCTATACACTAATGACACTACAGATAATCCTTGACTTACCACTGGTCACTTGGCAACCATTTGAAGTTACAACTGATCCAAAAAAGAATACTTATGAACCAGATTCGAAGTTCTGACAGTTTAGTTTAGTTTTAGTTTTATTAGATTTTTATACCGCCCTTCTCCCGAAGGACTCAGGGCGGTGTACAGCCGAAATAAAATACAGAGTATATACAATTAAAAGAAATTAAAAGAAACTATTAATAAATGGCCGATAATTTAAAAATTTAAAAAATTTACAAATGTTTAAAATCTCTAAAACCCCAATTTAAAATCACTATTTATGCCAGTCCTGCTTGAATAAATAAGTATGTTTTTAGCTCACGACGGAAGGTCCGAAGATCAGGAACTTGACGTAAGCCAGGGGGGAGTTCGTTCCAGAGCGTTGGTGCTCCCACAGAGAAGGCCCTACCCCTGGGAGCCGCCAGCCGACATTGTTTGGCGGACGGCACCCTGAGAAGGCCCTCTCTGTGAGAGCGTACGGGTCGATGGGAGGCATACGGTAACAGCAGGCGGTCTCGTAAGTACCCGGGTCCTAAGCCATGGAGCGCTTTAAAGGTGGTAACCAGGATCCCGAAAGACCACAGGAAGCCAGTGCAAACTACGGAGCAGAGGTGTTACGTGGGCGCCTCGAGCGGCTCCCATTACCACTCGCGCAGCTGCATTCTGGACTAACTGCAGCCTCCGGGTGCACCTCAAGGGCAGCCCCATGTAGAGAGCATTGCAATAATCCAGCCGAGACGTAACCAGAGCGTGAGTGAGTTGAGTCCATTATAGCTGCAACTCAAGGATTACCTGTAACCCAAGGGTGAAATGCTCCCGGTTTGGACCAGATCGCCCGATCCAGTAGCGATGGCGGCGGGTGGTTCGGACAACCTGTAGCAAAAATCCCTGCTCCCCTCCTCCCTGCACGCCCGGCTGAGCCGCACAATCATCAGAGGTTTTTTTTTTTACTTTAAAAAGCATTTTTTCTTCAGCCGAAAAATGCTTTTAAAAGTAAAAAAAAAAGCCTCTGATGATTGTGCGGCTCAGCTGAGATCGTCAAAACCATTTAAAAGCATTTTTTCTACAACCTCTTTGGCCGAAGAGGTCGTAGAAAAAATGCTTTTAAAAGTAAAAAAAAAAAAGTTGGCCACGCCCACCCAGTCACATTACGCACACACACACACACCAAGCCACGCCCACAGAACCAGTAGTAACAATTTTTACATTTCACCCTTGCTGTAACCTTAAATCATAGCTCAAATGCCTTTTTTCAGCCTCATCGGCAATCAGTCTCATTTTTAATAAGTCAGGTGAGATTTTCATGAAAACATGCATATCACTTTGAAGCAATGCTTTTTTTCCCCCTGTTCCCGGGATGCCTTATGCACGGTCACTCATGCTCTGGTTACATCTAGGTTGGATTACTGCAATGCTCTCTACATGGGGCTGCCCTTGAGGTGCACTCGGAGGCTACAGTTAGTCCAGAATGCGGCTGCGCGAGTGGTAACGGGAGCTGTTCGTGGCTCCCACGTAACACCACTACTCCGTAGCCTGCACTGGCTTCCTGTGGTTTTCCGGGTGCGCTTCAAGATTTTGGTTACCACCTTTAAAGCGCTCCATGGCTTAGGACCCGGGTACTTATGAGACCACCTGCTGTTACCTTATGCCTCCCACCGACCCGTACGCTCTCACAGAGAGGGTCTCCTCAGGGTGCCATCCGCCAAACAGTGTCGGCTGGCGGCCCCCAGGAGCAGGGCCTTCTCTGTGGGGGCACCGACGCTCTGGAACGAACTTCCCCCTGGCTTACGTCAAGTGCCTGATCTTCGGACCTTCCGTCGTGAGCTCAAAACACACCTATTTATTCAAGCGGGACTGGCATAATAGTGTCAAATTTTAATTTGGGGCTTTATTAATATTTTTAAATTTTTAAAACTAAATTTTAACCGGGTTTTATTATTTATATGTCTATTTTAAATATTTGGCCTATTTAATAAGTTTTTTAGATTAATGTTTTACTTTGTATATTTGTGTGTTTTTTATATGGCTGTACACCGCCCTGAGTCCCTAGGGAGATAGGGCGGTATAAAAGTATGAATAAATAAATAAAAGTATGAATAAATAAAATGAGGCAACACTTACTATTTTGCCATTTCCGATGACCCGTAGCTGGTTCCTTGCAAGATTCACTGAGCTGAATTTGGATGGCTTATCCGGTCTCTGTGCTATCATCTCTTTGGAATGGGGCAGCAGGATTCCTTCCAAATTAACACTGCTGTGTTTGGAAGATGAAGGAGAACCTGGAAGTGGTCTTTCTTTCATCCATAAGTTCTGAATATTTTGGCTTGTGGAACGGAATGAATTGCACTGACCTAAAAAGCAAACAAGATGGCAGATGGTCAGTCTTTTTTAAAAAAAAACAAATAATAATAAATAAAAGCAGAGAATTGGTCACATTGATATGGATGATGAAACAGCTTGTCATTAAAAATGGGATGGTAGTTCATCTGATATCCATTTAGTTCTTTTAAATAATCCTTATTTCTCTGCTTAATTTGAAAACTGAAAAGCAGTTTTAGAAGTTTGATGTGAGAGATGAAGAAAACATAATTTCTCAAAATTGCAAAAAAAGGTGATTAAAAAAACCTGTTTGTGCCCAAATTTTATGGACATAAACTCAACGTTAAAACTTTAGCAATAGTATAATCACACAAATACTGTGCCTCTTTTTAATTTTTTTTAATCTTGCCTTTCCTCCTGGAGTGTCAGTTGTACTCTTCTGATCTGTTTGATTCAGAGAACTTCACAGCTTTGAAGGTTTGACTTTTGATGTCAGCTGTGCTTGATCGCAAGCCAATGTGAACATAGTTGGCCTAGATCTTGATTTTATTTATCTAAATATTTTAGATTGTTTTCAAGCCATAAACAGCCTGAGACAGCGTACAAAATTAAAACTAGTTAAACTGTATTGAGAAGTGAAGATAAAAGGAATAAAAAGAATGGGAAAAGCAGGCGCCCATATTAGGATAGCCAACTAAACGTTACAGGCTCGCCCACTGTGCTAAAATGTTTATCATTTCTAAACGTGGATCTACCCATATTTTTCGGACTATAAGACACACTGGACTATAAGACATACCTAGATTTAGAGGAAGAAAACAAGAAAAAAAATAGTGTTTGGCCTCTGCGTGTCCCATTTTTGCCCTCCCTGGCCCCCAGAAGAATTTTGCAGACCCATATTCACCAAAAACGAGGCCATTTTTGGCCTGCAGAGTGCTTCTAGAGGCCAGGGAGGGTGAAAACGCGACATATGGAGGGTTCGGGAGCTCAAAAAATGGCCCATATTCTGTTTATAAGACGCACCGAAATTTGCACCCACTTGAGGAAAAAGTATGTCTTATACTCCAAAAAATACGGTGTACAGACAATATATAATTATTCTAATAGGGAGTCGCTATCTGCATTAGGTATAAATGCTGCATTTGCTCTCTTGTTCTTGCTCTCTTTTTTAATAGTGCATATTTATGCTTTTGAAGATGTAAGGGTAGGCATGCTTCTCTAGCTATTCAGCTATGCAGAGTGGTTCAAAAGTTAATCTCAGTGGATGCATGATATCCAGATATATACTGTGATGCAGCAGTACATCTAAAGTCAACATTGTTTAAAACTTGGTTGCCAGGACCTTTGCTCAGTTTATATTCTGAGCCGGTGACGCCCTTTCCTGGATAGGGAGGTTCTCCAGTCGGTCACTTGGTCATCTCCCGTTTGGACTATTGCAATGTAATCTACATGGGACTATGGTTGAAAAGTATTGTTCTGTCTCCTTCCCCACTTCGGAGTAACGAGCTGGCCTTCAGCCAGTGGATTCATGGCTCTTATCAGTCCTGGCAGAGAAATCGCAGCTGCCTGCCAAAGTATTTATTTATTTATTTATTTATTTATTTATTTATTTATTTATTTATTTATTTATTTATTTATTTATTTATTTATTTATTTATTTATTAATTAGATTTCTAGACCGCCCTTCTCCCAAAGGACTCAGGGCGGTGTACAGCCTTATTTAAAACACATAGGTACACAATACAAATCCCAAATTTACAATACATTTAAAATGAAATATTTAACCGGCCAATTTAAAACTAAATCAAAAGACCAATATAAAACCCTAAACTATAAAATTATAAATAGATTAATACAATTTAAAATTCAATTAAAATTAAGTTAAACTAAAATATTAAATTAAAATAATATTTATGCTAGTCCGCCCGATTGAATAGCAGAGTCTTCAGTTCCCGCTTGAAGGTACGGAGGTCGGGAAGTTGGTGTAACCCTGGAGGTAACTCATTCCATAGGGTCGGTGCTGCCACAGAGAAGGCTCTCCCCCTGGGGGTCACCAGCCGGCACTGTTTGGCTGATGGCACCCGGAGCAGGCCCACTCTGTGGGAGCGCACAGGTCGTTGGGAGGCTATCGGTACAAAAGTACAGACAAATGACTCACAGAGTAAGACTTCAGCTCTCTTTGAAACGGTTCAGCTAAGCTTTTGCTCCCTGTGGAGTGCGAGCAGTCCCAAAGCTCCTTATATATCCTTCCCTTTGATGACGCCGCCTCTCTAATCTTCTGAAGCGCGGGTTAATCCAAGCTTGATTATTATCAGCTGGGTCTTAGGGCGTAGCCTGAGGAAGGGAGGAATCAGGGGATGACGGCCTCATTACGTCCTCCGACTGGCCTGGTTCTGGCTCCTGGAGCCAGGTCAAAGGCATCGGAGCTCCTGAGGTAAGCCTTACCGGCCTTCCCCATCACTCGGAGTCACTTTCGGGCATGGGGCCAGGTTCGGGGGTTGGAGTCACAACAAGTATCCAGAAGCTTTATCTGATACAAAATGCCATTTTGTATTAACTGAAGTTTCTGGATACTTTTAAAAGGTAGCCTCACGTAAAGCACATTGCAATAGTCCAAACAGAAGCAATTTTGGGTGCCCAAAGAACGGTGCATGTGGCACCTCTACTACGTAGCTGCATTGGGTGCCAGTCTGCTTCTGGGTCCAATTCAAGTTATTGGTTATGACCTTTAAAGCCCTACATGGCATGCAGCCATGTTATCTACAGAACCGTCTTCGTCCCATTACATCAGCATGTCGCACCCAGTCACCCCACAAATAGTGGGGTGAAGGAAGAGAGCTTTCTCTGCTGTTGCCTCTGAAGCACTCTTCCCCCTGAGGTGAGGCGGACCATCACTCTCCTGCCCTTCCAGAAAGTCATGAAGATATGCAGCCAAGGGGCTGGTTAACACCCTGAAAGCTCTTCCCTGCCTTTTCATTACTTTTTAAAATTGCTCGCCCCTTTTAAATTTTATATACTGGGTGATTTATACAATGGGAGGTTTTAAATATGATAGATAAACAAACAAACAAACAAACTATTTATTTATTTATTTATTTATTGGTATTTAGCATCTCCTTCCAAAACTGCATCCTCAGAATTACCCCAAACGGCCCTATGATTAACAGGGAAAAGAGTGGAAGGGTTATTGCAAGTCCCACAAAAAGGAGCTATGAGCCACAACTCCATCTGTGTATCAGTCAGATTCTAGATCTTTTGGTAGATGCCAATGGTTTCTGCTCTTCTGGTTGTTTGTTGATTCCTCCATGCTGTGCTCCCTCAGCGGAAGAGAAGGGATCTGCAACTTTCTATCTTTTAAGAAAGAAGTGAAGCATTATGATCCAAAGGTGCTAGGCAGGTACATTTGTGGGTTGAAAAATAAGCAACTGCTCAGCCAAGATTGCTCCAGATTTCATTAGGAAGATTAAAAGAAAATACCTCCTTCCGAGTCCAAAATTCTCACTATAGCTTTTGTCCGAGTGCCAAGAACAGCATTCACAGGGGAGATCAGAGCCACTTCAAAGACCTCATCCTCTTCCTCTAATCCATCATAGGTAATTGCTATATTCCACATCTTGGTTGACATTCCTACCAGAAGTAAACATTTTAATTACACTTTAATTGCTTTTTCAATCAACCTAGGTGTCGAAGAAATATATTAATTAACATGTCTACAGCTATAACAGACTGGCTTGTATAATTCTATTGTGCTTCTGCCCATTGATTGGACTCCTGTGGCTTTCCGAAATAACACTAACTAGAGATCAAATTTGTTCCTAAGCACTGATGATTCCATTCAAATAGTAACAAAGATTGGTTTCCTACAGGGTAAATGGATGGGGGATAATAGCATGCAGTTCAGGAGGGGAGGACTGGCTCTTCATGTAAATTTTTAAAAAGAAATTAAGAGAACTCTTCATTTTGAAATCTTAATTGCAAGGAACCAACTTGTGTTTTGAAATATTGTCATTTTCAATCACCCATCACCAGGAGCTCTGTTCCAAGTGCCAGGTATATCTGTCAAACACCTTGAACAGAAGCCAATCTCTCGATTGGAAAGTCCAAGTAATCTGTTCAGCTGTAAGTAGAAATAAGTATCCCATGCATTGCATACACACATACATACATCCTCAAAAAAAAGTCTGAGAAAAACGAAAATGGATAGAAGTTGCTACTACTACCAAAGCAAATTTGGAGATTTAGCCAGAAAGTCCAAGAAATCTTGAAAAGAAGAAATAAGTATTGCAATCTCTTAATTGCTACTGAGTTTGGCTTAACGCAAACACTCAAAATATATTTGCAGATTCTCATCTAGAAAAAGAACAGTGGAATTGTCAACAGGATAGCATAAGAATATGAAAAGCTAATTAATGCCTTTAAAAAAAACAAAACTTTCTAAGAGTAAGAGCAGCTTAATAGTGAACCCAAGTATCAGAAAAGGGTTGGGCTCTCACTGACTTAATTTGTTCAAACATTTGTCAAGGGCATTGAGCTCTTGCAATGCTTAAGTGGCTGGATTGGATGGCCTAAATGACTCCTTTCCACATCTGTGCTTCTTAGGATTAATGATGGTGGCTACATTTTTGGCCCAAGGAACAAGAACAATGCTTCCTTCTTGAGATCTTTTAAGATCTCCTTCTGTTGGATTGTAAGTACTGGAGCTGCAGCTGACCCTAAGTTTCCCAAAGCTGCTATTATTGAATCAAAATGCTGCTATGGAAATCCTGCATGCCAGCATCAGCCATTCAGAAAGGAGTGTTTTAGAGTGACATTTTTTTGACTGATGTATTCCAAACACCTATTTCCAACAGAGAATTCACAAGAGAGAAGGAATTTTCAGCCACTCTGTAACTATTTTTGCACACAGGCAAAAGAAAGCAAAGAAATGTGTCTATATGTCTTTTCACATCCGTTACTTTTATTTGGGGTTTCTGTTCTATTGTCAGGATGAGATATTTTTTAATGAACCTAATTGAAAATGACGTGCTTATTTATATGTAGTTATAAATACTTCTTTAAAGTTAAAGTAATAATAATAGAGCTGTGGTGGCGCAATGGTTAGAATGCAGTATTGCAGGCTGATTCTGCTCACTGCTAGGAGTTCGATCCTGACTGGCTCAAAGTTGACTTAGCCTTAGCTCTCTGAGGTCAATAAAATGAGGACCCAGATTGTTGGGGACAATATGCTGACTTATGGTGTATAGTGCTATGGGGCGGTATATAAGTCTAAGTGCTATTACTATTGCTAATAGCAACAGTCATAGAAAAAGTCTGGTAATATTAAAATGAAGAAAGAAAAGCACTATTATATCAGTATTTTGTGAGGTCCAAATAAAGTTCTAAAGAAGGTCCAAAACATTAGATAAGTTCATATGAGAGCAAATGTCCCTTAAAACAGAGGTCTCCAACCTTGGTCACTTTAAGACTTGTGGACTTCAACTCCCAGAATTCCTCAGCCAGTTTTGCTCTGGGAATTGAAGTCCACAAGTCTTAAAGTTGCTAAGGCTGTTTACGTTGCAAAAGAAATAAATATACTGAATGTATAGATCTACTTTACTTTTATAGAACATGACAGCACCTGAAGCTATTTACAAATGAGAGTTTTTCTACCAGTATTCTCTGAAGCACGGGTCTCCAACCTTGGCAACTTTAAGACTTGTGGACTTCAACTCCCAGAGTTCTGGGAGTTGAAGTCCACAAGTCTTAAAGTGGCCAAGGTTGGAGACCTCTGCCTTAAAATATGCTGGTCCTATTACTGTGGGTCTTTGAAAGGCTATGCCCTGATCTTTGAATTCTGGAACAGAAGCCGGCTCAATTGTTCTGCAGTCATAGTCCAAATATCTGGATCTTATCAGATAAACCAACTACAGCCTTTTTGTAACTGCTGAACCTCTGAGCGATTTTCTGTCCATTATACAGTAATTAGCCACATGGAATGTTATCATCATGGACAGGCTACCTTTGTCTGACAAATACCACAGATGACCTATCAATCTAAGCTTGAGTCACAGAATAACTGCCCAAGGGGTCAAGTATAAGAGTGTCATCACAGCATCTGCAGTAGGGATAAGAGGAGAGGAAAGGGCCTGCGTATCATGATATTAAAAATGCTTTTGTATCAGATTTCTTGTCTCAAGAACATAACTCTGCAATTTGTTCAATGATTTCATGATGCACATGTTATCATTCTGACATCATTATAGCTTGGAATTTTACTTCATAATTCAGACAAGGACACCAACCACCTCTGTCTGCTTTGGTTTTGATTTATATCTGTCAATCCATTGCCTTCTTTTATTTTTTATTAGATTTTTATCCTGCCTTTCTTGCTTTCACTGTATACATAACTCAAGGTGATAACATAACCCAATACTCCTTCCTCCTCCTATTTTTCCCATAACAACAACCTTGTGAGGTAAGTTGGGCTGAGAGAATTATTGGCCCAAAGTCACCCTTTTATGCCTGAGACAGGACTAGAATTCACAGCCTCCCGTTTTAGGCCATCACCTTAACCACTGATGAAAGCTCACCTGGATCAAACTGAATAAGTCTGGAAGGAGGAAGGATGAAATCCTTTCCTGATAAAGCAGTCATTTCATTAACCTAAGAGAGAAAAACAAAGCTATAAAGTAGAAGCTCTGAGTCTTTTACCACAGATAGCCAGTCCCAGATACCTGCCATTAGGGTTTAACTAATTATCAGCTTCTGTGCCTGAAATGTAGCTAGCCCTCTACTATGTTTTTAGTTTAAATCCTTGAATAGGGACACAGGTGAAAGTAAAAGGAACAGCTATCTTTGACAGATAATCAAATGAACTGCAGTCAAATGAAAGGAAGGAATAAAGCAGAGCCAAAACAAACAAAAACAAAGGAATTTAAAGTACTGAAAATTCGATTTGTAAAAAATTATCCCTAGTGTATTTAAGTTTCTTCAGGGAGAGAAAAATGCATTTTACTTAATGAAGCCTTTGCTTTAAGGGCATGATTTCAAAAAAGACAGCTTTGGTAAATATCTTTTTCAATTCCCACAGCGATTTTATTTTTATTTTATTTATTTATTTATTCGAATTTTTATACCACCCTATCTCCCGAAGGACTCAGGGCGGTTCACAGCCAGATAAAAACATGCAAATAATACAGGTAAAAACAACAATTAAAAAACTTATTAATTAGGCCGAATTAAAAATATCACTAGAATAAAATAATATAAAACCCCATTAAAAACTAAATTTAAAAACTAAAACCCTAGGCTAGCCCTGCGCAAATAAATAGATGTGTCTTAAGCTCGCGGCGGAAGGTTCGGAGGTCAGGAAGTTGACGAAGCCCTGGGGGAAGCTCCTGGGGGATTGTACTGCTATGCTTCTGTATAAGAGAATATGCACAAGATGGAGGATACATAAGGAATTATTAAGAAAGCCAAAAGCAAAATATTGTTAAGCTGTCTATAAACATGAGGTTATTCCATTTAATAGCGTGAACTAGACCTTTTGGCATAAAAATTTGTATCAAAAAACCTTCCACCTAATTTCTGCCTTTGAAAATATTTGCTCTAGTTTAGAGTGAAATCTGCATATGGCAATATTTGCTGCAAGTTAAAGGTTCCGTTAACCCACCAGGGATTCCCATATATAAATATAAAAACTAAAAAACAGTTGTGTGTGCGATGGAATTCAAAAAAGTCCAAAGGGCAATTGTAGCCATGCAATCAAAGCTGCGTTCCTCTGGACATGCATGTGAGGATATTGATGCACATACACAAGATGTAGATTTTGTATTGCAATTTGGTTAATAGACTCTACTCTCCCAAGAAATGAACACCTTGATGTGGTGGGAGCAGTGAGTTACTTCAGTGATCCTAACGCAAATGCAAGAGGAAGCAGTAGGTTGTGGTAGGGTCACTCTTTCCAATGTTAAAAAAGAAGGGGGGAATCTAAGAGTAATATACAATGGGGTAAAGGCAGATGTAGGGCACCAAACTTTCTGACACAAAGAACATGAAACTTAAATACAGATGAAGGCAATGGCCAAGCACGTCTACATTATGCAAAAATAGATACGAACTATATGGATATGACTGAAGATGAGATTCTCAGGTTAAAGGAGAAGATGAAATGAACACACAAAAGCTACAAAGGAAATCTAGTCACTGATGGCAGCAGTATTAAAATCATCCACATGCATCTGAAATGTAATATATTGGATGTTTTAGGAATAAGTGCATAGGTCTAGAATGAGCACTTTAAATCAGGTCTTACCTTGTATATGTGATAGTAATACAGATACTGCAAAAAGGCATTGCTAGGTATGTGCTTGGCTATAATCCAATTATGATAATATATAATAGAATGAGTGGTTTTCCATCAACATCTATGTTACAGAAATATATGTAGCTATTCCAATGCAACGAAAAAAAGGCATTGAGGAATTCAATGGCAAATTCAATAGATGTTAGAAGCAAAATAGGAAAAAAGGATATAGCATTAATAACTGATGGTTTGAATGTAAACATTGGTATTTTTGGACTTCAACTCCCAGAATACCCCAATCAGCAGACATATTCTTAATTTGCATGTCCTTAATTTGTGTGCCATAAATACATATATATCCATTGTGATGAATTACCTTCATTGCCACAAAAGCAGAATCTCCCTTGTATCCTGATCGGGTGATTTTTAAAGATAGCACCTCCTCGTTTTCACACATTTCATACGCATCTTGCTGCAGTTCAATTTTAGACCATTTTAGTTCTAACCTATTGGAAAAGAGAGGAAGAAAACATAACAAGGAAATCTCATAAAAATCCTCCCCCCCAAAAAATTCCCTCGTTTGTCTCTTTGTTGTTAATGGAAATTTATTTTTTCTAGCTGTTTGTCACTGTTTTAAAGAGAAGAGTTCTTTTAAGAGTGGTAAGCAGTTGGTCTGATCAAAATTAAGCTTCACTTGGGTTTTTATCTGTAGTTTTATGTACTATGTAGAAAGCAAAAGAGCTTTTGCATGGACTGATGACAGCTATTTCTAAGTTTTTTTTAATTATTATTGGTTTAATGCACATGGAAATAGAAATGATTTGATCTCTGGCTTCCAAGTTTATACAGTAGAAAATAGGAACAAGCTAGCAAGCATTCCTTAATCTGGTGTTAGTTTGACAGAAATTGCAAAAGACAAATAGGCAAAGGTTCAGTGAGAGTAACAGAGCAAAATGAAAAGCCAGTTTGGTACAGTGGTAAAGGTGATGGTCTAGAACAGGGGTAGTCAACCTTTTTGTACCTACCGCCCACTTTTGTATCTCTGTTAGTAGTAAAATTTTCTAACCGCCCACCGGTTCGGGGGGAGATTCACGAGCTATTCTGGGACGAGGCTATTTTGTTTGCGGTCACACTATAGTGCCATTTAGTTTCACTTACGAAACGTGAACTAAACTTATGCGCGGACGATACAAATTTAAATTGTCACGGGGAATTTTATGAAAACTGAATGAAAATGTTTTTAAATAATGCTATGAATTTTTTTTTAAAGTCAATTAAATTAAAAAAAAGGAAAGTGCTTCAGTATTGGACAAAAGCCCTACCGCCCACCATGAAAGCTGGAACGCCCATTAGTGGGTGGTAGGGACCAGGTTGACTACCACTGGTCTAGAAACTAGGAGACTGTGAGTTCTAGTCCCACCTTAGGAATGAAAGCCAGCTAGGTGATTTTGGGCCAATCACTCACTTTCAGTCCAACCCACCACACAAGCTTGTTGTCATGGTGAAAAATAGGAAGAAGGAGCTTTATGGTATGTTCATGGCCTTGAGTTACTGGTACTTATTGTATAAAGCAATAACAGTGGGGTAAAAATCCAGTAAGATGGAGATAGAGGACAAAGAGCAGAGGAATAGGGTGTGCTCAGTGAGTTTCATTTTTCTTTTTTAAAGTTACAAAATAATTCTTCTTCTGTTCCCATCTATAATTTCATTTAATAATGTCTACAATTCTGCAAGAACAACTACAATTCTGTAAAAAAACCAAAAAAAAGCACCTTTGGGACAACCATGACCCGGGTGACTGAGAATCTCCATAGGCATTTACACTGGACAACTGTCAATGTGATTTAATTCTAATCTATCACACAACATGATCATACGAAGAAAACAGCAAAAAATAAATCAATATCTCATTTTTATTGGATTTTGCTTTTTTTGACTAAGGACAGAATTCAGATGATGGAGATACATATTATATTTAAGTATCCTCATTAAATGAAATCTACTGGCTGTAGACTTTATGGCAGCAACAATCAGCCCTTGGGCAAAGACCCAATGTCATTAACCTCCCTTCTCAAAGTGACATTGCCTTCTCTCTAATGAAGTACTCAGCAGACTGCAGAAAGCCAAGGGAAAGCCAACAGGCCTTCACGCCCTAATACGAGAATGCTACATAACAAACATGGAGGGAGGGAGGGAGAGAGAAAGAGAGAGAGGTAGGTAGCAGTGGTGGGTTGCTACCGGTTCACCCTGGATCGGACGAACCGGTAGCAGCAGTGGCGGGAGGCTCCACCCACCTGCCTGGACGCTTCTGCGCATGTGCATAAGCGTCACACGTGCGAACTGGTAGCGATGGGTTTTGAAACCCGCCGCTGGTAGGCGGGTAGGTAGGCAATTTTTACCCTCATATTAAGGCTGCAACCTGAACCACTTGTCCATTCTACATCTAGCAAATCGAAGGATTTCGGAAATTCAGTGGGAAAGTACCACAGTACCTTCTATTTAAAAATAAATATAATTAATGCTGGAAAAGAGGTAAAACAGCACTGAAGCAACTGTTATCATTCCATGGTGTTCCTTTTTGCGCTCAAAGCCAAAATAGCAAAGAAATACACAACAGAGAGGTTTCAGTTAAAGCCACCCATTTTGTCCTTCCAAGGAATCTGATCCAATTATATTAAAAGTGACACCTTACAGAACTTTTCCCATACTATTTGAAACGCTAACAAGCCAAAAAAGAATAATGAAAGAAAACTAGTTACACTAGGCAGGATTTTAAAAAGAGTCTGCTACTTTTTATTGAAAAGTATCGGCTTTGTGAAATACTACTGCTTGCTTTATCAGATGCTTGGAGTAGCTAAAACTGAGCTACCCCCGTTAAGACACTCTATGCATTCAATGAGGTGAGCTATAGATTCAAACAACATTACAGGGCTACCTCTTGTCCATCACTGCTGCTGTAAATAGAAGAATGCAAATGAGGTACCTTTAAATGACACTGGTACATTCCAAAATATACTGTTTCTACCTTCGGATACATTGTTTTATGCTGTATGCAGATTTTAGTGCTAGATAAAAGACAGAGCATGTGCTGACAGCTGTTATTGAAACACTGTTGAGAAAAAGGTCAGGTTTTGGGGAAGCTTTCAAAATATAATTACACTCTTGTCATTTTGAAAAATCTTACGAAGGATTGTTGCATAGATTTGCGACATGCTAATATCCCAGAACTAGAGTGACCTCTAGCTGTCAGAAAAGCACATCAAAAGGTAGGTTTCCCCGTTTCCAAATGGAAGTTTACTTTAGTGACTAATTTACAGCAAAACAAGTAGAAACGCTTTTTATCAGTGTCATCATTAATGTTGTGCTGTCCTGCATCACAATGAGCACAATGCTTGTCAATCCTTCGCTAAGAAAACAGACTCTAAAAATGTGTCTACTTTTCGCCAATTCAATGCATATTTATGAGAAAAAGAGATGACTGCTTTGAGTTCAGGTAATGAATTGTCCTGAGAGCTCCTAAGATTGGGGCAAAAGAGACATCCACCCACCCCAAGCTTTCAACCTACAAATTGAGGAAGGAAGAGACCTTTGTGCCACTCAGAAGAACTTGCAACACAGAAGCTGCAGCAGAATTTCCTGAAGAAAAGCTGGGAAAATAAGGTCCAAGTGCATTCCTGTCTCTATGCAATAGCCAATGAAAATGCAGAGGGCTGTCTATAACAAAACACAGGAGACAAACTGAAGAACAATACTTGAGTGGCATAGCCTGGAAAACTCTGCTTTCAACTCAGATCATGAAAGCATAGGTGGAGGTCTCATTCTCAGTAGGCAGGAAGCAATATTTATTCCTGCCAACCAGGGGTGAAATGCTACCGGTTCGTACCGGCTTAGGCGAACCGGTCGTCATAAAAGCCTTTTTTTTTTACCGGTAGTAAAAAAAAATGCTACTGGTTCATTGGAACCGGTATTTCCAACAATCAGCTGTGCCGCACGATTTATATTCGCTAGAAAGCAGGAAATCCTGCTTTTTTGTGAATCTAAATCGCAGGGCACAACTGTTCCCCCCTCCCTGTTCTACTTACCTTCTTAAGCCTCCTTTTTCTGCGCTGTGTGCTAGCACCTGTAGTGCGCATGTGCGCACAGCACGTGTTTGGCATGCACGGCACATGCGTGCACAGCGAACCGGTGGCAAACCTTGGAGGATTTCACCACTGCTGCCAACCCAGAAGCTGTTGGTGGTCCATACTCATCATTTGGGGCCACCTAGCAGGGCAGATACACCTTATCTGTGCAACAGGAACTTCTCAGCCTGAATTTCCCCTCTGCCAGGATATCTTCAACAAGGCAATTTCTTAGCTTTGCCTAACTTTATGACTAAGGATAATGATTAAATTCATATATCCCATTAAGCCATAAACCCAACCGCTAGGCTCACATTGCATTAAGCCAAACCAAGTGAACAACATTATGCCTTAATGCAGTGGGTAAACCCAGGAAAAGCATATGGGTGCACTGTGAAATCTAAATGTATTTGAACTATTACTATCATTTAAGAGTCAACATGGCAGCAATTTCCTGGACAAAAAGCTTTCTTTCAATGAAACAATGGCAGATTTTTTTAAAAAAAGACACTGCTTTGGTAGTGGATTTTGCAGTATAAACCCATAAGGCCCAGCAATTCCATTACTTTATTTCAAAGGTGTTCATATGGGGTCTGTCTTAAGGAAGCAAGCAGCAATTATTGGGAATGACATAAGCATTTAGAGAAAGGAAATCTTAACTTACATTTGGGGGAGGGCAGTATGTCCTTCAGGATCCGTAACCTGAAATTCCAGATCATCTGAATTCTCCTCCCAGTAAGGATCAATGACATAAAATATTATTTTGCTATTTAAATCTTTCTGGTTGAATTGTTCTTGAATAATTTCTCCTGATAAAATAAAGAAGATTATAGAAAAAAATCAAACTGTTCTTTAAAAAAGGTTGTGTCCATGTTTATCTATCTATCTATCTATCTATCTATCTATCTATCTATCTATCTATCTATCTATCTATTTATTTATTTATTTATTTATTTATTTATTTGTCACAAGAATATATATAAGTATCATATAAAAAGATTATATAGTATATAAACATATATATGAGTAAATATTAGGAGGTATAAGCATATATATATATATAGGAAGAAGAAAGAGAAATACAATAGGACAGGAACGGTAGACACGTTTGTGCTCTTATGCACGCCCCTTATGGTCCTCTTAGGAATGGGGTGAGGTCAATATTAGAAAGTTTTTGGTTAAAGCTTTTGGGATTGTGGGAAGAGACCACAGTCAGGTAAAGTATTCCAAGCACTGATGATTCTGTTACAAAAGTCATATTGTTTATCAAACATTTTCAAGCTATGGAAACTGCTAATTAAAAGACAAAAATCAAAACAAATCCCAGAGACCATGATCAAAAAATTAACGTGTACTGATAGAAAATTGCTTTCCCACCCCCCACACACTTACGGAACATAGGCTTCCACAGTTTGAGCAACTGTGGGGTAGTCATTTTTTAGAGATAAGCCAGAGATCAATTGTTATTTGGTTGGGTAATTGAAAAATCACTGAAAAATGTGGTGTGGCTACCAATGTATCAAGAAAGAAATACAGTTCACTAGGTAGGATGGGGGTTGTATTGTTAATTTAATGTCAATGGCAGAAAATAATGGCTTAAATGGTTTGATCAGTTTTTCAATTACTTTTCAAATTGGAAGGAGTTAGCCTAGATGTTTTGTCTCAAAACACCAAAAAATCTCCTGGTATACTCCCTATATACGCAGTTGTACAATTCACATCATGCTTTGTTTCCTCCAGCACAGAGCAAGGGTAGCATGTTTAATCCCGTATAGCCATCATCCAATTTTGAGGTATGTAATTCAAATTTATGAATGATCCATTCCAGAAAATTCATGTAAGTGTTTGGGAATACAGGTAGTCCTCAGTTAATAGAATAGAATAGAATAGAATAGAATAGAATAGAATAGAATAGAATAGAATAGAATAGAATAGAATAGAATAGAATAGAATTTTTATTGGCCAAGTGTGATTGGACACACAAGGAATTTGTCTTGGTGCATATGCTCTCATTGTACATAAAAGATACCTACATCAAGGTACAACACTTACAACACTTAATGATCATCATAGGGTACAAATTTAACACTTAATGATACAACACTTAATGATAGTCATAGGCTACAATTAAGCAATCAGGAAACAATCAATTACAGTATAAATCGTAAGGATACAAGCAACAAAGTTACCATCATAAGTGGAAGGAGATGGGTGATGGGAACGATGAACAGATTAATAGTAGTACAGATTTAGTAAATAGTTTGACAGTATTGAAGGAATTATTTGTTTAGCAGAGTGATGGCATTCGGGAAAAAACTGTTCTTGTGTTTAGTTGTTCTGGTGTGCAGTGTGATGCAATTAATAATGGCAATTGGAGTTTCCATTGTTAAGCCATGCGGTCATAAAGCATGATATCATGTGACCACATTGCTCAGTAACAGCAGTTCTTATTGCTGTCATTAAGTGAGGATGCTGGGACATTAAGCATGGACCTCCTCATGGTTTTCTATAAGCAAAGTCAACAGGGAAGCCAGGAGGTAGTTGCAAATCTCAGGCTGGTGGGCAGGTACGTGGCTGCTATGGTGAACCGCAAATGTGTGAGATGCAGGATCAGCACTCCAGAGGAGAGGGCATGCAAGCTGTTGCCATAACCCAGCACAAGGTGCTCTGAATGGCAGGAAGGCATGAAAACAGCTGTCTCAAACTAGCAAGACCACTGCCAGAGCAGGAATGACTGCTGCCAAGAATGGTAGGGTGTATAGAAGGCTGCTACACCCCAGTACAAGCATAGCCAGACTGGGGGGGGGGCTGCTGCTGGAGGTGGGAGGGTACACAAACAATGGGGACGGGAGCAACTTACAGGGATGTCATGCAGCCTTCTCTGCCAGCTTCTCTGTTAACTTTGCTTGTGAGAGGCTAGCAGAAAAAGTCACAAATGGCAATCACATGATCACGGGATACTGCAACCATTATAAGTCCAATCTGGTTGCCGATCACTTGGATCATAATCATGTTAATTGCAGAGGTACTTGGGATGGGCAAAAATATGAGGAGCAGTTATAAGTACTGCTCGTTTGGCATTGTCGTAACTTTGAACTGTTGCTGTTGCTCTTTAACTGAGGACTACCTGTAGACAGACTTTTGCAAGACCTCTCAAAATAGTTCCCAAGGAATTGACCAAGTTTCCCCAAACTTTGTACATTTCTGTACAGAGCCCAGAAAGGCAGGAACCCTTTGATTGCTCAGCCTGGCAGAAGTAGGAACTGTTATGATCAAATCTGTCCTGCCTTCCCAGATTTGCCTCTTTGCTTCTAGTGGATCTCCACCAATCCCATTGCCAGTGCTACCACCGCTGCTGGCAAAGGAGGTTCTTTCCAGTAAACATGAACAACAAATACGCAACAGCAAGGGGACCAGGAGAATCAATGGGGAAAAGCAAGCATGTAGGAGAAATCGGCTCTAATTTATAAGACATATCATCAATTTACAAAATAGGACAGAGCCATAGAGGGAAAAAAAGGCTACCAATTATTTTTTAAAATCTAAATAGATGCACAGCTTGGAGCTATATGTTTCTGTAGAATCTCAACTATATTTTATTGCCAAAGTTGTCTAATTTTTCCATAACAAAATCTGCAATGAGCAATCCCACACTTGGCTTTTATAGTGATATTACTACTCATTCGAAGAATGTCATTGGCATCCAGAAGCAATCCTCCAATTCTAACTTTTCCCAGGCATCCTCTGTCTTTCTTCTTCTCACAATACATCAGTTATGTAAAAAGAACTGGAAGAATGGTGAAATGATTTTTAATTAGTCACAGTAAGACTACCCTTCTGGGAAGGAAAATAGTGTCAATCTTCTGGGAAGGAATAAGGTAGCCAGTTAGGTCCAGTGGTTAAGGTACCAGGCTGGAAACCAGTAGACTGAGAGTTCTAGTCCCACTTTAGGCATGAAAGATGGTTGGGTGACTTTGGGCTAGTCACTCTCGCAGCCCTGCACACCTTCCAGAATTGTTGTTGTGGGGACAATAAAGTAGGATGAAAAACAGCTGTCTCAAACTAGCAAGACCACTGCCAGAGCAGGAATGACTGCTGCCAAGAATGGTAGGGTGTATAGAAGGCTGCTACACCCCAGTACAAGCATAGCCAGACTGGGGGGGGGGCTGCTGCTGGAGGTGGGAGGGTACACAAACAATGGGGACGGGAGCAACTTACAGGGATGTCATGCAGCCTTCTCTGCCAGCTTCTCTGTTAACTTTGCTTGTGAGAGGCTAGCAGAAAAAGTCACAAATGGCAATCACATGATCACGGGATACTGCAACCATTATAAGTCCAATCTGGTTGCCGATCACTTGGATCATAATCATGTTAATTGCAGAGGTACTTGGGATGGGCAAAAATATGAGGAGCAGTTATAAGTACTGCTCGTTTGGCATTGTCGTAACTTTGAACTGTTGCTGTTGCTCTTTAACTGAGGACTACCTGTAGACAGACTTTTGCAAGACCTCTCAAAATAGTTCCCAAGGAATTGACCAAGTTTCCCCAAACTTTGTACATTTCTGTACAGAGCCCAGAAAGGCAGGAACCCTTTGATTGCTCAGCCTGGCAGAAGTAGGAACTGTTATGATCAAATCTGTCCTGCCTTCCCAGATTTGCCTCTTTGCTTCTAGTGGATCTCCACCAATCCCATTGCCAGTGCTACCACCGCTGCTGGCAAAGGAGGTTCTTTCCAGTAAACATGAACAACAAATACGCAACAGCAAGGGGACCAGGAGAATCAATGGGGAAAAGCAAGCATGTAGGAGAAATCGGCTCTAATTTATAAGACATATCATCAATTTACAAAATAGGACAGAGCCATAGAGGGAAAAAAAGGCTACCAATTATTTTTTAAAATCTAAATAGATGCACAGCTTGGAGCTATATGTTTCTGTAGAATCTCAACTATATTTTATTGCCAAAGTTGTCTAATTTTTCCATAACAAAATCTGCAATGAGCAATCCCACACTTGGCTTTTATAGTGATATTACTACTCATTCGAAGAATGTCATTGGCATCCAGAAGCAATCCTCCAATTCTAACTTTTCCCAGGCATCCTCTGTCTTTCTTCTTCTCACAATACATCAGTTATGTAAAAAGAACTGGAAGAATGGTGAAATGATTTTTAATTAGTCACAGTAAGACTACCCTTCTGGGAAGGAAAATAGTGTCAATCTTCTGGGAAGGAATAAGGTAGCCAGTTAGGTCCAGTGGTTAAGGTACCAGGCTGGAAACCAGTAGACTGAGAGTTCTAGTCCCACTTTAGGCATGAAAGATGGTTGGGTGACTTTGGGCTAGTCACTCTCTCGCAGCCCTGCACACCTTCCAGAATTGTTGTTGTGGGGACAATAAAGTAGGATGAAAAAACAGCACTGTGTATGTTCGCCACCTTGAGTTATTTATATAGAAAAAATAAAGGTGGAAAAAATATATTTTTAAAATCTTACATCCTTAATGAAACATAAGCTGTAATACCGATAAGATATGTTACATAAGGCAGGTTAGGACACAAGGTTATTAGGACACAATACCTGTTGTTATATTTTGCAAGTAACCATACTGAGGTCCTCGTACAATTTTAAAAACAATTTGATCATCTTCAGTATCACAATCTGATGCTTTCAAGGACCGCGTTGTAATGTAAATTCCATAGTTGCCATTGTGCAAAAGTTCCACATCTGAAACTGCATGAAGATGAATAATTTCTGGGGCTGTGTTTGCTGGACTATCCACCTGTAAGGAAAAAAAATAATTTCTATTAATGGTCAAAGATTAGATTGTAATGAAAGTAATGTGTAACTTCTACTTTGTGGAAATGAACACTTGTATAATCAAAATCAACATCCATGCTGTGAACTGGACTTCATATCATATAGAGAACCAGGCACACGTAATCCAATTTATATTTGAAGGTTCTGCATGAACTGGATGTCTGCATGAACTGGAAAGAAAACATACTGAAATGAATTTTGTTCTATTTTAAACATAAGCATACTCAGTCTTGGTATCCCTTGACTGCTTCAGGCTGCATTATAATATTATTAAATAAATAATGCAAATGTATCTTATGTTTGCATACTTTCTGTGTATTGAATTAAGTTTGTACATGAATGTAGGCATTTATGTAGAACTTGCCTGAATAATAAATGGTAAGGGGTCTACTTGCAGCTTGTTGTTTACAAGAAATCCTTGATTTACTCCATCTGTTGCCATAAATGAAAACCTGTCCATCTGAGAACCACCTCCTCCATGTCTGTAGGCTACATTCAGATTGTCCACATCTTGTTGGCTGAAGTTTTGCTGCCATAATCCAGTTTCCCTGTTATAGAGTTGACCGTATTGTGGGAACTGTGTTAGGAGAAAAGAAAGATTTTGTGGTGGTGTATCTGGGTCTGAAAGTTGGAGAATATCTGGAGAAAGAACTGCCGTGCTGCCTTCAAACAGTCTCAGGCCCTTGTTCTTGACCACGCTGGGTAAAGCTTGATCCACTGTCTCCAAGATGATCTCAAATTCTCCATGTTTAGTTCTTAGCCCATTGCTGATGATGAATCTGGCAAAAAGAGGCAAGGCATCCTTCAGCATGTGTTCTTGTTGCACCATCTACTGAAATGAAACAGACACCTTTACTGAAGAGCTTGTCTCTTACTACCTATGAGAAAAATTAAGTCCCAATTTCTGATTGAATGGCTCTTGTGGCACGTTTCAGGCCTCTGAAAAGGCACAATGTTCAAAATTCAACTCTAGAAACAGACTACAAATTGTGGAAATGGGCTACAATGGTTTTGAAGTTTTACTAATAATTTTAGTTAAGGTAAAGGGGTTCCTGCAGATTTTACTCTACTAGACATTACCGACTACAGGGATTGGTGCTCATCTCCATTTCAAGGTCATTGAGCCAGTGGTATCCAAAGACATTTCCACGGACATGTGTCCAGCATGATGTCACAGAGCACTGTTATCTTCCTACCAAAGTGGTATCTATTTATCTACCCTCATTTTCATGTTTTCGAATTGCTAGGTTGGCGAGGAACGGCACTCACTCCATTGCATGGTGAGCCTGGGCTGCTGGCTTTCCAGCAAACTAATCTAGACGCCTTAACCGCTGAGCTACAACGCTGCCCAATAATTTGTCAGACTTTCTTGCAAAATTCAAATCCAGAAGCACACACAGATAACTGAATCAGCTGGATTCATTAACTTCTTTTATATTCATAATAACACATTGAGTATATTTACAATACCAACAGTGGATTCTTCAGCTCAGATCAGCAGACATGTTCACACACAGAGTACAGCTCAGAGCTTAACACACACACTGGTTTCAATTTCGTTTCTCTGCACAGAATCAGAAGCTGCAGACTAGGATACGCCCTGGCTGCAGTCTGTCTCAGCTCCCAGTTGGCTGACTTAGTTGTTATGCCTATTCATTGACTGATCTTGTTACCATGTCTTCCCAATCATGAATATTCTGACATAATTTTGGTAAATTACTAAATATTTTATTTATAACATTTTATTATATATTTTATTTAGCAATTGTTTCATATTATTAGGTTGCCTTCTGACTGTTCAAAATAAAATTCATGGAACTACGGTATGTCATAAACATTTGATTCTTGGTTTTTAGTTATACAATGTATTTGACCAATTTAACATCCCCAAAACTCTGTTGAAAAATCAAAATGTCTTTCCTGAGCACTAACAAAGTAACAGTTCTTTAATTGTTTATGAAGCTGGTTCCAAGTAAGGGCAGAGAAAATGTATTCATTCCCACTTGAATGAAAATTGGCCTAACTTCATGTTTTCCAACCAATATTGAATTGCAACCTTCCTATTCAAAATCCACACTTTTGAGAATTTTTCAATACAGTTTGTCAATTTTAAAAAAGTAGGAAAAAGTATTTTTAGGAAAATAATAAATCTGCACATATTCAGTAATGTACAAAAATGGTTTAAAACAAAAAAAATTGTAAAGTTTCAAATACTGTACATTCGGTGCATACATATGTACAGTGTACAGGTTTGTAGAAATATATATTCAAGTGCATACAACATTTAGTGCAGGTTTTTAAAAAATAATAACGATTTTTTAAAAATAATAACGTTTGATGAAACAAATGTAGTTTTAATTGGGTTTTAGTTTATTACTATTGTTAGCTTTTTTAGTATTTTGGCCACAAATTATATTAATTTTATTGTTTTTTTAATTTGTATTTATTATGTCTTTTAAACTGGCTTTTAACTGCCCTGAGTCCTTCGGGAGAAGGTCGGTATACAAATTCAATTATAAATAAATAAACAGATTCCCCACAGTAAGACAAAGAGAAATCAGAATTGACATTTATTTAAATAAATAAAATTTCACTTTGATAACAACAAAAATAAGAAAACCCATTAGATGTGTTAAATCTAAATCTACTGTAGATATGTTGTTGATTCTAAATTCACTGGTACATTTAGCTCACTACAATAGAATCAAAGTGCCAGCAAATCATCTTATCACAAGCATAAGCTATGCATAAAATGATAAATATTTGAAAACTATAATTCAAATGTCTTTCTTTGTCTGAAGGCCTGTCCTTGAACACCTGTGTTAGGAATATGTTAATACATTAGGTTTACATGCCTGCAGTTTAGTGCCTCCATTAATAGAATTCAGAATCTATTGATGAGAGGAGCAATACTGGTATCAAAGCTACTGGCACTTTTACTGCTGTTAAGAATTGACCAACTTATGTGTAGGCTCTGTGCCATCAAACAGCAGCTGCCTACATTGACCTAATATTTGTGCCAAGAGGAAAACTGATTCTCTGTAATCAGTTTAGTTACACCAGATTTTCATCCAGAATAACAAAGATTATAAGCATATTTTGGGGTTTTCAGAGCTAAGACCTCAACACCAAGTAGATAAAATGTTCTAATTCACTGACAATGGTCTTCTGATTAAAGGTATCCTTAGTTGTTTCAGAAGACAACAGGAACTGGTTAAATTTGTTTGGCCTAGAAAACTAAACAGGATGAGGCCTGGTTAGGAACTTCATGAGAACTTCAGAGAAAGAGAAGTGAAAAAAAAAAAGCAAAAACATGAAAGAGAAATAGCAAACCATCCTGACATTGCTGCCAAGAAAATTTGAAGGACATATCAATGATGTCATGAAAATTTTTTCTCTGGTCTGCTTCAACTCCTGCTTAAAATTACAAACTATAAGAAGGCAAAACAGAAGTGCCCCTATAATAACTCGAGGAATGTATATTATTCCGCAAGACCATCCCATTTAGTGAGATGCATTTCTGTTGCACAAGTTCTCTATATAAACTCTGGAATTTCTGCTACCTTCATGTCTGTTGGATTAAAACCAGCCAGAAGAATAAAAATATTAATATTAAATTATTATTGCTACTTTGAAAAGGTCAACAAAGTTGCTGGGTTCAAACCAGAGGTGGGTTTCAGCAGGTTCTGACCAGTTCTGGGGAACCGGTAGTGAAAATTCTGAGTAGTTCGGAGAATCGGTAGTAAAAATTCTGACTGGTTCCGCCCTCATCTATTCTCTGCCTCCAGAGTCCCATCTGATCTGGAGGAAATGAGGATTTTGCAGTTACCTTCCCCTGGAGTGGGGACGGAATGGAGATTTTACAGTATCCTTTCCCTGCCATGCCCACCAAGCCATGCCCACCAAGCAATGCCACGCCTACCAAGCCTACCCACATAACCGGTAGTAAAAAAATTTGAAACCCACCACTGGTTCAAACTGAAGAAGATTTAGTGAATAATTTAGACATGAGACTAGATGAAGAACTAGCAAAATCTATTTTGATAGATTAATAAATACCATCCAAACAACATGCATTGCTAGATTATTCGAGACAACAAGGTTGTGAGCTTTGAAGGGAAGTGCTGGATTCCTATCCCCCACATGCTGTTTATTTCATGCTAAGTCTTCTTCGGGTCTCCCCCTGGAATAGGGAACAGCCAATTTTCACATAATTCTGATGAGATTTAGGAAAAATAACTCTCCAGTTTAGTTGGGAAAGCAAGTTGCATGGTCTGATTTCACCATTATCATGCTTTTGGAGTTCATGGCAATTGAGTTGGCTACAGAAGTTGCCATCTGCCGTGGTATTTACGACAGAAAAATGGAATCAGCTATGGTGCCAGCTCATTACAAAACTGATCCACCGTGTCAAAATGGAGGACATTAGCATCTTCTTTTAGCATCCTGCTGCCAGCATCTGATGTCAGATTGCTAATCACTTGAAGTCATCTGTCCCAGACAAGCACTGCCAAATCCTTCTTCCAGGCCAGCAGCAACAGACAATGCTGTAAGTTTATGATGGAATAAAGTGCCTTAACGGACGGTAAAAATCTGATCATTTAATCCCCCCCCATTTAATTAAATATCACCAGCTCTTGGTGTTTTAGTTTTTAATAATCCATCGTGGTATTTATATTTCACCGTATAACCAAATACCTTGCCAACTTCTAGCAGGCAGGAACATAATTTACAGTGATTAAAATGGAACGTATATCTTCTTTTCCTTAGAATTATTTTGTCAAAATTAAACTGGCCTGGATTTTAATAAACTGAGCATATAATCTAGATGATATGTCACTACAATTTAACTATAAGCATATATCTATCCCTATCTGTGATCAGCATGGAACCCATTTCGGTATTTGAGCAAACAAATGTAATATCTGCTATTTCAATTAAATGGGTATTTAATTGGCATTTTGAATCTGGATCAGAGCAGGTTCACCAATTAATTAAAAAGAGAAAACTCACAAATGGGAAGAACAAACTTATATAAAACTGTTAATCGATACAGATTTGTTTTATTAATTAGCTGTCATGCTTTTTAATCAGCTAGGTAATGAGATAGACAATTGCAAATATATTAGAATATCTTAGAGCATGTTAATGAAAATATGTCTCACAACAATGTAAAAACAATTTTAGCATTTTGGAAATGTCATCTTAATTGTATAAGGTGCAATAGCATTTAACAACGGTCAATTCTGAAGTTTAAAAAAAAGGCTACTATTGTTTGAGAAGTTTTATTCCTTTTCTATACTTATGTCACCTTCCTTTCCTAATGGCCCTTATAAGAAGCTAGCAGTCTTAACCTCTTTACATATCATCAGAGTATAGAAGAAAGTAAAAGCTGCTCTTAAAGGTCACAGGAAGAGACCTGTAGGAAACATACAATGTCTAGGCTCAGGAAAACCCAAACTTAAGCTACCTAGGTATGGCCAAGAAGGCTGATGAATACTGAGAATGCTTATTAGAAGGCGGCAAATAATAAGAAGCAGGAATAGAGAAAAAACATGAATGTTCCAAAGAATGCTTCCCCAGTTTTAAACATTCAAAGTATATATTTAAAAGTCGTTTACACTCATGTTTGATTTACATTTGAACATTTGTGCATTTCACTTGCCCTCAACAGCTCATTTCATGAATTATTTAACACGTGGAGCTAATCTTTGTTCATTTAAATATACTTAAGAGCATAGGCTGGTTTCAAGGATAGCAAACTACTCCATATAGCTTACACCGGTAGCAATAATAGAACATCAAATTTAAATTAACCTCAGAATGAATAACCAATAAAAGGCAGCAGTAAAATTAAAACAACTTTAAATGTTTAGCTCAGTCACAAGCTAAAACAAATTCCATTTAATAGCCAAGTAAAACTTTTAAGAGAAACTAATCAACAATAATATGATTTCAAGATTTTTGTAAAAGACTCAAAGGATTGGGCCAGCCACAGTGTAATTTAGACAGGACTATCTGACTATGACATTGCCTTCTCTGTGGGGGCTCCCACCCTCTGGAATGAACTTCCCCCAATTTCCTGACCTTCGAACCTTCCGCCGCAAGCTTAAAACACATCTATTTATTTGTGCAGGACTGGACTATAATTTCAATTTTAAATTTAATTTTAATGGGGTTTTATCATTTTAATTGTAATTTTAAATTTTGGCCTATTTAAATAAGTTTTTTAATTAGTTTTTATTTTGTATTATATTTGTATTTTTATCGGGCTGTAAACCGCCCTGAGTCCTTCGGGAGATAGGGCGGTATAAAAATTTGATTAAATAAATAAATAAATAAATAAATAAAATAAAATAAAATAAAATAAATGCAAGATACTCCTCTTTTGTGAATGAACTGACAATACCTCCAACATGAATTTCAGCAAATACACATTATATAGGGTGATAATCAGTCTGGTAGCTATAGGATTATAGTTGTTAAGTTGTTATCCTTTGACTGCCAATGTAAAGAGATGGGGATTCAAATAGGGTTTTGGATTATTAATTTAAAGCGATATGAATGAAAGTGGTTCAGCTTGGTGTCACCTTTTAAGCTTTTGAAGATTGAGGCTGTAAACTTTTTTTTTCCCCAATACAAACTCTCCTTCAAGCTAAACTTAACTCATGGTAATTTAACAGGTATTGCCATGTATTTTCTTTAGCGGCAATATGAAAGTGATTTTCCCATTGCCATCTTCCAGGATGTTTGCAGGTTCCCAGTTTAGCTTATAATACCTGCTTAACTTCCAAGGCCAGACTGGTGCTGCTGTCTGCCGAAAAAGCAATATTTTAAACTGAGCTCAGAAATACATCATCAATAAGAGCAACTGGTACAATGCAGAAGTGACACTTTAATAGCTGAATTCTATATTTCTTTAAATTTCTAGGTTCTATCATATCGCAAGATCTAAAATGGACAGCTAACATCAAAAACATCATCAAAAAAGGACAACAAAGAATGTTCTTTCTGCGCCAACTCAGTAAGCTCAAACTGCCCAAGGAGCTGCTGATTCAGTTCTACAGAGGAATTATTGAGTCTGTCATTTGCACCTCTATAAGTGTCTGGTTTGGTTCTGCAACCCAACAAAAAAGACACAGACTTCAGAGGATAATTAGAACTGCAAAAAAAATAATTACTACCAACCTACCTTCCATTGAGGACCTGTATACTGCACGAATCAAGAAGAGGGCTGTGAAAATATTTACAGATCCCTCACATCCTGGATATAAACTGTTTCAACTCCTATCCTCAAAACGACGCAATAGAGCACTGCACACCAGAACAACTAGACACAAGAACATTTTTCCCGAATGCCATCACTCTGCTAAACAAATAATTCCCTCAACACTGTCAAACTATTTACTAAATCTGCACTACTATTAATCTTCTCATCGTTCTCATCACCAATCTCTTTCCACTTATGACTGTATGACTGTAACTTTGTTGCTGGTAATCCTTACGATTTATATTGATATTGATTGTTCCTGATTGCTTATTTGTACCCTATGCTTATCATTAAGTGTTGTATCATTAAGTGTTAAATTGTACCCTATGACCATCATTTGTGTTGTAAATGTTGTACCTTGATGAAGGTATCTTTTCTTTTATGTATACTGAGAGCATATGCACCAAGACAAATTCCTTGTGTGTCCAATCACACTTGGCCAATAAAAATTCTATTCTATTCTATTCTATTCTATTCTATTCTATTCTATTCTATTCTATTCTATTCTATTCTATTCTATATTTGCAGAACTGCCTATAAAGTATAGGACGAGTATTCAGCAGCTAGCTTATATATTCTTAAGCATCACTTTGTTCCAGTATTGGAATCCCAGCTCCTATGAACCTCAGTTGTCAGAATTTATGGCAAAGGATTGTGTGAGTTGTAGTCTAAAATGTTTGGTAGGCACTAGCTGCTAGTCCAACATATCACTTTGTCCATGGCTATAGAAAGATGGCAGGAAAGTGATACAGAAAACTCATACTCTGCTGCTATGTAACAGTTGCCGGGATTTTTGCAACCCAGATCTGAAAGTCCTCTGCTGCTTAACCAATTATACTTGCTAATTAAATACACTTTACATAAAATAAGACTCTTTGCTTACCTGAATGCATCTTTAGAGGAAGATGCTTTATTACTGTGGACATAGCAGACTTTCTGCCCTGCTATATCCATTTGGCTGAAACTTGTAATGGGGATTCCAGGATAGCTGACATATTCTATCTGTCCATACTGTGGTGGAGAAGTAATCACATAGTGTAGCTCCTCTGGCTTCTTGGTACCATCAACCGCAAGGAGGACATCAGTCATCAGGAGACCTTTGTCACCCATCAACACAGTGAGAGGTCTCATAAACATTGCAATGTTTCCTATAAGACATTTGAAATATGGACCATCATCAAATATTTTGTATCAGCCTTTCTCAATATCATGAATCAGGTTACAATTTTTATCACCCCCTCATCAGAGCATAAAATTTGCTATATTCTGCCACACATTAATACGCACAAGCCTTCTCCAATTTGATGCTTTCTAGATATCTTGGAGTACATCCTCTCTCTCCTCCTCAATCAGGACAGTGTATCATCATCTTCTTTTAATGATCCCATAATCCCTTGCGGGGTGAAGTCTGGGCAACTGAATGGAGCTAGCAGAGTGTTTAATGGCCAGATGCCCTTCCTGTCGCCAATGCGGAGTTTTGTTCAGCAGATCTATTCTCATTGTGCCCAGAGAGAAAAACATCAGCCTCTACTTAGGATCAAACTCACAGCCTCCTAGAGGCGAGAGCTCCACCTCCAGGCCATCGCATCACTCCAATCAAGACAGTGTATACTCTGCTAAATTTTATTGCACATAGATATGTATTAGCTTTTCCCACTGGAGAGCATCCAGATGTACTACACTTCAACTCCCATCTTCTATATCCAAGATGATCATCTCTTAGTCAGTTTTGCATATATTATGTGAAGATCTAAAATAAAATTACCCTTTTCCACACCCTTAATAGCAACAGGAAAAACCATTTCTGGAGATCTGTTGCTTCCATCCCAAAGATGAAAGGAGAAGCTGTCTTCATTGTTTGATCCAAGAGTTCCAGTGTGTATATACCTCACAGCATTCACGTCTATATTCTCCTGGGTGCAATTCATTCCTTTGTACAATGTCACCCAATCATGACCTACCTAGGAGAGAAAATTATATCATGACTTTGAGATATTATATTTATTATTATTATTATTATTATTATTATTATTATTATTATTATTATTATTATTATTATTATTATTATCATCATTGTCATCATCATCATGATTAGAGTATTATTATTAACATTTATATACTGTCCATTTTATTTTTATTTTATTTATTTATTTTTGTCACACAGTATATATAAGCATAAGCATGTAATAACTATACGATATATAAGCATATATATAAGTATGAATATGTAATAACTATATTAATTGGATATAATAGAGGGAAACAATAGGACAGGAACGGTAGGCACGCTTGTGCTCTTATGCACGCCCCTTACAGACCTCTTAGAAATGGGGTGAGGTCAATAGTAGACAGTTTTTGGTTGAAGCTTTGGGGATTTTGGGAAGAGACCACAGAGTCAGGTAGTGTATTCCAAGCATTAACAACTCTGTTACTGAAGTCGTATTTTCTGCAATCAAGATTGGAGCGGTTAACATTAAGGTTAAATCTATTTTGTGCTCGTGTATTGTTGCAATTGAAGCTGAAGTAGTCTTCATCTCCTAATAGCTCTGGTATTAAATTACTGATGCAGCTGTTAAAAATATTTTACTACTGAACACAAGTTCTAAAACAAAATCCAATCTTCTTTAACCTGGTATTCATCCCATCAACAAGTCAGTCACCACACAAAACACACGCTCATCCCCTGGCTACTTAAATTTTCTCAAAAATCCACTTTCCCCCCAACTGCCTTATACAGGTCTAGTTTTTATAATTGGTGACTACCATTCAAATCAAAGTGGCAGCATTAAGAAATCCATTTGTAGGACATAAGTTACAGAAATGCTTGCTAAACCTGCTGTACAGTTCAATAAGCATTGTGAAACTGACTATGGGATTGCTGCTATGTACAATCAAGTTGTGAAACCAAGTCAAAAATGTAGTAAGGATGGAAGGGTAAACTATAATCTCTACTTCTGCTAAGGAGTTGGAAGGCAGAAAAAGGCAATTTTTTCCTTTTAATAAACACAATTTGTCTCAAAGGCATACAAAATAATGATGACTCAACCCTGTGCACATCTGTAGGCAGGTAACTGGAGTAATATAAAACTAAGGTACAAGTCAAGCTGCAACTGTAATATCATTGGCTGCCAAGTTTTCGTTGCTTTTCTAAGACTTCCCGCTTCCCCCTAACTAAAACAGGGTGCCTTATACTTCCCTTCTATATAAAACAGCTACCATGCTTGTCCTGGCCACAACAACTGCTGTGCCTCCTAGACTGAAGTGGCTCCAGGTCAGAGCCTCTCCTGAATGTTTGAACTGAAACTCTTAGAATAGTTTTGGTTGAGAAAACGGGCCACATTCTTTGGCAGTGTACGACATTATTCAGATTCAACATTAGAAGCATTTTGATCATAAATAAAATGATGAGAAAGCTGTGATGGATTTTCAACATTATCTCATACTCAAGTTCCGGATATAAACAGGGAACCCTTCCAGGGGTGACATTCACTTACCTTCGCTACTGGTTCGCAAATGTGAGTGCGCACGGGTGCTCGCTACACTCACATGCGCCTTCTCCACACATGCGCAGAGACTTCTGCGCATGTGTGGAGGGTCAGAAATGGGATGTGATGACATCCGGGTGGGTGGGTGGAGCCTCCTGCCACCGGCTCTACCGGCTCACCTGAGCCGGATAGAACCAGCTGAATACTATGCGGTCTGGGAAAATTGGTACACATGGACAATCAATAGAAATAGAAAACAAAATATATATAAGGCTATTGATGATTAGATGTATATAATGTATATAGAAATTATATGGAAGGTGGATCCGAAATATACAATAATGTCACAGTTCTGTTGAATATGTACAATTGTTATGAAAAAATAAAATTGAAAAAAAAAAAAAAGAACTGGCTGAATTTCACCACTGAACTATAATCCATGGATTATATGAAAAATCCACCCATGAGAGATATTTAAGAAACAGAAGGATTACATTCTCTCTCCCATTCTTAACCAAGATTAGAATCTCTTTTTCCAACACTTCGTTTGGTTTTGTTGAAAAGTAAAAACTAACCTTGAGCTGAAGATGTCCATTTTCTGGAACTCTCTCAAATAGATAATAAATTTGTTCCCGAGGAGTATCTTTATCTTCAGCTGACAAAACAGCACTAGATATTATCTGTGCTTCCCCCATATTCACCTCTATCTTACCCTTTCTACAACAGAGAAACAAAGATTCTTTGTAAAGTGTGTTTAAAATGAAAATAATCACTGAAATGTTCAAGACTCAAAAAACTCAAAAACAACCATATCTATGTGCACAAAATTTTACTGCTAGCAGAGAAGGCTCTGTGGTATTGCAATTCAATGATATATGTTAGATTTTAAATTATGAACTGATTTGGAAAGTTTTATGAAGACAAATAGAGGCATACTAAATCATGTCCTTTTCTCTTCCCTTTTTGAGTTCTTTACAAATTACCACTTCAGTCCATTTAAAGTAAAACACAGTTCTTATGATTGAAGAATGAAATTAATTAGAAAGCAATATTTCATATCCAGTGGATTCCTCAAATAATATTTTAAACAGATAGGATGTGAGATTTATTTTTTTGCAACAGTGGCGAATATCTGTAGCTCGGGTGTAAGATGAGGGTGAAGGTTCATTCTCTGAGCTTGTGAGTTGGTTTCCAAATGTTTTGTTACCAGGCTAGGTAACATCTTCAGCGGAGTTTAGGGAATGTCTGTGTCTGTGTTCTTCTGCTTATAAAGGCTTTGTGTGGTTAGTAGCAGAGGTGGGTTTCAGCAGGTTCTGACCAGTTCTGGAGAACCGGTAGCGGAAATTTTGAGTAGTTCAGAGAACCGGTAGTAAAAATTCTGACTGGCCCCGCCCCCATCTATTCTCTGCCTCCCAAGTCCCAGCTGATCAGGAGGAAATGGGGATTTTGCAGTATCCTTCCCCTGGAGTGGGGTGGGAATGGAGATTTTACAGAATCCTTCGCCTGCCATGCCTACCAAGCCACGCCCACCAAGCCACACCCACAGAACCAGTAGTAAAAAATTTTGAAACCCACCACTGGTCAGTAGGTTTTGTGATGGGGTGGTCACATCAGGTGAGGGTCTTGTGCTGGGTCAGGTGTGGGTGTGTCAAATGAGGGTCTTGTGATAGGGAGGTCAGGTCAGGTGAGGGTCACTGGGAGATGAAGTGCTGGTTGGACGGGTTGCATGGGTTGGTTGAGGGTAGTGCCGTCACTGGTTGGTTGTGCGGTTGATTTGAATTCTGAGGAGTCCATAGGCTGGTTGTAGTCGATGTGTCTGTTGATGGAATGACTTGTGGAATGCCAGGCCTCGATGAACTCAATGTGCGCGGCAGGTAGTAGCGTGGCCAATGATTCTTGCATTGCTCCAATCAAATCGATGCTGTTTTGGCTGCCAGCTGGTGTTCGTGTATTCTGGTTTTTAATCGATGTGAAGTTTGTCCCATGTAGAATTGGTTGCAATTGTTACAGTTAATTTTGTAAATTATATTGTTTCTTTCATCCTTCTCCATCTTGTCTTCTTCTGGATAATTCCTGATGGAGTGTGCCTATGGGTTTGTGGGCTATTGCTATCCCTAGGGGGTTGGAGAATTCTGGCTGTCATTTTCGACACCCCTTTTTTTGTATACAAAATACTTCCTTTTGATGAGGTTTCATTGGCAACAGAAGTGTTGTATTACTGCTCTTTTCCAGGATATTTTTTTTAACTTTCCCATTTAATTTATTGCACAAGCCTATCAGAGATTTCCTGGTATTTCTCTTCAAGTAATTTGATTAAGTGTTGCCACATGGTATAAAAAAAATAAACATCTTTGTGTATTTATGGGTCATAAGTACTTCTGTGAAAAGGCTTAATTTTGAGAACAAATCCATACATTTTGGCTGCTAGGAGCACTGATTATTTTCTAGCTCTAGCTTGAAAAAGCTTCCGAAAAGATCGATGGTGCAAACTTGTTCACAAAGAGCTCCCATTCCCTTCAAGTCAACCTAATCAAGTCCAAAACTGCAACCATGTTACTAGCAAGTGAGCTGCTAGCATGTCAAAAGGATTTTCTCTGTACCCAAGACAGAAACAAAATTGATGAAATTGCTCAGAGATGGAGATGAATACTGGGAAGACTTTTTTTTTTTTACTGTTTTCTGTGCTTTAGTCTGCTGTTAAAAGATCAGGAGAGAAGCCAATATGAGGATGGAAATCCCATACATAGTACAAACAGAATGGGACATTTTATTGCTCCTGAGCTTGAATAGCCTCCTGCATCTGTTGTCTTAGAAAAAAGCATATGTATCCTACACCAATTAGTCTTCAAGGAGCCACAGAATTTCCCATGTCTTGCTACCTATTGCTAGAGGTCTGCACCTTTATCACTCTATTACATTAAGGCAGGATTGCATTGGCTACTGCTTTTCCAATGGGATTTTCCCAAGTCTGAAGCTTGCTTGGCACAGCATTGTTTTTGGCCTGCAATCATAAAGAGGTAGATCATCCGATAAAATCGGATTATGACATTTATTATGGATGATCTCCATGAAATGAATGAAGGGGGGGATAAGCCCCCCATTTCTGCTTCAGCTATCTGTTTGGGGGAAGGAAAAGACTATTTTTTTTAAAAGCTCCATCAAATGTACTGGAATGATGGCTCAAAGCTGTGCTCATAGGCAGACGCACCTAGACTAGCAGTTCCTCTACACATACATACACACACAAACACACACCAGCAACCAAAGCCTGCTATTGTCAAATAAAAGTTCATCACTTCACATCTCTCTAGTAACTATGAGGTTGCTGCTAATGCTCAACATCACAAAAATATTGCACTGTAGCATTTTTCGTGCATCTTCTGAGCATCATTTGATAAATCTAATGTTATAAAAAAATTATATTCTTCCTCATTCAAGGGGAGATGCTTTCTACATGGAGCCCCCTCAAAATTCTATCAGGTACTATTACTAGTAACAACGTACCTTTCCAGTCAGGGCTACTTTCCCAACTTTCTGGGGACTAGTATCATTTTATCTGTTGGGTTCAGTCTAGAAAATGCTCTTTTCTTTTTTCTGTATTCCTCTGCTGCTCGAAGAAAGTGATGGGGGAGATTGGCAAGAAAGGGACAATAAAAGAGCTAATTCATAATGAATGCTTAAAGGTACGGCTTTAATGTTGGAAAATCCCTTGAGGGCTTTTTAGGTGTTCTGATGGAACAGTCAACGTTAGTGCTGCAGAGGGTTTTTGCTGCCCTGTGAATTCATCCCAATTAACAAGGCTAAACATAAAGCACAGAGAACAGTTGGTGAATAGAATCTCAATTCCCTTTGGAATTCGGCAGAGAGTTTAGCTCATCCTAGCTTTCTAACAGATTTTTTTTTAATGCAATATAGTCTGTGTCCATCTGTGTTAGCAGCGGAAGGACACCTGTTCTCCTTTCTTTCTTCTGTTTGTAGTGACCATGCCACATTATAAAAAGTAGAAGGCAGTTGGAGCAAGGATACAATGGGATCCTTTGTGCCTCTAGCAAGCACACAAGGAGGTTGCTTTGAAGTTTTTTTAAAAAAACAACCCTGCTACCTCAAATTTCAAAGCACCCTCTTAGTGAACTTCCTAGCAATGCAAAAAGTTCCGTTGCTATCTTTTCTCTTGTGTTTTGTAAAGGGCACCTTTCTCTTGTCAGGAAAATAATATAAGAGGTTGCGGGGGGTGGGGGGGAGAAGCTAACGCTGTAGAAGATCTCTCCTGAATGCTCTGGTTCTCTGATTCAACCTGGCATTGTTCAAAATGCCCAATACATTCACTTGCAAGGGAAAATTTGCACAATCCTTTCTTTCCATTCTCTTCTCCTGACGGTGATTATGGGAACCTTCTGCATTTACTTCTGAAGGCATGAGTACAGGATATTAAAATCTCCATGGAGAAACTATCCACCTGAATTTCATGATAGTGTTGACTAATAATTGCCTGCCTATAATGGAAAATATTGTTGCCAAATAGTCTCTTAACAAGAAACCTATGGTGGAGCTGTTGAAGGACAAGTAAACATGAGGATATCTTCTGGTACATCCAAATGATGGTAATTTTGGGAACCTTCTGCATTTACTTCTGAAGGCATGAGTACAGGATTTTGAAGGTCTGCTGAGGAGAAGCTTGTTTTGTATTCTCTCCACAACTAATAGCATCTTTTTTCAAATAGGTTGAAGAATGATTGGTATAGATAGCAATATAAGTAGGTTTTGTCTCCTTGGATGAACAGAGGAAATAAAATCTATTTTTGATTTTTGACCAATAGGGGGTATGCTAATATTGTTGTTGCTTTTTTATCACCTTCCCAAACCATCCAAACAATAATTTAATTGGAATATGTAAGATTTGCTTGCATGTATCCCATTAGAATATGCATATCCAAGGTCTCTTTCCTTCCCTCTGTGTGTGTGTGTCCTATTCAGAACTAGCTAACTTTTATTTCACTGTTCATTACACAATGTTCTTCAATGAGGAGGAATACTACATGAAAACATTACTAGTGTTAATGGTGGCTATTTGCCAAAGATGAATTCTTTTAATCACAAATGTGATCAGTGCTGAATCATTTGGTCCGTATAAACTCAGTGGTTTGGAAGAGGTATTTGTGGCTTACCTGCGGAGCACCGGTTTCTCATCATTAACTGGGATAACCTTAACTGAAATGGCTTTTGACACTTTATGTTTCCCATCCGACAGCTGGATTGAAAAGTCATCAGCTAAGCTGTCAGAGTCATCATGTAGATACACAAGCTTCAATCCTGAAAGGTAGCGGGTATAGGTGGGTAACAAGGAAAAGGAGGGGAGAAAAGAAAAGGAAAAAATTTATTTAGATCTATACATTTGTAAATGGCACACATAATAAGTTACCGTATCTGTTGTTGCTGCTCAATTACTTATTGTAATTAATACTGCAATATGGCAAATTACTGCCAATATGACAACTAAATGGCAAAAAATAAAGAACCCAATATTCCTTAAGTCAACTGTGTATGAAGATATAGGAAATTGGATTGGCTTAAAGATTTATACAATAGATAAAATCTTGAAAAATCCTTCATACAGATTGTTTATTCTAATTTGATCTCTGTTTTATTAACAGACTATTTTTAATTAATGAACTAAGGAACTTTTTAATTAATAGAATTCAGTTTCATTTATTAATTTTCAATTTAGTATTCTATTGCCCATTATTTGATGGAAATTGTTGCAAAGAGCCAACATGGCAAGAAGGAATACAATACTTACCATTTTTTAAAATCTCTATGGAGAAACTATCCACCTGAATTTCATGATAGTGTTGACCAATAATTGCCTGCCTATAATGGAAAATATTGTTGCCATAAACTCCCTTAACAAGAAACCCATGGTGGGGCTGTTGAAGGACAGTAAACATGAGGATATCTTCTGGTACATCCAAATCAACAGCATTGATTATTGATGGATCCAACTCCTTCATCTGTCCCTCTTGCACCTGAATAGTCAACAGAAGATAAAAGTCAACTCTTTCACAAAATGAATGATAAGAAGTAGAATTCTCAGGTCTACAGATCAATCGAATATTACTCAGTAAATTACCATTAGACTGTTCAGTGTAACAAGGGCTTTCTTCTTTTTAATTAATTCGAGTAAGCTCCAGTATTTAGACAAAGATCAAAATTCACTTTTCATAAAGGGATGCCCTCCCCCAAGTTTTTTTTTTTTGTACTTTACTTCACAAAGAGAAATTAAAAGAAATGTACTAACAGAATACAGTTAGTAAATACAGGTAATACAGGTAAAAGTAAAATACAGGTAATACAGGTAAAAGGAAAGCAGAAATTGGCACAAGAATGACAAAAGCAAGGAAAGAGTGAAAAAGTAAATTTTCATTCACAACTCATCTGCAGTAGCTACACTCATCTGGGATTGGTGTCATACTTTTGGGTTCCCACAACATAACTGAACCTATGTAACTCAGTCAATTAGGCAGATTGTAAAGATGCAATATTTAGTTTTCTTTTTCCATTAATCCTACATACTCTCCTCCCAAAAGCTAAAACAACACAATCAAGGCTTCATGGAAATTTAGGTACCCAAGGGGGATGGGGCGGGGGTAGCCAAAGAATCAAGAAATAAAAGAGGTCTGCAAGTGTTTGGTGCAGGCGAATAATGCGACTCAAAGCCTAGGGTGGTAAAAAGTTAAGAGGCATAAATAAATTGTTTTGAAGATAAACATAGCATAGTATTTTGCTTGACGTAGTTGTAAATGCATTCACAGAGGATCAGGGAATAATGTTGACAGGACAGGAAAAGCAAAAGACCGCTCTACTGCCTTGTTAAAAGCGGTCCTTGGAACTCCATTTCCTTCCTTACTGTAAAATTCCTTGCCATGAATTCTGGTTCTTCATCATTGGTTGGGTTAATTAAGACATAAAAGGGTGCCTCCACTGAACGATGCTTCCCATCAGTGACGTATAGCATAAATTGGTCTGTAGTTGGTTCAATTCTCTTGTGCCTGGTCTGAACATAGTTAATATGCATCTTCCTCACATTTTCCATGTGAAATGAAGCTAGGCACGTTGGGGAGGGAATGAAAAATAATGAAAATGCATATTTCTAACCTTAGTGAAAATAACAGTACAGATAATTAACAAAACACATATAATGCAAAGAATAGGTTCCAGAGAAATAAGAGAAAATTCATTGTATTTACAGCTGGAGCCAATGTTAACATCAGATAAACATGGGAAGTCGCCGTCAACTACTCTCTCCGCAGAATACAGTGAAATCTATTAACGAGAACATGATAGATAACAAGCCCAACAGACAACTATCAGCATATACAAAAATGCCATAAGAAGGTACAAACTTTCCTGCATTTAAAGACAAGCGCCCCTTCTCTGTCGCACAGACCTACCTATACTTATCCCTGCATTACTTTTCTCAAAACCAGGCGATGGTAATATATTTTCTATGTACCCAAACTGGGGAGGGGATGTTAAAACAAACTGTAAGTCATCTGCATTGGTGTCAAGATCAGTGGCATACAAGTGTTCGCTTGTGATAGCGGCTGAGGCACCTTCCTGCACAGCAAACACAAGTCCTGCAAAAAAGAGAAGAAAGAAAGAGATGATTACTGTTATTTAAACATATTAAATCCCCGTGGGATTTTAGGCTAAAAAAAAATACTAGTAATTAATGAGGAAAATCCTCCTTCAACCACTTGGTACCATTGTTTTCCAGTCAGGCCAATGACTCCTCTTTCTCAGCAAGAGAAGAAGAAAAGAGGAAAAAACACACTTGCAAAACAATTTTGCTGATAAGCTATTCAGAATGGTTTATGGGTTGCTCAAAATGGGTTGTTACCCCTGTTTGTCACAGCATTAATTGCCTGAAAGCTATTATGAATTGCTCATAATGAACCATTTTTCATGCATCAGTACTTAATTTCTCTGCTGGGACAATCCTTCATTTTCAGAACATTGCCTGGATGATAGACAGCAAATCATGAATTTGCCCATACATGAGCTGTTGAAATGTGGTGTACTTGCGTACAATACTGGCAAACCAGCTTTATTTTGCAAGATGTGGAACAGCAATAAAGAAAGATCAATTAGAACCACTGCATAACACTAGAGCTCATTCTAGCAAATATAGTCATAGGGTTTAAGCCTTGCATATAATTTCATTCATAAGAGAACTCTTGTTTTTAAATACAATTTTTCTTCAAAATCCAGTTAATATGGCCCAATATAAAAACTTTTAAAGAGAAACCTGTGTGGAGAGATTGTCTTGAAATTTATAATTAATGCCTAGTAAAGTTTAGGTACTTAATAAATGATTTAATAAAAACAAAGCTATGTATATAATTCAGCTTTACTCTTATAGATTCTGAAGTACAGTCCTAATCTACTGATGTTTAAAAGTTTGTTGTTAAAATTTAACCAATACTTAATCTTTTAACATTGAATTACTATATTAAATGTATATAATGGGCTATTTAATTTCAGAGAGCAAAAAATGATTCATGCACTTTTAAAGCTTTTCTCAGATTTTTATATTCTCTGTGTGTGAGAGAGAGAGGGAGGGAGAAGGAGGGAGGGAGAAAGAGGGGAGAGAGAGTGAGAGAGAGAGGGAGAGAGAGGGAGGGAGGGAGAAAGAGGGGAGAGAGAGGGAGGGAGGGAGGGAGAGGGAGAGAGGGAGAGGGAGAGAGAGAAAGAGGGAGTGGGGAAGAGGGGGGAGAGGGAGAGAGAGAAAGAGGGAGGGAGTGGGGGGGAGAGGGAGGGGAGAGAGAGAGGGAGAGTGACCTTGAAATTAAAAAAAAAACATTCTTGGAATATGTTTCCCCTTCATTATTGTAGAGAAGTTTCATTACCCAGAAAGCATTTTTAAATGTAACCTCACCTGCAAACTGAAATAGTAAAGTTCTTTCTGATATTTGGGTTTTGTCCAGTATAGTTAGAAATCTCAGCTCTCCAGACATTGAACCCTTTTTTAGGAACTAGTTTCTGAGCTGTAACTCAGCAGGATGGAAGAAAACCACATGCAAAAGAAGGAAGATCTGCCTTGTGAAGCAACATTTAAATCCTAGATTTCTTCTTGCCACTTTACCAATACAACAGAAAGCCATTCTTCAACGCTAAGGGAGGCAGCCGGGATGTGTAAACATTAAAGTTATCTGGTGCCTGCAAACCTCCTGCTTCCTATCTTGCCAACTTCATTCCTGGCAGATCTTTATTATGTTACCCTTTCAACTGCAGTTATAACACCAGTTTCTTTTTTTTTTTTTTTTTTTATTACTTTTTTTACAACAAACAAACAAAAAAAATACATTATTACACCCTTGTGCTATACATAAAAGGAAGATTTGGGTCTTCGGATATATCCTCATGATTGCCAAAATCCACGTTCTCGAGGTACAGGTACTGAAGCGTCCAATGTTCCAAGCGCAAAGTCCACAAATGGTTTCCAAGTCTTCCAGAAAATATCTTCTTTATACACACCACTTCTAATTTTAATATCACATGTCATTTTATCATTTAAAGCTAATTTCCACATTTCAGAATTCCACTCTTCTATTCTAAAAATCACATCTAGTTTCCAATATCTAGCTATTATAATTCTACCTATTATAATCATAATTCTAATCAATTCTTTTCATATTTTGTTAATTCTATTTCCTTAATTACCAACAATAATATAGTTTCCACTCTCAATGTTATTACTTTCCCCATCATTTCAAATATCATTTTCTCCAATTGTTGCCAAAACTTTTAACCTTATCACAATTATACCACATATGTTCATAAGTCCCCAATTCCATCTCACATCTCCAACATTTTTACTAGTTTTTTATCCATTTGTGACAATCTTACTGGAGTCAAATACCATTTCAAACAACTTTATAATTGTGCTCTTTAATCCTTATAGATAAAGTTCTCATAATTCTACTCTTCCAATTCACATTCCAATCTGACTCTGGTATTTCAATATTAAGATCTTTTTCCCAATTTGTCCTCATCACTCTTTGTAATTTTTCATCAGAATTTATAATCTTATAAACCCTACTAACGAGTCCCTTTAGCCCAATTTCATCTTTCATAATCCGAGATACTAAATATTCAAATTCAGTTTCACATCTATTTATCGAATAATTTTCCTTTAGTTTTTTGTCCATTTTCTATCTGTATTTTTCAAACCAACTTAACCCTAATTTTTCAATAATTTCTTTATTCCTCCTTTCATTTCCATAACTTTTATCCAATCTCTAATAATTTCTATATTTTCCTCTTTAATCACTTCATTCGTTTTATATTATTTTTAATTGGCCAAATTCAGTTGTCTCCCCAAAAGATTATATCCGAATTAAAATTTTAACAAATTTGTTCCACATTTTTACTTAATCCCTTTAACCAATAACTTCTACTTACACATTTTAAATTTGCTTTATCTAAAACCACCTTGATCCAAATTTCTCTATATCCTTAACTCTAAATCTCTCCAATAGTTATCTTCACCTTTAAGTATTTTTACCACTATCCGGATACCATACAGTAATAATTAAATAATTTGGGGATTCCTAATCCACCTTCCTTTTGATTTTGATACCACATTTTCTTCACTAATCTAGGTCTTTTGCCACCATTGCAAAATTTATCCAGTTTTTCTGATATCCTTCAATATCTTTCTCTGTCAAATTTAGTGGTAGCATCTCGAATAAAAAGTTGAACTTGGGCAGCAACATCATCTTACACATTGCAATTCTACCAAACCAAGACAACTTTAAAATTTTATATTTATCTATCTTCTTCTCAATTTCGTTAATCACCACATCATAATTAAGTTTTTCAATTCTTTAACCTTAAGTGAAAGCACTATACCCAAATATTTCAATGTGTTTTAATCCTTATCCCAAATTGCTCTTGCATATTCTCAGACTCATTACCATTACTATCCATCAATAATTCTGACTTTGACCAATTTACTTTCAATCCTGTCATTTCTTCAAATTCTATCAAATGCTTATATATCTTTTCAAATCTTTCTCTACATTTTCAAAATAATTAAAGTATCATCCATACAAATTTATCTTATACCCCTTATATCCTTCTAATTCTTCATCTTTTTCTATCATTTTTGTCAATATTTCCATAGCCAATAAAAATAATGTTGGGGACAGGGGACATCCTTGTCTCGTACCAGCTTCTAATTTTATCTCTTCAGTTAATATTCCATTCACCTTCACTCTTGCACTGCTCTTTTGGTACAATTTTGAAATAACATGTATAAACTTATTACCAAAGCCTAAAGCCTCCACAATTACTTTAATTGTTTCCCATTGTACAGAATCAAAAGCTTTAAAAATATCCAATGATACTATACCAATTTTATCACCATTATATTCAGCTACATCTATAATATTTAATACTCTTCTAACAATATCACTCATGTATCTACCCTTCACAAAACCTACTTGATTATAACTTATATATCTATCTATAAATCTATTTAATCTATTACTTATAATAGCAGTAAATATCTTTGCATCCTGATTAATTAAAGAAATGGGCCGATAGGACTCAATCCTTTCTAAATCTTTATCTGGTTTAGGAATTAGGGATATCACCGTTCTATTCCATGACGAAGGTACTTCCCCACCATGTAATATTCCATTGAATAATTTTTGCAATCTTGGTATTATTAATTCTTTAAATTCTTTATAAAACTCAACAGGTAATCCATCCTCACCTGGAGCTTTCCCTAATTTTAATTTTTGTATTATTCCATTAATCTCATCTTGTGTTATATCTTCTTCCATCAATTCCTTATATGTTTGATCAATTTTCACCACATACTTTTCTAAATAGCTTTGCAATTTTCCCCGATTAATTGGTTTCTTTGAATATAGTTTCTGAAAAAAATTTCTAACCACTTCACATTTCTCTAATTTTTTATAACATCTTATACCTCTATCATCTATCAAAACTCCAATTTCTCTTCTCTCTTTTATCTTTCGCCATCTTTGCCAATAGAGAGAGGGAGGGAGGGAGGGAGAGGGAGAGAGGGAGAGGGAGAGAGAGAAAGAGGGAGTGGGGAAGAGGGGGGAGAGGGAGAGAGAGGGAGAGAGAGAAAGAGGGAGGGAGTGGGGGGGAGAGGGAGGGGAGAGAGAGAGGGAGAGTGACCTTGAAATTAAAAAAAAAACATTCTTGGAATATGTTTCCCCTTCATTATTGTAGAGAAGTTTCATTACCCAGAAAGCATTTTTAAATGTAACCTCACCTGCAAACTGAAATAGTAAAGTTCTTTCTGATATTTGGGTTTTGTCCAGTATAGTTAGAAATCTCAGCTCTCCAGACATTGAACCCTTTTTTAGGAACTAGTTTCTGAGCTGTAACTCAGCAGGATGGAAGAAAACCACATGCAAAAGAAGGAAGATCTGCCTTGTGAAGCAACATTTAAATCCTAGATTTCTTCTTGCCACTTTACCAATACAACAGAAAGCCATTCTTCAACGCTAAGGGAGGCAGCCGGGATGTGTAAACATTAAAGTTATCTGGTGCCTGCAAACCTCCTGCTTCCTATCTTGCCAACTTCATTCCTGGCAGATCTTTATTATGTTACCCTTTCAACTGCAGTTATAACACCAGTTTCAAAACTGACTTGAACACAGACTTCGAACAACAAAAATAGCAACTGGGATTAATTCCTACAACTCCGGGCTGCTGTTTGTTCTTCTTTGTAGTTAGTTTTCTCCCTGCCAAAAAGACCAAGGCTCGTAATGTCATGCAATTCTGCTAATCGCCTAAATAGGAGAGTGTTGAAAATGGAAGAGAATGAGCACTGCAAAAGTTCTGCAGCATTTGAATGAGGAGGGCTATGGCGATTCACTTGCATCTAGGAATTGCATTTATATTTGTCACAGCCTGTCGTGTCCCACTCCTCCGCTGACGGCCGGGTCAGGGAAATCCGAATCAGGTGTGCCTCTGCAGCTCTGCCAAAGTCCTAGCAAAGTCCTCAGGGCAGGCAGGAGACCAGAAAGTGACTTCAGCAAGATATGTTTAGACTTTGCCTGACTCAGAGAATGCCAGAAAGCAGATCCTTTATATAGGCCATGGGGTGTGGCTCCATGACTCAGCACTTATCCAGGCTTGCCCCTCCCTTCCTTCTGTTGCCTCCGCCTATCAAGTCTTCTGATGCGAGGGTCACTCCAATCGGCAGCTGTTGGTAATTGACCTTCCTCAGGCTCACATGCTGTGGAGGAGGGGGAGGGGTCTAGCTGCTCCGTTTGCCTGGGCATGGAGCCAGAGCTGGGGGCTGGAGATACTTGCTCTTCTTCAGCCTGTCTGGGCATGGAGCCAGGGCTGGGGCTGGGAGGCATGCTAGGACATTCTTCAGCATTCGGAAGCAGATAAGCAGACCCCGGCTGTGGTGGTGAGATCGGACGAGACACAACACAGCCGTCTAGATTTCAAGGTGACTGAATTGAAGATCTCCTCTACAATAGAAGTACATGACTGTAGAATCTGCTGGAACGGTAAGTCCATCTTGGACAAACCCAATGAAAATTGATTGTGAAAAACTGGGTTTCCCACACTACAGCATTCAAATACAATTCATACAATCACATTGAAATGTAATGATAGCGTGCTAAGCAAATCCCAAAGATTTCAGCAAATCCTAGAGTGGATTCATGATTATTTTTCTTTGCAACTTGTAACACAACCCACATTTATTAGTACGGTAATTCTGGCAATTGGTCAACCTTTGTATAAGAAATATGGTTTGTGTTGTGAACTGAATGTATGAATGACTGACTATTGGCATCCTTCCAGGTCTTGTAGCCCAGGCAAATTGGTACTGGCCTATTTGATAGATAATGATATGATACCATTAATGATATCATTATCTATGATGCACAATGCTTTTGCAGGTAGTCCTTGATTTATGACCACAATTGAGCCCACATTTTTTGTTGCTAAGTAAGACAGCTGAATTTTTCTCCATTTTACAACATTTCTTGCCACAGTTATTAAGTTAATCACTATAATTGTTGAGTTAGTAACATGGCTGTTAAGTGAAGCTGGCTTCCCCATTGACATTGCTTATCATGAGGTCACAAAAGGTGATCACATGACTCTGGGACACTGCAACCGTCATAAATATGAGTCAGCTGCCAAGCATCTGAATTTTGATCACATGATCATGGGATTCTGCAATGGTCGTAAGTGTGAAAAATGGCATGAGTCACTTTTTTTCAGTGCCATTGTAACCTTGAACAGTCAGTAAATGAACTGTTGTAAGTCAAGGACAACCTGTATTGCTGGTACCCTACATAAGCTTTATTGCTCCACTGGTACAGGTATGAATGAAGATGTCCTCCATCATCTACCATTCTGCCTAAGTTTTAAATGACAGAATTTGGCAATATGAATGTTCAAAGAAAATGTGTATTTATTTTATCTATTTTGCTATCTCCTAAATTTTGTGTGTGCTTACACAATCACTATACCCAATTACACAGACATAAAAAGCCATAATAATTTTACCGGTGGCAATGGATGGTGGCTGGTTGTCAACTGGAAATATTGTGATATTAATATCATATACTGGAAAGGATTTATGATATGGAAGAGGAAAAAACGAAGCTTTATCGTCACAACAGGCCTTTACATCAGGATCAATTTCATCATCCAACACAATAAAGGTAAGAACATCAAAGATAAGAGCTAGGCCAATCTCGCCACCTAGAAAAATAAAATATATAGATGAAGTACACGATATTTTGCAGCATTAGCCTATCAAGAGGATGTATGAAAATTATTTTCAGCAATAATTATGAAATCATGAATAATGAAAAGAAGTTTTAAGAGAAATGTGTAAAATTGTGATGCAGCTATAGTGCAGTATCTATGTTTTTGTGCTGAATCTAATCTAGTCTAATCAAAAGATTCTACACACATCTTTTCCTTCTAATGCAAACAGAATAAACATTCTGGGGGTGGGAAATTGGTAATCAATTGTCTCATATAAGACATATGCAGCATGAAGACTAAAGTAATTTAATATTTCAGTATTTCCTTAATGACTACTATGACAAAAGATAGTAAAAGTTAAGAATTTTGGCTGTCCCACTGCATCATTATAGACATGTTCCAAATAATCTTCTGGAGAAAAAAAAAATAGATTTGAAAAGCGCTTCAGTTTCTGAGTTAACATTCTCCTTAACATGTGTGTAATATATAATACATAAGAAAGTTTATAAATAAAATCATTAACAAAGTTCATTGTTGAGTTCCTAGACCTGATGCAATTATGCAGTTTCTGATCTGAAATACTGTCCTTGGTGAACTACACCCCTTTGAACTGTTAAACAAAATGGCTACAAAGCAATTTCAGAGAAAATTAAATCAAATCTGTCAGTTTTATACCGGATGGGCGATTTTGAGAGATTTTCACCCAACAATTCTTCGACAGAATTCATGAGGGAAGAATGTCAGAAGAGACACTCGTCAACTGAATTAAAGTGACACTTTCACAAATGATTTCAGTTTTTCCCTTTATGCATATTCCTAAGACGAACCGGGATTCTAAAATGTGAAAGAAAAACTTCACTCCGGGAGTTATTTGCTGGCAAATATGGATGTTTTCTCCCAGTACAAGAATCTCCTTCTCTCCCACCAGCATTTGTCATCAGTGAAGGTACAAGTCTGATTATTTAATATCATCTGCTTTTATGTCATGGAGACAGGTATCATAAACACTCTGTGTTTTATAATATTGACAGCTCAAAGAGGTGATACATAGGCAAAATGGAAGATTTATTTATGTAAATCAAATGTTTATCAATTTTGCACAAGACTGCTATTGTTTGATATTTTTCATTTCAAGTATCTTGTATTTTCAATAACAGAAATATCTGTTATCAGTCATAAGAACATTAAGTAATGGCCATGTGTGCTGCAGTTCTTTGTGAAAAGAGACTGTTGTGCTTTGGAAGCTATACATTTATAACTTATTACTCTAGTTAATAAAATTAATGATCATTCAGTATCAATTACAGCATCTGTCACCTGATGACTAGCCATAGTAATGCAAAGAAGCCATCTGCATCCTGACCAATATTTTAAACTATTATTGATTACATGCAACTTTCATCCGGAAGAATAAGCAAGAATAATTCTGCAGAACTGCCAAAAAAGATAGTTACTATTCAATTTACTTCTGCCTAATGTTTTATGGGATTAAATTTCTTCTCAGGGGCAAGCATTACCAAAGAGAGACTTATTAAAAAAAAATTGCTAACTATTCCTCTGGTGAAAAGAGAGGGAAAGTTTATCTTTTGATAAGAGAAGCAAACTTTCTTGAAGAATTAAATTAGTGGTAAAATCTGTTGACAGGTAATAAATTGGACAGTAAGTAAATCTATTAAATAGTTCTTGAGTACAGTTCACTCTCATTTAGCATTCAGTGTTTCTTGTTTTTCTGGTTTTTTTCCCACTGGGAAAACACAATATATTTATTTTCAGTTATAGTGTAGCAATGTTAAAGAAAAAAAAGAAAGAAATCAGCAGAAAGGGCCTTTCCAGACATAGCAGAGTCATTTTTGTGACATTCAAGGGAACTGCAAGGGGGAATAATTTTTCATAATACCGGTAAAACTCAGGTCTCTATATAGCAGTGATGGCTAACCTTTTCCAGACTGAGTGCCCAAAGCCCGCATATACGCGAAGGCACCCGCGCCCAAACCCCCCAAATGCAATGCAAGCGTGCCCTCCACATGCCCCGCTCCCTGTAAATGCGTGTAAGCCCCCCCACATGCACCCTTCCATGCATGAGTGAGGGGCCCTCATGCGTTCCACCCCCCCCCACATGCATGTGCAGCCGAGACCCAACAACCAGCTGGCCGGCGGGAAGCGCAGATGCATGCGCGGGAAAGCTGAACTGGGGTGATGGCTCATGTGCCCACAGAGGACGCTGCGTGCCACTTGTGGCATGCATGCCATAGGTTCGCCATCACCGCTATGTAGTAGCAACCATATTCAATAGACTAAGCTATGAAACCAATGCTAATGGACTACTTTTATTAGAACACTTATAGTAACAGAATCTTGCATGCCTGGATATGCTTCCCTCCTCCTTCACTTTATCTTTGTGTGAATTAGGGAAGGTACTATTTGAAGCATTTTCTCAGGCCTGTCCTTTGGAATGTGCTTAAGCTGTGTCTGTCTGATCACTGTCTTGGTAATGGATCTTCCCACTGTCATTCAAGGTCATTCCCTGCACCTTCTCCAATTAGTCTCAAGTTTTTACTTACTTGTATGTTCATATGTCACTGTTCCAGAAACAACATCAGCTTGGAGGAAGCGATCTATCACCAGTCCGCCTCTCTTCACAACCCCATACTTAGAAGGTCGCGCAACCATGAACATCAGATGCATGTCTTCACTATCTTTATCAGTTGCATAGAGGTGCTCTGAAGTGATGGGCACTGCCTGTCCTTCTGGACACTGCATGAAGGGAATGAGGTCAGCATTCATCACCGGGGGCTCATCATTTACAGAAATTACCTAGGAAAAAAAATATTTTATTTATTTATTTAAACAAATGTATATGGATGTCCGCTTCGACTATCGAAGGAATCTGATGTGCTAGAATTTCTAGCATGTATACACTACTGAAACAGTGACGTCTACGCTGGCTTGGGCCTGTCGTGAGAATGGCTGATGGTCGGATTCTGAAAGATCTCCTGTATGGAGAATTAGTGCAGGGAAAGCGCCTCAGAGGGAGACCACAGCTGTGATCTAAGGATATCTGCAAGAGGTACCTAAAGGCCCTGGGAATGGACATTAACAACTGGGAAACCTTGACCTCCGATCGTTCAGCTTGGAGGCTAAAGACACAGCATGGCCTTTTCCGATTCGAAGAGACATTTGTTCGGTAGGCTGAGGCAAAGAGGCAGTCCCGGAACCAGCAAAATCTGGGGGCTGGGCAGGGCACAGAATGTATCTGCCCTCAGTGTGGAAGGGATTGCCACTCTCGAATTGGCCTTTTTAACCACACTAGATGGTGTTTTAGGATCTCTTTCCAGAGCACGATACCATCATCTTTTGAGACTGAAGGATGCCAATGCCATGGATGTCCGACTCATACACAGTGATTCCAGGAAGATTACAACATTAAAAATCCACAATCTAAAACTCCTACCCACCTCATGCATAAACAGAGGATTGCTTCCAGTTATATCACGTGCCATGGAATTTCTAGTTAGCTGGATTATCGTGTATTTATTTATTTTATATCCCACCTTTATTATTTTTATAACAACTCAAGGCAAACGGACTGTCTTTATCATTCCTCCCTTTCTCCCTGTCCCTCTAGAAATCTACTTCAGAACTTTGGAAGAAACTCATTCTAGGTCTGAGGGATAAATGGGAATTTCAAGAGAAAGAAAGAAAAAGAAGTGTCCAATGTATCAGCAGAAGTCAGCCGATAGTGAATCTCTGTGTAAGCCACAGTGAGCAAGCACGCCTCAGCTATGGCAAATATCTGAAAAATTCCTATTAATAGGAAAACATTCCTATTAATTCCTATTAAAATACGGAAAGAAATGGACAAAAAGAGGAGGAAGAAATTTTCAGCATATATACCCAGCACAACTGTGGTGCTTATAAACAGTGAATCACATGCTTCGCACGTGGACAAACCTAGGATCAAAACCTCAGGGAAGAAAGCAACAGTCAGCTTCTTGGGTAAAAGTATCTGAAGTTTTTCAAACGATTTGCAGATTGCATTCCATGGGATAACTATTTGTCATCCATACATGTTAGCAATTTTTTTAAAAAATCACTGTTTTCTATAAAAGAAATGTTAAGAATGGAAGATAGGAAGGAAAGCAATCCTTTCTCTTTGTCCAGTTTATTGTTACTCTACTCACTGCATTTTCTACTGTACTATATATGAGTGATAATAAATTTAAAGGACAAAAGCGATGTCAAGTGAGGATGGGTATTACATAGGTGCACTGTAAGAGCACCTCAAATGAAATGCATCTTTTCCTTCGTCTTTCTAATTCAGGTCTCTGCACAGTGCAGTTCATGTATTATTGTATACTGTATCATGTATTCATGTATTACTGAGATGCAAGTTCCCATGAGCAAAAGATGGCCAGGAGGCAGCCTACCTTCTTCCCACTTGAAAACTGATCTACTCCTGAAATGTTTTTATTGAAAGAATTGAAGTAAAGAACACCATTTAGATTACAGGACATGCGACTGCATCACAGTGCAGGTAGTTCTCAACTTACAGTTGGAACCAGAATGTCCATTGCTAGGCAAGATGGTTAAGTCAGTCGCTTCTGATTTTACAGTTTTTCTTGCCACGGTTGTTAAGTGAATCACTGAAGTTAAATGAATCATGCAGTGATTAAATGAATCCAGTTTCCCTCATTGACTTTGTTGTCAAAAGGTGGGTTGGGAAGGTCGCAAGTGGCAATCTCATGACTCCAAGATGCTGTAACCATTGTAAATACATGCTTGTTATCAAAGTGCCCAAATTTTGATCATGTAATTATGGGGTTGCTGTAACAATTCCAATTTTGATGACTGATTGTAAGTCACTTTTTTTCGGCACGGTGTAACTTTGAATGGTCACTAATCAAATCAGGGGTCTCCAACCTTGGTCCCTTTAAGACTTGTGGTCTTCAACTCCCAGAGTTCCTCAGCCAGCAAAGCTGGCTGAGGAACTCTGGGAGTTGAAGTCTACAAGTCTTAAAGGGACCAAGGTTGGAGACCCCTGAATCAAATGGCTTTAAGTCAAGGACCACTGTTTGCAGAATTAGCCTTTTACTTATACTTTTAAAAAGCATAATCTCTATATTTGGCTTGACATTTTCCTGATTTTACAAACAGAAGGCAAACATTTTGAACCGTCTGATTTGTAATAATCTAGGAATGGTAACCCAAATAAAAATGCAATATAAGTTTGGTTTTCTTAAGGGGCTTTTGCTGAAATAACTTTTTCTGACACATTGCATTTTCTTCATCATTTAACTCTAAATGAAATTCATTCCTGACAATAGGGGATAAGCTGAACAGGTGCAGGTGTCCATCATCTCCTACATATCAAATCTGTTGCCTAACAAGTACTGTCACATAAACCTCCAAAGTGAAGAACAAAACTCTTCCTGTTTATGAATTCCCAGTTGCTGAAGCCAAGCGCAAATCCCGCTGACAATTTCACTTTTCCACCGGACGTATGTTTGGAGTAATCTTACACTGACCTTCACATGGAGGATGAATTCAAAGGAATTGATGCCATCTGTAGCCTCAAAAAGAATATGATCCTGTGGAAACTCTGAACCATTATGATGGTACCTATGGGAATCAAAGGATAAACCTAGGTTTGCAAGGTTGCTATTGCAACTACTGTGTTTCCTCAAAAATAAGACCCTGTCTTATATTTTTTTTGAACCCCAAAATAAGTGCTTGGCTTTATTTTCAGGGATGTCTTATTACTTTGGGGTGCGTGGAGCAAGTTGGGGCTCCTCTTACCATCTTACCTGATTTCCAGCTCTGTCTCCCTAACCCTACCAGAGGAAATGGCGGCGACTGGCTGCACATGCATTTAAATATTTTCAGGGAGGGCTTATTTTCAGGGGGGGCTTATTTTAAGTGCATGTGCTCAAAAACCCGTTTGGGCTTATTATCAGGGGATGCCTTATTTTAGGGGAAACAGGGTATTGGCACTCCAACTGCTTCAGTAATGCACTAAATTCTGTACATTGTCACTAAATTCAGTCTTTTCTTAAAAAAAGAGAGCTAATACAGCTGTGAAATCAAAGCCTCCCCATTTTTTAATTACATGGTCAAACCCACCATCTTGCCATTTCTTTCTCTCTCTCCTCTCTCTCTCTCTCTCTCTCTCTCTCTCTCTCTCTCTCACCTCCCTCAACCACACACTTCTATTTTGAGCTGATTATTAATTATAACTGATGTTTTCTCATAGGGCATTGATCATGCTGCCTGAAGATCAGACGTTATACTCCGATACATCTTGATCTCTCTCCATAGGAAGATTGGGCTTCCAGTTATAAATACAGAATCAACTGTTTGAAATAAAATTGAAAGAGACAATTTTGGGTCTATTTTCTCAGACCTGCTAGTTTATATTTGCAAAGAATTAATATGGAGAGGATGGGAAAGAATTGAAACATATTTGCTCCACAATGAATATAACATTGGCTACTTTTCATCAAAATTACTGTGTTTCCCCAAAAATAAGATCCTGTCTTATATTTTTTTTGAACCGTGAAATAAGCGCTTATTGCCATGCTCTCAAAAGCTCGATTCGTCTTATTATCAAGGGATGTCTTATTTTCGGGGAAACAGGATAGATCAGGCTTGAAATCAGGCTTATGGCTTCACAGCAAAAGCAATTTGCTCCCTAACCTGACTTTGGACATCTGTAAATCTTCACATGTCAGCCAATCTCTTTGATTCATAGGATTCTCATTTAATTCAACAGTCCCATGAAGAGGAAGCTTAAGGAGATGTATACGTATGTTTTCCAGTTTGGTGTCCACATCTGAAATCAAAATATGGCCTTTGGTAATGGTGCTCTGGCCCCCTTCTTCCACTTTCAAGTTGTGTGTAAGCACCTAGGCAGAAGAAAAGATACAACAGTTGCCATTTCCTCTTATAATAATATTTTTGCTGTTGTTTTGGTACTAGGTCTAGGCCAGGGGTTGGCAAATTTGGCTTTTTTAAGACTTTTGGACTTCAACTCCCACAGTTCCTCAGCCAGCTTTGCTGGTTGCAGACCCCTGGCCTAAGGCATATTTTTCTATAGAACACAATTCTGCAGGCTTCAAAATCTCTCATCTAAAAAAAGTTTTGCATTCTGGAGACACTCTTCACAATATTTTCTCAATTGGTCAACGTCGGACTTGAAGAGTGTCAGCCTTTGTGCCCAAAATGAAAAACTATAATTTTCTGAAATTATATTTTCTTATTTGCAGGAGATAAGGAAGATGGCCATGAGGGAGATATGGAAGTTCCGTTGTCATAGTGAGAAAGAATCAAAACAATTTCTAAGCCCAGAACATCCAGTTAGCATTTAGAAGTAGTTCAAACAGATGCCTTCTTAATTCAAAGAAATGCCTCCCTAATAAGTAAGGGAAGGAGGTACAACACAATCAGACTAACTATTAGCAACTTTCTGTTATTTATTTTTATTTATTTATTTATTTATTTATTTATTTATTTTATTAGATTTCTAGACCACCCTTCTCCCGAAGGAATAAAATTTATTTATTTTTCAATCATATATAAGATAACAGGTAAAAGTATAAACAATTTGGATACATGAAAAGAGTAAGTAAAAAGGGGAATATTAGGACCAGGACGGTAGGCACACGGGTGCACTTATGTACACCCCTTACAGACCTCTTAGGAATGGGGTGAGGTCAATATTAGACAGTTTAAGCTTAAAGTTTTGGGGGTTTGGGAAAGAAACTACAGAGTCAGGTAGTGCATTCCAGGCATTGACCACTCTGTTACCGAAGTCATATTTTCTGCAATCAAGTTTGGAGCAGTTTACCTTGAGTTTGTATCTATTATTTGCTCATCTATTGTTGTAGTTGAAGCTAAAGTAGTCACTGACAGGTAGGACATTGTGGTAGATAATTTTATGTACTATGCCAAACTTTTATATTATAAATTTTATGTTACTATAGCCAAACTCAATTAAAGTGGTTTTAGCGCTCCTGTGGAGAGGACCTATCTTGTGGAAGTGGTATTCCTGCTTTGAGGAGTACTTATATTTGGCTAGATTTATTGAGATTTCAAAATCATATGGTAGTTCCGGTTCTGCTGGTCCCACTCACAAGTCCTCCCAAAGTCTGAAACTGACCCCATTATTATTTTCACTTCTGCCAACTGCAAAATGCAAAAAACATGCAGAGAACCCAGCCAGCACCCACTACATTGATCTTCAGTTGACAAAACTTTAATCTCCATTTCAGCAAAACAAAAAGTAAGATTGTCCCACCTCTTGAATTACTGCTCCTTAATGGAGCAACAAAAATCCTCACACCTCAATTCCACACAAAAAGGATATACAATAAATTGCTATTTCCACATACACCCTCAATTTTTCAGGTCATCTTGCATGAACTGATTTTTGCAATTAATCTTCCTCCCCCACAAACCATCATTTTTCATTTAAGTCATTCTACAGCAGCAGTTCTCAACCTGTGGGTCGCGACCCCGTTGGGGGTCGAATGACGATTTGCCAGGGGTCACCTAAGACCATCAGAAATATGGGAAGTATACTTGCGAGTCGAAGAATCGCGCTTCAATGGTTGATTCCACAAGCCAGCTGCAGGCTCTTCAAATCACTAGCCGAATTCGGCTTCAGGCACGATGAATTAAAAAAGAGAGAAATCTTTGCTCTGATGTCTCCCTCTCAAGCCAGCTGCAATCACTCCCAATCGCTAACCTAATCTGGCTTCAGGTGCAATAAACTTAATAGGGGAGGAGTCTCCGCTTTAATGCTTCCGTCCTCAAGGCAATCGCAAGCAGTTCAGATTGCTAGCCAATACGGCTTCAGGTGCGATAAATGAAAATAATTTTACGGTTGGGGTCGGCACATTGTGGGGAATTGTATTAAAGGGGTCACCACATCATGGGGAATTGTATTAAAGGAGTCGCAGCACTATAAAGGTTGAGAACCATTGTTCTACAGCAACCATTCTTATACAGCATATGTTAACAATTTTACAGCCAGTGGTTTTTCCCAATGATGCTGAGTAGAGGTGACTTTCAAATTTGAAATTTTCTGAGCTGGAAACTGGGCTGTTTTTAGCTCCTAATAGCACAAGAAGAGCATCAGAACATTTCCAGTGAAGTAAGAACAGCCCACTGAAATCAAAACAGATGTTCTGCATTGTCCTCAAAAACTTAAAATTTGAAATGTTTTGCAGTATTCTGATATTCTAACTCTACATGTGAACCACTGGTGGGTTTCAATTTTTTTTACTACCAGTTCTGGGGGGTGGGTGGCTTGGTGGGCATGGCCTGGCTTGGTGCGTGTGGCCTGGCTTGGTGGCTGTTGCTTGGTGGGCGTGGCAGGGGAAGGATACTGTAAAATCTCTATTCCCTCCGCAATCCAGGAGAAGGTTACTGCAAAATCCCCATTTCCTCCTGATCAGCTGGGACTTGGGAGGCAGAGAATAGATGGGGTGGGGCCAGTCAGAATTTTTACTACCAGTTCTCTGAACTACTCAAAATTTCTGCTACCAGTTCTCCAGAACTGGTCAGAACCTGCTGAAACCCACTTGATGTGAATAAAGGGTAGAGGAAAAATGATAATTGGTTTTAGAAAGGACATGGGGAAAGCTAAAGCAAAGAATTGCCAGAAGTAGACAACAACCACTCCCAAACTCAACTGCCTTGTGATTCAAATGAAAGACCAGTTTTGTTTTGTTCTGATTCCAGATATAGTAAATATTTTTTTTTCCAGTTTCCAAATACGGACATCATAAGATCAGAGAAAGACAATGCTAATTCTGAAAATGTAAAAAAAAAAGGCAAATCATCATTTGGGCTTTAACAGCCTGCTTATTTCTCATACTAACTCCTCAACCCAATAAAACTTTCGTTCCACTTAGGAAAGTGAATGAGAATTGTGAATTCTATCCAATTATACTAAAGTCTGCTTGTTTTAACAGATTGTGAATGTTTCTAACTGGAAAAAACTTCAGACCATATGAAAAGTAAAAACAATAGCCTACCTGACAACATAGGCTGATAATAATAATGATAATAATCCTACTGACTCCTCTCACAGTTTTTAAAACTGATTTTCCCATTTCCAGCTTGGAAATTGGAAAATTGACAGCTCCAAAGAAGAATTGACAGCATCAGAAATTATTAAAGCTTCCTATTTCTATCCATTATTCCCTTTCCTGAACCTATTTTGCCCACCCCTGCCTTCTCTGGGAAAAGGCATGTTTTGTAAAACGTGATTCCATTCTCAAATATCACCATTACTATTATGGTTATTGTTTTAAAATCATACCAAAAATACAATTGAGCAAATGATTTTGAAAAAACATCCACATCTGGAAATAAATGAACAAAATCAATGCCCAGTTTCTACACCTACTGAAACTCAGACCTAAGTGATATATACAAGACAGGTAGTCCTCAACTTATGACTATAACGGAGTCTGCTCATCATGATCATAAATCATGACAGTCGTAAATCAAATCGTCCACTGGACTGACCCTTTATAACCTTTTTGGTATCATGTAATTGCAGGATGCCCCAAATGGCTCAGAGTCAGGCTTCTTGCTAAGTGCCCAGTATGAGTCACGTGACCACCAGGGCCATGGCTGTCAGTACTTCAGAACCAGGTTATAAGTAGTCCCTGGGAAGTCGATTCTAACTTCAAATGATCACTAAGCGGTCGATCGTAAGTTGAGGTTTACCTGTAGTCCGGAGGTGGGTTTCAGCAGGTTCTGACCAGTTCTGGAAAACTAGTAGCAGAAATTTTGAATAGTTCAGAGAACCGGTAAATACCACCTCTGACTGGCCCCCATCTATTCTCTGCCTCCCGAGTTCCAGCTGATCAGGAGGGAATGGAGATTTTACAGTATCCTTCCGCTGGTGTGGAGAGGAAATGGAGATTTTACAGTAGCTTTCCCCTACCATGCCCACCAAGCCATGCCAAGCCCACCAAGCCACACCCACAGAACCGGTAGTAAAAAAATTTGAAACCCACCACTGCTGTAGTCTCCACTTTCTTCTACTTCTTTCTTAGCATCAAAAACATACCTCTGGAGACTGATTGTCCACTGGAAGAACAGTAATGTTAAAACAGTTGCCATACAAAGTTCCCCCATGTTGATTGCTGATGGAAAATGTGAACTGGATGTGTTGAAGTTCAGGACCAATATCTTCCATGGGTGGCACATAGGCAATTTTCATGTGGTTTATGGCGTGCTATGGATGCAATATAGTTAAACAAATATCTGTTATATATCATTAAAAAAATCTTCCATTCTGTATCTGCATCACTAATCGTTTTTAAAATAAGGAAAATATTTTCAATCATACTATGCTATAATCCAAGGATAGGCAACCATGCTGGCTCAGGAATTCTGGGAATTGAAATCCACAGGTCATAAAGTTGCCATAGTTGTCCACCCCAGCTTTAATCTAGTTGTGCATATATTTTTACAATAACCCATTTTTATATTTTACATTTCAATTATTATACAGCTGTGAAAGCTGATCATTTAAAAGGAATGAGGAAGTGAAGGTAAAAGACCTTTAAATTATAGATGTGAAATTGTTTACTAAAAACATTGCAGACTGCAGGAAAAAAAACATATCCTAGATCAGGGGTCTCCAACCGTAGCAACTTTAAGACTTGTGGACTTCAACTCCCAGAATTCCTCAGCCAGCTTTGTTTGTCAGAAGGTCGCAAAAGGGGGAATCGCGTGACCCCGGGATGCGACGACCGTCATAAGGTCCTAGATCAAATTAAGATGGGCCACATAGGAATTCTTTAAAACTAATATTAATTTTGGGCTTTTTTTTCCCTTCATAGTTTCCTTGTAGTGAAAACTGCTTCTAATCATGTGCAGAGCAGTTTGTTTTCCAATTGACTCTTTTTAGATAAAGTGGGTGTAATTCATGATGGAGCATTTTCAGGTCAAGTTTAAATTTAATGACAAACCTGAGTGAATGATCTTAGTGATGGAATAGAAGGATCCTTGATAAGCTTAGGAATACTCTCTACCATGAATAATTTTCCAGCATCTGTGTGGCTGCAGGGGAAAAAAAGTACCGTCATATATGTGTACTAAATCACAGGATGTTTTGAAAAGAGAAGAAATACAGTCATTCCAAAATAGGACAGAAAGTTCCTTATAACGGTCTCTCTACTTATAATTTATAGTGAAATAATTGTAATCACTGAATGTCTGTGTCAGTACTTGTATGTAGATAACATACAGATCTGATTTTATAATAGATTTTGCTATGGCCATTAAGCAAATGCCATGGTTGTTAAGTGAATCGCTGTATTCCTATGGGCTTTTTTTTGCCAGAACCCAGTCCAAAAGACAGAAACTCAAAAGAATATCATAATTCGTGGTGAAAATGCAACAACTGTTCACAAAGTAAGTTGACTGCGAAGCATTCAAAATGCAGTCATGTAATTGCAGCGATGTATGCAGCTATTGGAACTTTAGAATTGAGTCATAAGTACTTTTGGAGGGGTCCACTAAGTGACCAAGCGTAAGTCAAGGACTACATGTAATCACAACTGTATAATGTCCATAATACTGAGATGTTATTGTAATGTATTACTGTAAGTTTTGGCGGGAGTTTTAGGCGGGAAATATCTCGTTCCTGATTGGTTGCAGCCTCAGGCTGAAGTGTATATAAGGAGAGGTTTTTCTCCAGAGTTTCGCTGGGTCACACTATATTAAAGAGCTGTTGTCACTAACCTGGTCTCCTGCCTCGTCAATACCCGAACTTAACATTGGCGACGAAGGTGGGATCTTGAGGCAGAGCACCAGAACAGAGCTGAACTCACTACGAGAATCAAACCCAGCAAGGTGATAGCGAATGCAGCGATGACCGGCTACACGCCACCCACCCCGTTTGACCCTGCCCAGGAGACATGGGGAATATATATGACCCGTTTGAAAGTTTCCTGGAGGCAACGAGTTACAGGAGTCTCCGACAACCGCAAACGGGCTTACTTCATAAGCCACTGTGGGTCCGCAGTCATCGCCGTCGCAGAAGCCTAGCGGAGCCAACACCGCTACACTCCGTGTCGTGGCAGACCCTTCAGACCCTCCTGAAGAATCACTACGCACCAGCCCGTCCAAATACGTTCGGCAGTGCGAGTTTGGGGAGCGAGGCAACAAGAAGGCGAGTCTATCAGCGACTACATGGCAGCCCTGAGACAAGCCTCCAAGCATTGCGAGTACCGCGATCTGGACGAAGAGCTGCTGGAACAACTTATACGGGGGGTCAGAGACATCCGTTTGAGGAGACGGTTGCTAGCCAAGAGCAACCTGACATTGGCAAACGCTCTGGACGAAGCCAGAGCCCATGAGATGTCCAACCATGCAGCAGACACCTTACAAAAGCGACTCACGCCGATGGCGGGCGCAAAGCCGAGCACAGTCCACCACGAAGAAACCTATCGTGAGTCAACCAGCGAAGAGGAGGAAGAAGTCCACTACACCGGAAAATCGACAAGGAAGACCCGGAGGAATGCGGAAGTTGCGGGCGACATCAGCGCCAAAGATGTAAGTTCAGGGCGCCATTTGCCGGCGGTGTGAAAGGAAGGGGCACCTGGCTCAAGTCTGCCGAGCACCCCAACCTTCCCGCCGAAAATTCAAATCGGCCAATCAGAGCGGCTCTGAGTCAGAGATGCAAACCCCACATTCCCGCCGAAATTTCAAACCAGCCAATCAGAGCGCGAGATCGGCGAGGCGACCCGCGATTGGCCAGGAAAGAAAGAGCGAAGTCAAACCGAATGACTGTTACCATAGACCACGCAGCTACCGCATCGAAGAAAAGATCTTCACAAACCCGACAATTGAAGGCGTACCGTGCCGACTGGAAGTAGACACAGGATCAGCTATCACAATCATGTCCTGGGACACTTTTGTGAAAGCCTTGCCGCACATCGCAAAGCGCAAGCTACAGAAACAACGGCTCCGGGTGCAGGATTACCAGGGCAACCGCATCCCTGTTCGAGGACAACGACCGTCGAGGTCAACGGAACATACGAAAAGACCCTGCCCATCACGTTAGTCGAGGAACCTTGCCAAGCTTGCTGGGGCTAGACTGGTTCAGGCGTTGGGAATGGGGTGACTGGCGTCCACGGAGCGGATGCAACCTGCAAAACGCCCTAATGGAGGAATTCGCAGACGATTCGAGGACCGTTTAGGCAAGTACAAGGGACCCCTATCTCCTTCAATTTAGACCCCAAATAGCTCCCATTAGGTTAAAGGCAAGGAGGGTTCCTTTTGCACTCAAACCTAAAATCGACAAAGAGTTAGATAAATTAGTCAGCCAGGGGATACTAGTGCCAGTTGACCATGCCAAATGGGAGACGCCAATCGTCACCCCTATGAAACCAGACGGGTCCATAAGAATTTGTGCTGATTACAAGGCTACCTTGAACAAAGCATTGCAAAAGCGCCTACCCAGTTCCAGTAGTGCAACACTTATTGCACTCACTAGGCACGGACAAGTTTTCGCCAAATTAGACTTGGCACAAGCTTACCAACAGCTACCCGTAGATGCTAGCACAGCTGAAGCCCAGACCATTATGTAACGCACGGGTGCCTTTAAGTGCACCCGGTTACAGTTTGGGGTGAGTGTGGCCCGGGCTATTCAAAATTTGATGGGCGGCTCCTACAAGGGTTACCGGAGTCGTGCCCTATTTCGATGATGTGTTGGTATCAGGGAAGATTTAAGAGAACTGGGGAAGCGATTAAGGAAAGTTTTGGCCATTTTAGGTCGGCAGGATTAAAAGTCAAAGCAAGCAAGTGTCAGATAGGGTCGAATCTGTTGAATTTTTGGGTTATAGAATAGACAAAAAGGATTCACCCACTGAGAGCAAAGTCAAGGCGATAAAGAGAGCCCCAGCACCCAAAAACAAGACAGAACTCCAGGCTTTCCTGGGTCTGGTAAACTTTTACGCGTGTTTTTAAAAGACAAGGCAACCGTTGCTGAACCGTTGCATAAATTGCTTGGAAAAAACACTGTTTGGTCGTGGGGGAAGTCAGAGAATAGGGCATTTGAGGCAGTAAAAAGTTTGCTATCAAGCGATAGCCTGTTAATACAATACAACAACAGACTGCCGTTAGTATTGGTTTGTGATGCGTCCCCCTATGGAGTAGGAGCTGTACTTAGCCACAGACTCCCAAACGGCACAGAAGCCCCTATAGCGTTCTACTCACGAACGATGTCCCCGGCTGAGAGAAATTACAGCCAGCTAGATAGGGAGGCTCTCGCAATAGTGTCAGGGGTGAAAAAATTCCACGAATACGTTTTGGAGAGACTTTGACATTATCACTGACCACAGACCGCTATTGGGGTTACTGGCTGGCGACCGCCCAACGCCAGTGGCACTATCACCCGACTGACCAGATGGACTATTTTTTGGCCGCCTACTCTACAAACTACAGCATCGACCTGGAAAGAGCTGGGGCATGCGGACGCATTGAGCAGATGCCCATTGCCGGGAAATCGAGGACCCTACTCCGGGCACCCCGTTCTACTAATTGACTCTTGGGACTCTGGGCCAGTCACATCGCAGGAAGTGGCTCGGCCTCCTACCGGGACGTTGTTTTAAGAACTGTAATCGGTTGGGTTCAAGGGATGGCCGCTGCCGGGCGACCGTTTTAAGGAATTTGTAAAGAAAAAGGGAATTGTCTGTGCAAGGGGTGCCTGCTCTGGGGGATAGGGTGGTAGTTCCAGAGAAGCTGAGAAAAAGTCCTGGAACTACTGCATGAGGGTCACCCAGGAATTGTAAGGATGAAGGGCTAGCCAGGAGCTATGTCTGGTGGCCCCTAATGGACAGGGAAATCAGTGACAGGGTTGGCCGATGCCAGGTATGTCAGGAATCCAGACCACTACCACCCACGGCCCCAGTGTTGGAGTGGGAGAAACCCCAAGGCCCTTGGTCCCGCATACATTGATTTTGCCGCCCTTCCACGGCCAAACATTTCTAATTGTGGTGGATGCATTCTCCAAATGGCTGGAGATCATCCTAATGAAATCCACAACCGCGGAGCCGTCATTTCAGCACTAAAACACCTTTTCGCCACGCACGGGCTGCGGACACCCTCGTGTCCGATAACGCCCACAGTTCACTGCAGCATTATTTGAAGGGTACCTGGCTGAAGAGGGCATCCGACATGCCCTCTCAGCGCCGTTCCACCCTGCGTCGAACGGCCTTGCTGAACGTTTTGTTCGGTGCGAAAGAAGCGCTATCACGAAGCAGCCCGGAGACTGGCAGGCACAAATCGGCGCATTCCTAACCGTCCAACACAGGACCCCTGTGTGGCCACCGGCCGCAGCCCAGCCGAGCTATTAATGGGCGGAAGCTAAGGTGCCCGCTAGACCGGCTACACCGAACTACGTGCAGGACGGGTTCAAAACAAAACCAGATAGAATCCGGGAATTAAACATAGGAGACTCAGTGTGGGCACATAATTACAGCGACGGCCCAAACTGGAAGAGGGGATAGTCATAGACAAACGGGCCCCAAATCTTATCTAGTGGAAATAGACGATGGCAGAGTTTGGAGGCGCCACATAGATCAATTAAGAAACAGATTGAGCGATAAGGCAGAATTAGGCGAGACCAGCCCTGACTATGATTTAATTAACCCCACAGCTGACTGGAACCGAGAACAAACAGAAAGCATAGAACCAAACAGAGACTTATCTGAGCCAGGCGAGGTCCAGCGACACCCTCAGGCCCCTCGAGAGGACAGCAGGTCCGAGCCGGCGAATAATCCAGGGCCGGATGGCCGGGAGGAGGAGCTCAGAGGAACGAAAAGTCCCTCCGGCAAGCTCGACTCAACTCCAGAAAGTGAACTGCGCAGGTCCGGGAGAGTCAGGAGACGCCCCACGTACCTGCAGGACTACGTAGAGAAGTAATATGCAAATATTGGCAAAGTGCCTTCTGGGAGGGAAGGAGTGTAATGTATTACTGTAAGTTTTGGCGGGAGTTTTAGGCGGGAAATATCTCGTTCCTGATTGGTTGCAGCCTCAGGCTGAAGTGTATATAAGGAGAGGTTTTTCTCCAGAGTTTCGCTGGGTCACACTATATTAAAGAGCTGTTGTCACTAACCTGGTCTCCTGCCTCGTCAATACCCGAACTTAACAGTTATTATGGCAAGCTACCTATGTACTTAGTAGTTTGTAAAGTCATGTGCACAATCTGAACTTTCCCAATTCAAATAATGAGAACTGTGTTTTCAAATGGTCTCCTGAGGCCGTTGTTGTTGTTAGTTGCGAAGTCGTGTCCGACCCATTGTGACCCCATGGACAACGTTCCTCCAGGACTTCCTATCCTCTACCATCCTCTGGAGTCCATTTAAGCTCATGCTGACTGCTTCAGTGACTCCATCCAACCACCTCGTTCTCTGTCGTCCCCTTCTTCTTTTGCCCTCAATCTTTCCCAGCATTAGGCTCTTCTCCAGTGAGTCCTTCCTTCTCATTAGGTGTCCAAAGTATCTGAGTTTCATCTTCAGGATCTGGCCTTCTAAAGAGCAGTCAGGATTGATCTCCTCTAGGACTGAATTGTTTGTTCTCCTTGCAGTCCAAGGGACTTGCAGGCCATTGTAGATCTGCTTATTTATTCCTACTTATTCCTGTTGGATCCATATTCATTGTTATTGATCAGCTTCTCATATTTTTGTCTATGATGCTTTGACTTACACATGTTAAAGATATTAAGATACAAAATGTCTTCAAATTTCTGCTTAGATATTCATTGAAGGCTGCCTCTAGTGTTGTAAATATAATCTAGTCCTGTCCCCACACATCCATGCAGGTAGAATAAGTGATTGCAGGGACGGGCCTGAATAAATCTAGAAAAATGAGAACACTCATCCATCAAGGTGCACATAACATAAAACAAACAGAGAAGCAGGAGTCCTTCTAATCTTTCCTTAAAAATACTCCCAATTGATTGACTTGACCCAAGGCTGACTCAGCCTTCCATCCTTTATAAGGTAGGTAAAATGAGGACCCAGATTGTTGGGGGGGCAATAAATTGACTTTGTATATAAATATACAAATAGAATGAGACTATTGCCTTACACAATGTAAGCTGCCCTGAGTCTTCGGAGAAGGGCGGGATATAAATGTAAAAAAAATAAAAATAATAATGAAAAAAATTGACCATCAAAAGATAGCTGAGCCTGAAAACACACATGTATGCAGGTAGTCCTCAACTCACAACCACAATTGAGTTCAAACTTTTTGTTGCTAAGCAAGACACTAGTTAAGTGAGTTTTGCCTCGTTTTATTATCTTTCTTCCCACCGTTGTTAAGCGAATCATTGCAGTTGTTAAGTTCGTAACACAGTTGTTAAGTGACTGGCTTTCCCCCATTAACTTTGCTTGTCAGAAGGTCTCAAAAGGTGATCACATGACCCCAGGAAACTACCACCATCATAAATGTATGGCTGTTCCCAAGCGTCTGAATTTTTGATCACGTGACCATGGGATGCTGCAATGGTCATAAATGTGAAAAATGATCATAAGTCACTTTTTCAGCGCCGTTGTAACTTTAAATAGTCACTAAATAAATGGTTGTAAGTTGTGGACTACCCGTATTTTTCAGAGTATAAGACGCACCTTAGCTTTTGGGGAGGAAAATAAGAAAAAAGCTGATTGGCAGGTGGATTGGCCTCTCGGAATACCCCCAATCAGCTGTTCCCAGAGGTGAATTTTAGCAACAGTCACCTTGGTTGTGAGCTCTGTGCCTTGCTTTTTTTTTTTTGCTTTTTTTTTTTCTGTCTCTGAAACTCTGTTTCAGAAAAAAAACTTTTTTCTGCCTCTGAAAGCCTCCAAAACAGAATTTCAGAAAAAAAGCCTCTGAAGTTTGGGAGCTTCTTTTCTGAAGCTCTGTTTGGGGGCTTCTTTTCTGAAGCTTCTTTCAGCCTCTGAAACCTCCGTTTGAGAAGCAGGGAGGGGCTACGCACCCAGATTTTCACCCTCTTTTTTGGGGGGGAAAGGTGCGTCTTATACTCCAAAAAATACAGTAGTTGTATTCTCTTCAGAGAAGTGTACATCCCCTGAGACTTACTAATGTGCAAAGGAGAAGAATGGGGGAGATGTTATGACATATATTAGTTCACTGTCCTGGGTTTCCGTATTTATGTAATGAAGGTGTGTCTTTGTTAAATAAGCAATCTCTGTTTCCTTGATGATCAGATGACGGTTTGTTCCTGGAAATTCTTTTGGCAGCTGATCATTCACAGGAATTATGCGTATTCTTATTACCTAGGATAACAATAATAAGAACGATTATCATACCCTGATTTTTTTTAAAGAAAGACCATCCAAAACGCTGCAATTAAATAATCATGGCATTTAAAATGAATCTATGCAACGTGTTGGACCACACACCTCAAGCACAATTTTTCAAGCATGTTCAGATCCTGCATTTACCTAGATACTACCCCTATTTTTTTAAAAAAAATGTAATGAGATTTGAGCATTTTTACATGAGCTCTCACAAATTATCACATGGAGTGGTTGCAAGAGCTGGCAATCTTGTGACATGTTTATCTTTATATTTTGTTTAAATTAATCTGTGTTATACTTTAGAAGTCCCTGGACACTTTCTGAAATGTTGTAGATCTTTGTTCTGGTGTCTTTTAAAAGAAACAATTAAAGGGCAGCAATATATTCTACTAGTATTTCATCTCATTTAAATCAGGTTCACTGCATTTTCAATAGATTCGCAATTTATTTATTTATTTATTTATTATTTAGATTTTTATACCGCCCTTCTCCCAAAGGACTCAGGGCAGTTTACAGCCAAATAAAACAACGATACAAAAATTAAAACCAGCTATAAAAGACCAATTTAAATTGGCCGATGATTCTAAAAATCCAAAAAACCCTTTAAAAACTATTTAAAACTATTTAAAACTATTAGGCCAGTCCTGCCCAATGAAATAAAAGAATCTTCAGCTCACGCCGGAAGGTCCGGAGGTCAGGAAGCTGGCGCATCCCTGGAGGTAGGTCATTCCAGAGGGCTGGACCCCCCACAGAGAAGGCCCTTCCCCTGGGGGTCACCAGCAGACATTGTCTGGCCAACGGCACCCTGAGGAGACCCTCTCTGTGAGAGCGCTGGTTGATGGGAGGCCACCAGTAGCAGCAGGCGGTCCCGTAAGTATCCCGGTCCTAAGCCATGGAGCGTTTTAAAACAGTCACTAACACCTTGAATTGAACCCGGAAGGCAATCGGAAGCCAGTGCAACCTGCACAGGATGGGTGTCATATGGGAGCCACGAATAGCTCCCGCTATCACCCGCGCAGGTCATTCTGGACCAGTTGGAGCCTCCAGGTACCCTTCAAGGGGAGCCCCATGTAGAGAGCATTGCAGTAGTCCAGGTGAGAAGTAACAAGGGCATGAGTGACCATGCATAGGGAATCCCGGTCCAAGAAGGGACGCAACTGGCGTATCAGGCGCAACTGGTAAAAAGTCCCTCTGGCGCCGGCCGTCATATGGTCTTGTAACGACAGCCATGCATCCAGAAGGACACCTAAATTGCGGACCTTCCCCGTGGGGGCCAACAACTCGCCCCCCACAGTCAGCGATGGAATCAGCTGATTGTACCGGGATGCCGGCATCCACAGCCACTCAGTCTTGGATGGGTTGAGCTGGAGCCTGTTTTTACCATTACCAGTAGATAATACCATTTATCTACTTGGTACAAAACAGAATTTTCCCCAACCTGGTAGGTACCTCCCTGAAGCCTGCGTTACAGCTTCCATCATCCCCCTCTACCAATCGTAAATATGGTTGTGGGAAGTAAGTTGGGAACTAGTTTTTTACAAGATAGGAATTCTGATTAGGTAAACCAGGGATGTCCAAACTTGGCAACTTTAAGACTTGTGGACTTCAACTCCCAGAATTCCTCAGCCAGCAAAGCCACAAGTCCACAAGTCTTAAAGTTGCCAAGTTTGGACACCCCTGAGGTAAACAAATCAACTGGCGTTAGTAAATGTGAGACATGCAAAGCAAACTGTGGATAAAACATTCAATAGCTGGGAGGAAGAAATTATTTCATTGTAATATGCAATAAAGGTCTATCTATCCTTGCAACGTCACATATTTAGATAGCTTTGGCTGTCAAGAGAGCTAAGGAAGGAACCTAACAACATTAATCATAACATGTAATCATGAATTTGAGCTATCTGGGTAAGAAAAAAGTCATTTTGATATATCTGCATTCTACAAATGAGACATGCTTATTTGTAAATGAATTTGACACTGTATATATACAGAAATGTCACTGCATTCTCTCTCAAACCCTATAATAATGATTTCTAAATCTTACCTGAATTTCTGAAAGATTGGGAGGATCATGACTATCACACAGAACCAACTCAACTGAATCTTCAAATATTTCTCCTCCTAAGTGATGGTAGTAAATTATCCCATTAAACAGGTCTTTTTGAAGGAATTTAGTAACTGGATAACCTGTTAAATACCGGTAACAGGAAGAAATCTATAGCTTAGATTAAGAGGTCACTAATATTACATACATATATATGCATGAAATCTTAGTTATTCTGTATGTAATTCTGAAATTAATCATTTCTTTAATGCTGTTGAGATACACAAGACTTTCCATTTCTTTTGTGTTTTCTTTTAATATGCCTTCTAAACCATCATTTTGCTACTGTTCCCACTTATTTAGGAAGGATATAACTTAAATAAGTTATTTAAGTTATAACCTTCCTGGTATTGTAAATAAACAACATGCTCATATTCTAGGAGAAATTTCTTGTGTCAAACTTTACACAACAATTTCTTTATTTCTCAAACATGGGCATTCACAGTGGTAGGAGTCAAAACAATAAAGATGATGATTCAATTGTGCAGTGAATTGTATGCATATATAAAAAAAGGGTAGGTCTTTGATCACACAGTCACAGCGCCTATCTTAACTTTTTTATTCCTCCCTGCAGATATATGGGTATAGAATTTCTAGGGAGAATTTGTTTATTTATTTGTTTATATTCCACCTTTATTATTGAGGAATTCATTTTAATACTGAATGACATATCAAAGGCAATACAGGTAGTCCTCAACATACAACAGTTTATTTAGTGGCAGTTCAAAGATACAACGGCACTGGAAAAAAGTGACATGACTATTTTTCACTTTTACAATTGTTGCAGCATCCCCATGATGACGTGATCAAAATTCAGGCACTTGGCAACTGACTTATATTCATGATGGTTGCAGGGTCCTGGGGTCATGTCTTTTGCGCCCTTCTTACAAGCAAAGTCAATGGGGAAGCCAGATTCACTTAACAACCGTGTTTCTAACTTTAACAGCTGCAGTGATTCACTTAACAACTGCGGCAAGAAATGTCATAAAATGGGGCAAAACTCACTTAACAAGTGCTTCACTTAGCAACAAAAATTTTGGGCTCAATTGTGGTCGTAAGTCGAGGACTACAGTACCTGTATGTGAAAAAACATATGGGATTAAGGGGGGAAAAAGATGGAATCAGATGTAAATTAAATTTGATTGAATTTATAACCACAGGTATATTTAAATATAAATCCGATCAAATATTAACTGATACAATTGATAAGATTGCATCTCTTGTCTTTCATAAATTGTCATTCACATCCTGTCTCAGGGAAAGTTATAATTTTGTAACAAATTAGGCCCATAGCCAAGACTTTTAGAAGCTTGTGGTCCCAGAGTTTGAAGTTGTTTACTCTTTGAATTTTTGATAATAGGAGTTGTGATTCAGAGTGCATTTGTACAGTTCTTAGCTAAGCTTTGGTGCTTAGCATAAGTACCAAAGCTAATAAGGTGGACAAGTGTAAAATCTCATGTGTAGCTGAAAATAATCTCCAGGCATATATGAAAACAGAACTCAAACATTGTATAAAGAAAAGGAAAAAGGAATAAAGACCGACATGTGTTGAGCACATTACCAATAAAATCTGTTTTAGGTTTTTTCATTATTTCTCCTGCTTCCGGTGATCTGGTGATATTGAAGAGTATGTAGTCATCGCTAGAGTCCATATCTGATGCTTGAAGCATTGAGCTTTGGATCAGGATCGTTTCGCCTTCATGGAGCTCTATTTCAACATTACTAATGAGAAAAGGGGGGCTGTCATCTTTGGGCAGAATATTGATTGGAAACCTGTGGCGGCTACTGTGGTGGCCATCAAAGATCCTAAAGACAATGGAGTCTTTGGTGGAATCGCTGTCATCATGATGGTAACGAACAACTCCAGTCTTAAGATCCAAGACATTGAACATGAATCCTTTCCTCCCTGTTAGACAATCGAAAGTGAACAATTCATATTAGAAGGTGCTTTGGGAAATGCACCCCATTTTATAAAGATGGTGCGATAGCTACTGAGATAAGAAACAGGACAAACACCAATAGCATCTGTGTTCCAGAAATTTGCTCATGTGATCCTACTGATGTCAGGGTTCCAAGTAACATATCCATAAACAAAGAAAACTCTGATAGGTAGATGCCTCAAAGAATAATTTTATTGGATATGTTATATTGGCACAGGCTGGGGAAAACTGACTCGGACTATTCCCACAGGTTTCACCTAATTAATAGTAAAAGTTTGTCACTTTCTCAAAACAATCAGTCACATGGTCCATTCAGGATACTGTCCAGTTGCTAGGTGACTCCAGTCCCCTCCTTCCGAACACCTGCAGGGATGTCCTTGGTTCCCAAGAGAAAGTATTTTGTTTTGACTTCAACACCCCAACTATCTCTATTCTCCCCCTCCTCCATCCCTCTTCTCCCATGTGTCAGCGCTGAAATCTCAAAATGGCCTCAATCAGGCCAGCTTCAGAGCTGACAACTGAATTGCTTAGAACTCAGAGAATATGGAAGGACCCGTCCAGTGGTGGGTTTCAAACATTTTTACTATGGTTATGTGGGCGTGGCTTGGTGGGTGTGGCATGGCTTGGTGGGCATGGCTTGGTGGGTGTGGCATGGCTTGGTGGGCATGGCTTGGTGGGCGTGGCAGGGGAAGGATACTGTAAAATCTCCATTTCCTCCCCACTCAGAGGGAAGGCTACTGTAAAATCTCCCTTCCCTCCCCAATCCAGGGGAAGGCTACTGCAAAATCTCAATTTCTTCTGGATCAGCTGGGACTCAGGAGGCAGAGAATAGATGGGGGTGGGGCCAGTCAGAATTTTTACTACTGGTTCTCCGAACTACTCAAAATTTCCACTACCGGTTCTCCAGAACTGGTCAGAACCTGCTGAAACCCACCTCTGGGCCCGTCTCTTATTTCCACATGGATTCAGAAGTGAAACTAGGGAAGCTTTTACATTTTGCTGATGAACAGTTTAAAATGTTTCAAGAAATACAAAAGTGGTACTAGGGGTTCGAACCTAGAAGCTTTAGAATGCAAATATAAAGTCCTTGCATTAGAGCAGAGATATAAATAGAGGTAGTCCTCGACTTACAACAGTTCATTTAGTGAACTGTTTAGCACTTAAAAAAGTAACTTATGATCATTTTCCACACTGATAGTTGCAGCATTCCCATGGTCATGTGATCAAAATTCAGATGCTTGGCAGCTAACTCATATTTATGACAGTTGCAGTATGCCGGAGTCATGTGATCACTTTTTGAGACCTTCTGACAAGCAAAGTCAATAGGGAAGCCAGTTTCACTTAACAGCCATCTCATTAAGTAAACACTTCCAGTCATTCACTTAACAACTCTGGTAAGAAAGGTTGTAAAATGAGGGAAAACTTACTTAACCAATGTCTCACTTATAAGCAGAAATTTGAGGATCAACTATGATCGTAAGTCAAGGACTACCTGTATTGACAATTTTAAGGATAGCATTTTGATTTGTTGTCAAATGCTTTTCAACTAAATCAATACTGTATTACTTTTGAATTAATCTGAACTAACGTAGTTCAATCTTAGACAATTCAAATTGCAATTTATCTCTGCACTATGTATGTGTTATATATATATATATACCGTATGTGTGTGTGTGTGTGTGTGTATTCCCTTATATACACACACAGGAACATACATTCAGAGAACTCTGCTTCTTCCCTTCCAATACACACCAACACCTTAGCTTTTTAGGCAAAATTTACTCCCCCACACCTCCAATATACAAAGAGTGGACACTCTAACTATCACCCACTAGCAGATGTTCAACAGGAAGTAGGAAATTAAGGCATAGAACTGAACTGAATTGAAATCTTACACTGTGGAACAAGAAAAAAGTTCAACAAAAACAAATATAAGTGCAGAAAGGGACAAATAAAAATAAGGCAAGCCTTTTCTGATTTTTGCTCTTTATCCAATATAACTAATCACAATTTCTTGGGTTGGACTAGAACAAGAGTCTCCAATCTTGGCAACTTTAAGACTTGTGGACTTCAACTCCCAGAATTCATGTAGCAAAACTGGATGAGGAATTCTGGGAGTCGAAGTCCACAAGTCTTAAAGTTGCCAAGGTTGAAGACCCCTGGACCAGAAGACCTCCAAAGTCCTTTCCAACTCTGTTGTTCTGTTCTGTTCTGTTCTGTTCTGTACAATGCAAAACCAGAGGGCAGAAGGAAAGTCTATTTTCAAAACTTCATATTTATGAGGCTATACTAAATGCTGCACATTTTTGTGCACATTTTCCAATTTTGTTTCACCTAGCACATTAAGATCAGAGAGCGCACAGACACCATTCAGTTCAGCTGGTGGAATGTATAGCTGGCTATATATTTATGAAACATCAGCAAACATCTGAAAACAGTTAACTGGTGGAAACAGGACAAAAAGCAGGAAAAGAAATGAACAACAGGCAAGAGATTGAAAAAAAAGGGAAGGAGTTTAGTATGGATAACCTATATTATTTCAATCTTGCACCAAAAGTACAGAACTTTTCAAAACTGCTAGAAGCAGCCTTGTGGATAATTAGTGTGGACAGCAGGAAGAGATCTTTAATTATTCCAGCTTTAACCCTCTTGTGTCCATAACAACAGAATAGAGATGGAAAGTAGGACACAAGGTGATCGCTCCTCTGGTCCAGAACATGAAAGAAACATTTGGGTGAACAAGGATGATCCAAGGGGAAAGAATATGTTTTTCATGTTGCAGAGGCTGTGCTGAGAACCAAATTGCAATTAGTGCAGTCAGACTTTAGAAAGGAGATGGTACCTCTTACAGTAAGCTGCCCATGTTGTAACCCATCCACAGGGACCAAGCGAACTCCGCTGATATCATCGTTGTCTACAATCTGAAGCTGCTCCCATGTTATGGGGCGAGACTGACCTTCCAGGAGATCAAGACCTAAAAAAGATAAGGGAAATAATGAGAGAAGCAGAGTTATTACACTAATATGCATTCAATGTGATAAATATTTAACATGAGAAAATAATAGGTACATGTGTATAGGTGTATAACAAAAATATAGGTTATATTTTTATGCATCCAATCATTTTTTTTATAGGACCTTAAAAAACCACGTATAAACTACTCTTTAAAGAAACATTTCTCTATTTAACATTCCACATCACCTGATTCCACTCTGCTTTATTGCAGAACAGAGCTATCCAACCTTGGAAACTCTAAAACCCTTGAACTCCAACTCCCAGAATTTGGAAAATTAGAACTCAGGGCTGCTGCAGTCTAGAACCTTAACCACTACACCAAAGTGGATCTTGGATTCTAACTGCATATCAGGAAAAACCTATTAACAAATAATAATAATAATAATAATAATAATAATAATAATAATAATAATAATAATAATAATAATAATAATAATTAATAATATCATCAGAGTTGGAAGGGACCTTGGAGGTCTTCTAGTCCAACCCCTGCTCAGGCAGGAAACCCTACACCATTTCAGACAAATGGCTATTCAACATTTTCTTAAAATTTCCAGTGTTGGAGCATTTACAACTTCTGCAGGCAAGTTGTTCCACCGATTAATTGTTCTAACTGTCAGGAAATTTCTCCTTAGTTCTAAGTTGCTTCTCTCCTTGATTAGTTTCCACCCATTGCTTCTTGTTCTAGCTTGATAATAAAATGTACTCTTCTTTTATTGGATATTAGGCCAGACAATAACAGGAAGTAGACCAACATGATGCAGTCCATTGAATGTAAATAGAAAGTTTCTCCCTCATAACTACTTCCTTCTTTTTGCTGCAATCCCTCATAACTATTTCCCTTCAACCTGCTGTCCCTCCAGCAAGAAAGGGCTGCATTTCAGTCCCCCTGGGATTGCCCCAATGGGAAGTTTTATGCTGATAGTGTGGAAAATGCTATTTTCAGGTCAGAAAATCTTGGACCAGTCTCAGTTCACTTCAGTGGCAGTTGCCTACAAGATGGAGGACCCATTGTGAGGACATGCCCTTAGCAAATGGTCAACGGGGCACACTTGTACTACGTTAAATACCATGTGCAAATGAATTCTTAGGCAGCCATCTGTTATGGATGATTTCCTGTGCTAAGTAAGAAGTTACCTTGAACAATTGTCCAACTTTGAGGGAGGAGGAGGGTAAATACTTCTTAAAATTGTGGTAAAACTTTTTAATAAAAATAAAAAAAACAATTGTCCAACTTTGTGACTGTATGATTTCTTAGGAACACATATTAGCATAAAACAGCAATGAGACATTGTCCCATAGATATTTTCACTCCATTGTATTCAGTGCTAACTCTTTACTTAGAACTAATTTATTTTTTCCCACTGCATATTTTACTACTTTACCCCAAAGCCAAGAGAGATTAGATCTGCTAGAAATCACCATGGTTTATTTAATTTGATCTTGTAAGTGTTCTTTTTGCATTTTAAATCAAAGATATTATGACATTAAAAAAAAAAATCTCACCCATGTTCCATGAAACCCTTGGTGCATTTGTGTCTGCCGTTCTCACAGAGATATAAAGAGTAATTGGCACACTTCTTTCAAAATACAAATCATAAACTTCAAATTCCACCTATGAAATAAAACAGGCACAAACTGTTTATTAAACATTATTTCCCATTCTGCAAAGTATAGTTCAGAATTTTATCCCACAGCAGCTAATGGGATGTTACAGGAATTGTGTAGTCAAGACAAGAGGAAAATAATGTCATCCCATTCACTTTCCTGAAGAAAACACAGCTGAGGCAAATGGAGGCAATCTACAGCCATTATATTTAGTAGCAAGTAAGAGTATTTCCTCTATGAATTTGTCTAGTCTTTTTTAAGATTACCAAAGTTGGTCATGGCTCATTATTGCTGGGCAAATCTGATTGTTGATTAGGTGTCAACTCTTAGTGACCGTATACAGTACATAAATCTGCTTCAAGATGAGAACGGATCTAACAACCACTAAATAATACTCTAGAAAGACGTGATAATTTACAATCAGTAACATTTATGACCCCAATAATTTGGGACCAAATTTGGCAACTTTAAGACTTGTGGACTTCAACTGGCTGGGGAATTCTGGGACTTGAAATTCACAAGTCTTAAAGTTGCCAGGTTTGGAAACCTAGATTTAAGATTTCATGTGTAAGTTATTAAAAAAAGTAAGTTATTAATTTTAACTTCCACAGGAGGGAGCAGTGATTTTGTTGCAGACCCAGACACTGCTGAAGGCAAATAATATTTCTGGTTTATCAGTTAAAATGAGGGGGGGGGAAACATCTTACGCTGACAGAATTGGTGCAAAAGACATGCATCTGATTTTTTAATAATATGATTATTTAACATTTGTCAACTTGCAACTCTTAAAGGTCATTGGGAGCAAAAAATAATATGAAATGCCTTCTTTGCCTCCTAGCTACCCAGAACAACAGTACTAGACAGTGAAATCCTCATAGGATCCTTTTACTGTAAATGATGTACTATTTACTCAGGAACAGGGAAGATTTCATATACAAAGGAAGATGCTACATTGAAGCATCAGTTTCTTTTCAATTACCTCATAGTTTCTTCTCTCTGTATGGCTGCTGTTTGGAGGTTGATATGCAATCAGCATGTTATTCAGGCTGGTCCAGGTGAAGGATGAGACAGATTTAGTGTGGTCTTGCAGGTGTGTAATGAAGCCTTCATGGGGTGGCTGGGTGATATTAAAGACTAGCAAAGATTTGGGTGTTTCACTGTCTTCAGCATCCAATATGGCCGTGGATAGGGGAGTCAGGATGAATTGGTCTGCTTCTAAGATGAGCATGGCCATGAAGGCAGGTTGCGGGGGCTGGTTAGAAACTGCATTTTTGATCTGAACAGGAATCCAAGCATACTCAGACTGTGGAATAAAAAAAAAGAAGCAAATTAGATTCCTCCTTTGTGAGAGGAAAAAATTCTCATATTCATAACACTTTTAATGTTCAATGATATAAGCCCTCTCCAGTTCTGACCATTATTTATTCAATGCACCCATATAATGTTTATTTAGAGCAGGTCAAACGGAAGGAAAACACTGAATTTCAGCATTGCATTTAACACAGTAATATAACAAAGAAAGATAATTCTCACACAGTCATTGAAAAAAAATATGATAAACAGATCTGACCATTACAGAAACAAAGAGACAGATGGAGGCAGGCCCACTGTAAAGAGATGATCAAGTATTCCACTATTTAAAAATAACCTTAAGAGGGTTTAAATGTTGTTTCTATATTTAGAGCTTATTCTTTAGTTATGACTTTTTTCCTTCAAATATTATTAATATGCAGTTCTTGCATTTCTTACGAGCAGCTTACCTAATTGGTTTATTTCCATCTGTGGAATAAAAACTGACAATAGTAAAAACAAACAAACAAACAACACACACTGATCTCCAGGAGATTTAAAAAACACATTTCCATCTTTTCACTGCTGAAAATATACAGTTATAAAGAGAAGCTGTGTCCTAACAAACCCAGTTAGTTGATGCCATATTTATATTTACTTTGCTATTTAAAAAGTGAATGGCTAATGATGACGGTTCCATGATTCACATTAGGGCAGGGGTCTGCAAATTTGGCTCTTTTAAGACTTGTGGACTTCAACTCCCAGAGATCTCTGGGAGTTGAAGTCCACAAGTCTTAAAAGAGCCAAGTTTGCAGACCCCTGAATTAGGGGAAGAAGCTGCATAAGGGTCCACAGAGCCAAGAAAGGTATAAAGGGTTTAAATCCAAACTACTAACTCAGCATCTTCATTCTGACCTTCTGCTGTTTCACTGATTAAAACTGAGTTTTTTTCATTCTTAACAAATAGGCTCATTATTCCAATCAGATGTTTCATGACAAAACTTTATAATAGTACTGAATAATCTTATGTTCACTCATCTGGTCTCTTGCCTGTGCTCTACAAAACTATACGACAAGGAAAGAGAATTGCAAAGTGTCGAGAAATACAAGAGGCTGCTGGACTGGACAGAGATATCCTTTTCTTAGTAAAACTTGTAGAATAGAATAGAATAGAATTTTATTGGCCAAGTGTGATTGGACACACAAGGAATTTGTCTTGGTGCATATGCTCTCAGTGTACATAAAAGAAAAGATACGTTCATCAAGGTACAACATTTACAACACAATTGATGATCAATATATCAATATAAATCATAAGGATTGCCAGCAACAAGTTATAGTCATACAGTCATAAGTGGAAAGAGATTGGTGATGGGAACTATGAAACGATTAATAGTAGTGCAGATTCAGTAAATAGTCTGACAGTGTTGAGGGAATTATTTGTTTAGCAGAGTGATGGCCTTCGGAAAAAACTGTTCTTGTGTCTAGTTGTTCTGGTGTGCAGTGCTCTATAGCGTCGTTTGAGGGTAGGAGTTGAAACAGTTTATGTCCAGGATGCGAGGGATCTGCAAATATTTTCACGGCCCTCTTCTTGATTCGTGCAGTATACAGGTCCTCAATGGAAGGCAAGTTGGTAGCAATTATTTTTCTGCAGTTCTAATTATCCTCTGAAGTCTGTGTTTTCTTGTTGGGTTGCAGAACCGAACCAGACAGTTATAGAGGTGCAAATGACAGACTCAATAATTCCTCTGTAGAATTGGATCAGCAGCTCCTTGGGCAGTTTGAGCTTACTGAGTTGGCGCAGAAAGAACATTCTTTGTTGTCCTTTTTAATGATGTTTTTGATGTTAGCTGTCCATTTGAGATCTTGCGATATGATAGAACCCAGAAATTTGAAGGTTTCTACTGTTGATACTGTGTTGTCAAGTATTGTGAGAGGTGGAAGTATGGAAGGGTTTTTCCTAAAGTCTACCACCATTTCTACGGTTTTGAGTGTGTTCAGTTCCAGATTGTTTTGGTTGCACCACAAGGCTAGTCGTTCGACCTCTCGTCTATATGCGGATTCGTCATTGTCTCGAATGAGACCAATCACTGTTGTGTCATCTGCGAACTTCAGTAGCTTAACAAATGGATCATTGGAGATGCAGTCATTGGTATACAGAGAGAAGTGGGGAGAGCACACAGCCTTGGGGGGCCCCTGTGCTAATTGTACAGGTATTTGATGTGATCTTGCTTAGCTTCACCTGCTGCTTCCTGTTTGTTAGGAAGCTTGTGATCCACTTACAAGTCTGTTCCGGTACCTGTAGCTGGTTTAGCTTAGTTAGAAGAATGTCTGGAATGATGGTATTGAATGCTGAACTAAAGTCTACAAAGAGGACCCTTGCATAGGTCTTTGGAGACTCAAGATGTTGTAGGATGTAGTGCAGAGCCATATTAACAGCATCATCTGTTGATCTATTTGCTCGGTATGCAATATTTTTTTCTGTCTTCAGGAAGTTCTTTAAGATCTTTGACACTTATGGGATTTTCTGCAGAGTCCAGGTTGGGCTGGGTTCTGATATGGTAGAACAATTACTGTTATCTAACTCATAATATCCACTAAGATCATAACACATCCTAAGATCATCACTTATGATTTTGTTTTAAAGTAGCCAAAATCCAGGCCATTTGTGGAAGGACATCTGAGGCTGCTTTATAATGTGAGAGCCAGAACCAATAAGGAGTCCTTTGCATTTGATGTTAAGAGTCGCGTAAACCAGAACTGATTTTGGCCTTTCATCTAAGACATTTACCTTATACAAAATCTTGCTTCTGGTATCAGTGAGATCCAGCCTGATGGGAATGTAATCAATATTAGGTGAAGGAGGGTCCAAATGTTGGTACCTAATTCCCATCAGAAGAAACTCATCACAGCTCACTCTGATATTCTGAACAGTCTTCAGGTCTGAAACACAAATCTTAATCAGACAGTTTAATCCATCCTATGGTTCAAAATCAGTGTAAAAGGAACAGAATCCAGGATTAATACATTATAAGCTCAGGGACACAGGTCTAAATCACAGCACCAGCCTTTCTCATTTATACATGGGATATATCTCTCAACTGTTATCAGGCACACTTCCAGGGTAGTTTTCACGGAACTCTTCCAATTTCTACAAACTTTGGCAAAACAAAGCTGGTCACAAGGTAAAAACAGCCATTTTCTATTTGCATTTCATGTACATTGAGCATTTGAGGTTTCCATAATTATTAAATAATCAAACCATACTCAAACCATTTATTATGTGATATGCAAATAAACTCTCCCTTTATATTGACTTTGAAGTAAACTAGTAAAGTCCTGATCTGGGTAGTACACAGATTGAAAGGGTACTTAGTCTTATTCTTTCTTAAACATTTTGTTTTTCAAATTCTTATTCAACTCATGTCCTAAAATTCTACTTTTTTGTGTGTGTCAGTATATATCTAAAAGATGCAGCTAGGAGAGGAATTATTAGCCGTTCCTAATTCCCCTTGGTTCTCCCAGTCTTCCTGCAAAGAAACAGACTTAGCCTAAAGAATTTTTACTTTTAAAAAGAGAATAAACTGCATGCTATCTAATTAATATAATAGTTGATTAAAGAAATGATATTAGAATAGCCAGCTCACTTGTAAGAACTTTAGTTATGGACCTCTCTCTTCAAATAAGATGGCCTAAAGCTCACAGAATTAACTTTTAGGCAACAGGACATTTTAAAATTATCTGGTGTTTGATATTTTAAACGAAAAACAGCTCTTTCGTACCTTCTCAATCTAATATTAAAATAAATGTTATCAATGAGTAAACTACTTTTTCCCCTTACAGTTCTTTCACTCTGAGTGGACTTAAAACTGAATAGCCCTTTTAATAGAGGATCGCTTTGAATAAAGAATTATACTTATACAGCTATTTAAAAAAAGGGTATATTCATAGCTCACAGCCCTAAAAATCCAATTGTGTGATCTATTGTGGCGCCTACGATGGTTCCAGACTTCATTGGGTGCTGAAATGCTGGGTGAAGAGAAAGAAAAATCCTTTCTCACGTCTAAAAGAAAAGAAATTGTTGGTAGCTATGTATGTGTGAAGAGCTCTCTGTTTGAAAGACAAACGAGGTTTGACTGGATGGCGGGGTGGATAAAGAGTGCATGTGTATCAGAGGTGGGTTTCAGCAGGTTCTGACCAGTTCTGGAGAACCGGTAGCGGAAATTCTGAGTACTTCAAAGAAGCGGTAGTAAAAATTCTGACTGGCCCCACCCCCATCTATTCTCTGCCTCCCAAGTTCCAGCTGATGGGGAGGAAATGGGGATTTTACAGTATCCTTCCCCTGGAGTGGGGAGGGAATGGAGATTTTACAGTATCCTTCCCCTGTCACTCTCACCAAGCCATGCCCACCGAACCAGTAGTAAAAAAATTTGAACCCCACCACTAGTGTGTATGTATGAGAGTTATGTATGTATCTTGAGTATATGCATATGTAAATAAACATATGTAGTCATTTGCATCCTGGCAGATGAAGACTCCAAATATCCAATCTGGCACTTAATGTGGCTTCTAGGAAAGCATTAACCAGAGGTATAAGACCAACTTGGTCTCAACACTATGCAGATAGTATTGAAATAATCAACATATTTTTAAAGCAAGACATACTGATTGTATGGAAGGAACTCTGTGGCTGATCTCCTCTAGGTAATTCTTCTTTGTTTTCTCCAATAACAAGTTGCCCGTGAGCTGGCAGAAATGTCTCTAAAGACTTCAAGCTTATAGTGCATTCCAAGTTTATCTTCCTGTTGTAGTCCAAAGTGATTATGTTCTTGTTAATTATGTTAGACAGGCCATGAAATTCAGGGACCTCCAAACCACTGGAGCTCATCTTGATAATATTGCAATCTGGTTCAAATATCTTTACAAGAAGAGTGACTGTTTCTGTGAAAGTGTCAGTTTCTGTAAATCTGCAAAAGGTAAGGAAACCATGCAATCAGAATTCAGGAAGCAATAGTGAAATACCTGTACAAAAGGTGAAATGTACTACAACTAATGATTGCTCAATAGTGACAACAGCCAACTAAAATGTTGACCAAATTATGAAAATAAATTAAATTAAAAACTTTGGTCTTTTTTGGAACGTAGAGGGAAAAGTAGATTTCTTATGAATAATATTAATTTTTATTTATTTATTTATTTGCATTTATATCCCGCCCTTCTCTGAAGACTCAGGGCGGCTTACACTATGTCAAGCAATAGTCTTCATCCATTTGTATATTATATACAAAGTCAACTTATTGCCCCCAACAATCTGGGTCCTCATTTTACCTACCTTATAAAGGATGGAAGGCTGAGTCAACCTTGGACCTGGTGGGGCTTGAACCTGCAGTAATTGCAAGCAGCTGCTGTTAATAACAGACTGTCTTACCAGTCTGAGCCACAGAGGCCCTTTTTCTTATTAACTCTACAGAAGGATGGAGATATACAGTATTTCATATACCTTTGAATCATATGCTACTCAGGTGTTGCTTACCTATATAGCCTTAGCATGACAAAGTCTTCATCAAGAATTGGGCATCCGTTGTGAGTGTACTTGACTTCATTGGGAAGAAAATGGCAATCAAACACCTGTTAGATAAAGAATATGTTTAAAGAAGGAACATAGTTTTATTATTTTATTTTATTTGTCATAACAGCATACATAAGCATGAAGCAACTATACAACATATAAGCATATATATGAGTATAAGCATGTAATAACTATATAAATTGGATATAATGAAAGGAAACAGTAGGACAGGAACGGTAGGCACGTTTGTGCTCTTATGCACGCCCCTTATAGACCTCTTAGGAAAGGGGTGAGGTCAATAGTAGACAGTTTTTGGTTAAAGCTTTGGGGACTTTGAAAAGAGACCACAGAGTCAGGTAGTGTGTTCCAAGCATTAACAACTCTGTTACTGAAGTCATATTTTCTGCAATCAAGATTGAAGCGGTTAACATTAAGTTTAAATCTATTGTTTGCTCTTGTATTGTTGTGATTGAAGCTGAAGTAATCTTCAACAGGAAGGATATTGCAATAGATGATTCTATGAGTTAAACACAGGTCCTGTCGGAGGCGGCGGAGTTCTAAGTTTTCTAAACCCAGGATTTCAAGTCTGGTGGCATAAGGTATTTTGTTGTATTCAGAGGAGTGGAGAACTCTTCTTGTAAAATATTTCTGGACACATTCAATTGTATTGATGTCTGAAATGTGGTATGGGTTCCAGACAGGCGAGCTGTATTCAAGAATTGGTCTAGCAAATATTTTGTAAGCTCTGGTTAGTAGTGAAGTGTTTCTGGACAAGAAGCTACGTAAGATTAGGTTTACAACTCTTAATGCCTTTTTTGCGATGTAGTTGCAGTGGGCTTTGGCACTTAGGTCATTGGATATGAAGACTCCAAGGTCTTTGACAGGGTGGGGGTCATCTGTAAGATAATGTCCATCGAGTTTGTATTTAGTGTTTAGATTCTTTTTTCCAATATATAATATATATATTATATTATAATATATATATAATATATATTATATTACAGACATTTCTCTTTTATCATTATGCATTCATATATTGAGAAGGATGTATTACAACGTAGATGAGATTTTCACAATTAAATCATGCATGATAAAGATAGGAATCTAACAATGTAATTGAAGTGCAAAAATGAATACTGATTTTATTGAATTATTTAGAAAATTGTAAAATTTAAACTTTAGTAACTGATAATTGTGGAAGGACTCCCTGGACCAGGGGTCTCCAACCTTGGTCCCTTTAAGACGTGTGGACTTCAACTCCCAGAGTCCCTCAGCCAGCAAAGCTGGCTGAGGAACTCTGGGAGTTGAAGTCCACACCTCTTAAAGGGGCCAAGGTTGGAGACCCCTACTGTAGATTACTGCTTTTGCTTTGTCAAAGAAAAAATTTTCTCCTGAATTCAGTCATTTCTCCTTCATGGTCAGATTATCCCTATCTAACTTGAAATCAGATATTTTAAAAATCATTTATTCATGTTTTAGGAAAACCCATCAATCCTCTAGCAAGTCCCATGTTAGAAGAGAAAGAGACATATTTTAAACCAGGGGTCTCCAACCTTGATCCCTTTAAGAATTGTGGACTTCAACTCCCAGAGTTCCTCAGCCAGCTTTGCTGGCTGAGGGACTCTGGGAGTTGAAGTCCACAAGTCTTAAAGGGATCAAGGTTGGAGACCCCTGGTTTAAACTGTGAGGAAGAAAAGTAAGTGCGGCTCTCCACTGAATCTGTGAACATTTTTGAAGTAACTGTCCCCTTTATAATTTATAAACATCTTGAAGATGTCATAGTAGAAAGCCATTTTGGTGTAGTAGTTAAGGCACGAGGCTAGAAACCCGGTGACTATGAGTTCTAGTCCCATCTTAGCTACAGAGCCAGCTGGCTGACATTTGGCCAGTCACTTTCTCTCGGCCTTAGGAAGCACGTAAATGGCAAACCCCTTCTAAAATCTTGCCAAGAACACTGTAGCAACAGGAGTCAGCACTGACTTGAAGGCACCTCCCACCCAAAGAGTAATCTTAAAGGGGTGAACTTTGAGTCCTCTAAATACATGGATACTCGAGAAATAATATAATTACCGAAGCCAACATTTTACATTCAAAATTCACTTACTGCTGCATGGTCTTATGCTAAAGATATTTTGTATTTGTTGAACGTTTTTCCTTTTGCTTATGGGGGTATTATAATAGTAACAGATTTGCCATCTCCTCCATGTTTTTATTTTAATGCTTAATTTATTTTGATTAATTACAAAAATTTTAGGTGACTTGCTTTTTATGCCGTCATACAGTATCTAGCAAGATTTGTGTTATCAAAAATGCTCTGAAAATCTCTGTCAATTATGTGGATGGTGAAGAAAAAGAATCTCACTCATTCAAATTCAGGACTCCCAAATGCCAGCAGAGTCACAAAACAACTGAAGATTGATAAGCGAATTCCTCTCTTACACTAGAAAAAGCAAAAGTACCAGTAGTCCTCTTGAAAATGATGAGGGAGAAAAACCAAGTTTCATATTCTCGCTTAAATTTTATATTATCAAATTGATTTTACGGGTTTTAAATTTTTTGTAAATTTTAGAGGGTAATATTTTATCTATAAGTAGCCATATTAAATAGGTTTTTTAAGGGTTGTTTTTAGTTTTGTATTATTGTTTTCTTTCTGTATTTTATTCTTTTTTTTTGTTTTTTTACATTTATATCCCGCCCTTCTCCGAAGACTCAGGGCGGCTTACAGTGTGTAAGGCAATAGTCTCATTCTATTTGTATATTTACAAAGTCAATTTATTTCCCCCCCAACAATCTGGGTCCTCATTTTACCTACCTTATAAAGGATGGAAGGCTGAGTCAACCTTAGGCCTGGTGGGCCTCGAGCCTGCAGTAATTGCAGGCTACTGTGTTCTTAATAACAGGCTTCTTACAGCCTGAGCCACACCGAGGCCCTTGGCTGTACACCGCCCTGAGTCCTTCGGGAGAAGGGCGGTCTATAAATAAAAATATTCTATTCTATATTCTATATTAAAATGAAGGTTGAGAAAATCTAGAGTAAGCCTTTGAATCCCCAAAATCTTTTCTCTGAGCTTTTATAAACCACAGGGAGTCCTCGATTTACAATGGTTCATTTAATGACAGTTCAAAGTTACAATGGCACTGAAAAAAAGGGACTTATGACCATGGCATTATCCCTATGGTCATGTGATCAAAATTCTAAGGATGCTAGCCAGATGAATACCTGAGAATTTTTTTTTTCTTATTTTTCTCCCCAAAAGCTAAGGTGCATCTTGTACTCTGGTGCGTCTTATACTCCGAAAAATACTGGTAAAGGTTCCCCTTGCACATATGTGCTAGTCATTCTTGACTCTAGGAAGCGGTTCTCATCTCCGTTTCAAAGCCGAATAGCCAGCGCTGTCCGAAGACGTCTCCGTGGTCATGTGGCCAGCATGACTAGACACCAAAGGTACAGGGAATGCCGTTACCTTCCCACCAAAGGTGGTCCCTATTTTTTCTACTTGCATTTTTTATGTGCTTTCGAACTGCTAGGTTGGCAGAAGCTGGGACAAGTAACGGGAGCTCACCCCGCTACACGGCAGCACTAGGGATTCGAACCACTGAACTGCCAACCTTTCAATCGACAAGCTCAACATCTTAGACCCTGAGCCACCATGTATATATATGTATATGTATATATATACCCCTCCCACACACACACACACACTCAAGTATGCCTCTCAAAAGTTTTTGTGGCTAAGACAAAAAAAACCTGAAGTCTCTAATCAAAATTAAAACTGAACTCTTCTTTACTGCCAATTAAAGGTACTCCAAAATTTCTCCTCCAAGACAAAAACTTTATCCTGTTAATGGTAGAACCAGCCATTAACAATGCCTTTCCCCCTATGCATGACACTCAGAAATACATATGTGTCCTCAAGCTAATGCAGGAAATAATTGAAAGAAACCAGATGTGCACCTCACTCAGTATAAGCATACATTAGTTTTAGTTTTTTTTTAAAAAAGCATATTAGGAGCTGGTGTGTGAAAATGACTTTAGATAGATGGGAAAAGATTAAAGGCAATTAAAACCTCCTGTTTCAAACCACTCCTAGCTTTGAGAATGCAGCCTCTTCTAATGCAAAAGGATACATCTGTACAGCTTTTGCTTATCCATCAGAGAATAATAGTCATGATATTAATAAATTATACTTTTTTCCATAAGACATCATTGCTTCTTCCTCTTAATTGATAACAAGGGAGATAAATAATGAAAGCTTTCTTCTCAACAGGACTGTTACCCAAAACAGACAGCAATTATAAAATAGACACAATCTGCTTTGTTAAAAAGAAACATCTGTTTTATGCTACCTAATATGTTTTCCTTTTATACAAACAGGCATCCATAATTGTCTATATATTTAACAAGTAAAACAAAGGAGAGCTAAATCTTTTCTTAATTAATGTCTGCCTGTGCTTTTATTTCCACTTCAACTACTTTTCAATTACAATATGTAATTAAATTGTCACACATCCCTAGCACATTACTCACTTTAATGGCAGAAACAAGATCATAGGAAAGGCTCTTCTACAATGAAGCTTTTGCTGGTTAAAATAACAATTCCTAGCATTGCCTTCACTGGCCTGATGCCCACCAGATGTGTTCAGTTTCAATTCTCGTTGAATCACATTCATTCAATATTATTTTGAGGTCATCCAAAATAGTCAAAAACCAAGTGCTACTTTGGCTTTATCTAAGACCATATATTGCAGCAGCCAGCATTGTTGGTGTTGATAAGCATTGCCACTTGCCAGGAAGTCATAAACCTGATTGGTGAATGATGAATCAGTGGCCAGGAAGAAATTTGGGTGCCATAGAAGAGGAGTTTGTTGGTGAGGGCAACAGGCCAATTGAAGGAATTGAAGGAATAGGAAACCAGTTGATGTCCATGAAACTCTGGTGCTAGCCTTGCTTCAAGTATACTGCCTTTAAGAGCTTCTTTCTACAACAAGAATCCCATAGGATTTTCTATTTTAAAAAGATTTGTCTGTTAGACATATAAATCTTGCTTTTCATACAATCTCATGTGACAGGAAAATATCCAGGATGTTAGAGATAAATAAATATTAACTTTCCTGGTTGACATCTGCTTCCAAAAACTTAGTGGGAAAGGCATTAATATCTTAGTCTGCTTACAGAGAGAGAGAGAGAAAAAGAGAGAGAGAAAGAGAGAGAGAAAGAAAGAAAGAGGGAGGGAGGGGGGTCTGTCTTATCCTGGACTAATATTTAATGTAACATTTAATTGCATTACAGCATGAAAGACAGTGCAACTATAAAATGTTATACCTGCAGAGATCTGGTGGGGCATGCCTTCTTCAAATTATGTCATGTCAGAGGGCTTCTTTTTAAATTAATCGGTTTTGGGGTAAGATTTTTTTCTTATATAAATAAATAGATATTGCTTGATTTTAATGGCTATATTCAAATGTTGTCATTGTATTATGCTGAGTTGGCTTGGGAAAATTAAAATTAAAATCTCAAAATCAAAATATAACTAACTGAAACAAACATACAGTCCTTGACGTACGCCTACAATTGAGCCCAAAGTTTCTGTTACTAAGCGAAATAGTTGCTAAGTGAGCTTCGACCCATTTTATGAGTCTTCTTGCCACAGTTGTTAAGTGAATCACTGCCATTGTTAATGACACAGTTGTTAAATGATTCTGGCTGCCCCATTAACTTTGCTTGTAAGAAGGTTACAAAAGACAATCACACGACCCTGGGACATTGCAACCATCATAAATATGAGCCACTTGCTAAACATCTGAATTTTGATCATGTGACCATGGGGATGCTGGAATGGTTGTGTGTTTTTTTTCAGTGCCATTGTAACTTTAAACAGTCACTAAACACATGGTTGTAAGTCAAGGACTACCTGTATTCAAACACATACTTCCTGGTAAGGAAAGTGTGGCCTTAACAATGGCAATAGGTAGGCAAATGTAAATTTGTTGATTCCCCAGATATGTATTTTTCCTTTTCAATTCAGCGCATGATCCATGTATTTTTTTTTAACCATTTCAAACATGCAACAAATAATAAGCTGGATGACTCATTGAGAACTACAGTAATGCTTCTTTATATAGTGACAGCTGCTAGATGGAGCAACTCTATGGGGGAGATAGAATAGAACAGAATTCTTTATTGGCCAAGTGTGATTGGAAACACATGGAATTTCTCTTTGGTGCATATGCTCTCACTGTACATAAAAAGACAAGATATACTCGTCAAGAGTCACAAGGCACAATACCCAGTGACAGTCATACGGTACCATAAGCAATCAAATCATACTAGGAAACAGTATCAATATAAATCGTAAGGATACAAGCAACGAAGTTACAGTCATGCAGTCACAGATGGGAGGAGATGGATGACAGGTAGGACGAGAAAGATCAATAGCAATAGCAATGCAGCCTAATGTGAATAGCCTGACAGTGTTATCCGTTTAGCAGAGTGATGGCATTCGGGGGGGGAAACTGTTCTTGTATCTAGTTGTCTTGGTGTTCGGTGCTCTACAGTGTCGTTTTGAGGGTAGGAGTTGAAACAACTTATGTCCTGGATGCAAGGGATCTGTAAATATTTTCACAGGCCTCCTTTTGACTCGTGCAGTATACAGGTTCTCAATGGAAGGCAGGTTGGTAGATGGGCGATTAAGAAGTTTCACACACACACACACACACACACACACACACACCTTATTTGTCCAATAGATATGATCAAGGTGCAATAATGAACAAACAGCTATAAAAACAGATAATAATGCATGTATGCACATAAATCCACTCACAGCAGAACAGGATTGTATGGACAGGATTGGATATGGGAGCAATTGAATGAATGTCATCCTGCTAGGTGCCATCATTTATTAAACATGAAGTTTGTGAATAAGAGATAAACTTCTGGTTTAAATCAAATTAAATTCCTCAAAGCAATTCATTGTAAATTGTTAACAAAACGCATTCAATCTATGCTAGACTTTTTGAATTGTTGCTCAGGGGTTACATTACAATGAATACAACTCCATACTTACTATGCGCGCATCTTGAGCATGTAGCAGTTTGTGTGTGGGTGGTAAGTACAGAAGAAATAAATGCTGAAAGATCACAAAAGGCCACATGTGATTTAAATTTATAGCACTGTGGCTCAGTGTGTTTGCTTTCTGTATATCCCTTGTACAACTTGTTTGTTTTAACAGCATGTGGTCCCCTCGAAATCCTTTTCCTTCCCTCCATTAGAATTCTGAGAAGAGCATTTGGATAAACGCGGGACTCTTTTGGGGGCGGGTTTCAAAACCCGTCGCTACCAGTTCACTCGTGGGCGTGCGTGGGCGCAACACTTCTGTATATGCACAGAAGTGTCCGGGCGGGTGGGTGGAGCCTCCCGTCGCCGCTATCGGTTCGCCCAATCTGTGGCGAACTGGTAGCAACCCACCTCTGGACGCTTTCTAAAATTTGCAAAACAGTTTAATTTGGAAGTGATGTTCATTTATAGTACTTAGAGTAAAATAGATAGCTCTGAATTTAGTCTCAGTTCTGAATACCATGGAGCTTTTATATGCAATCAAGGAGGTGTTGTGATCTCCACAACGTTCCTCCCCAAATCCCAACCATCTTTCACTATAACGTGCCGGGGTGGGGTGGGGGGAGAGAGAGAGAATAAGAATGAAAATTTGATTTCAATGATCAATACTTCTGCCCCCAAACCTGCGTGACTGCAAATACCATCAGACTGTCTCCCCCAAATCCCTCCACTGATTTGTATTAAAGTGGCAATAACTCTTCATAATATTCTCCCATTCCTGAAAATGCCCTCTCATACCTATAGGGATAAACTTAGCATGCATTTGCATTTTTCCCATGTTAGGCGACAGGAGAAGGAATTTCTTGCTTTTTCCTATCTCATGTTGGATCCATACGTGAAATTGGATCAGTGGTGAAGTCCAATTTTTTTTACTACCGGTTCTGTGGGTGTGGCTTGGTGGGCATGGCAGGGAGAGGATACTGCAAAATCCTCATTCCCACCCCACTCCAGGGGAAGGATACTGCAAAATCCCCATTTCCTCCCCATTCCTGGTGGAAGGATATTGCAAATACCGTATATACTCGAATATAAGCCGATCCGAGTATAAGCCGAGGTCCCCAATTTTACCCCAAAAAACTGGGGTAAACTGGGGACTCGAGTATAAGCCGAGGGAGGGAAATGAGGCAGCTACCGGTCAGGGAAAGCCTCCCTCCCTCAGCCGAGAAGGCTGGCGGCCCCCCCGCCCCGCCCTCTCACTGCACCGGCAGGGCTTCCCCGCGCTAATGCAAAAGCCCGCCAAGTTTGCACCATCCGGTATAATGTGAAAAAAAGAAGAAAAAAAAAAACTCGAGTATAAGCCGTATATACTCGAGTATAAGCCGAGGGGACGTTTTTCAGCACAAAAAACGTGCTGAAAAACTCGGCTTATACTCGAGTATATACGGTATCTATTCCCACCCCACTCTGGTGCCAGCCAGAGGTGGCATTTGCCAGTTTTCTGAACTATTCAAAATTTGCACTACCAGTTCTCCAGAACCTGACAGAACCTGCTGGATTTCATCCCTGAATTGGATGGTGTTATATCTGGAATGCCCAAAGATCATATTGGACATCTCTCAAGCTTGAAACTTATCTCATCATTTCCTAGGCAGCATCTCTTCCTCTTGTTCCCCGAGATCATCCATATATTCCATTATCTAAGTAGAACGTCTTTTTAGATTAATATTTGTTTTACTGAATGGCTATCATTCTCAAGTTTCATGCACTTTTCATTAGCCATAAAATATCATTCCCAGACAGAAATTCAGATAGAGCTCAGCACTCCACCTTGTCAAATAACATCAGCTTTAAATAGACTTCATCTCATCCAATAATCACAACACAATTACAGTTGAAACCCACGTACCTGTGGAGTCAGCTTCCCAACTCTCTGGGAGATTGGCTCATTCATTACCACTTCTATTTTGCACGTATCTTTCTCTCTGGGGATGGAAAACTGCAACTCATTTTGTGACAGGAAGACAGATTGACCTCTCATCACTTTTAGTCCCTGGTTGATGCTGACAAAGGTGGAGCAGGTGGTTGTCAGATTCAGTGCAAAGAGCAACAGAACCCAAATGTTTTCCATAGTGTTTCCAAAGAAAAAGCACCTTGTGCAATGAGGTGTTTTCTTAATCCTTTCCAAAAACTAAACAACATAAAAATTTCAACACTTAGTCAATGGTTCCAGGTTACAGCGTCTGGTATGGTTTTTTTTTTAATTAGGGATATGTCCTGCATAACAAAACCAGGAGATCTTTGACAGTATCCTCAGGTTAATAAATATATGGATCAATTCCAACCGTCAGAATGGTGAACGTATTTTTCCAAAATCTAGATGGAAAGAGAAAAAATGCACACACAATGGGATAAGTATTTTCTGAAAGTGTTAAATATTGTTTTATTTATAAAGGACCTTTATTATTTTTATAATTCAATGTGGTGAACATATCTAATACTCCTTTCTCCTTTAAACTTTTGAATCAACTTTCCAATGTAAAGCCAAGATTATCTTAATGTTATACCTGTTATTTATTAAATCTTGGGATGGGTGGGCATACTGACATGCAGATGATAAACTCCAGGAATACTTCAGTATGTTTAAAGAGTAGCATGATGATCAGTAAAACTTTTCATCATTGAATGCTGATTAAATTTGGTCATGTCTGTGAGATCACATATCTTCAGAAATCTTTGGAAAGCTTTCATAATCAGTATAGAAATAACTCATATACAAATCAATGTACAAATAAAAATTATGCAAGGACGTACAGTACCTGGAAAGTACGTATGATATATGATATGATATAGAATATAATAATATTTAAAGCTCTTTATGGCATGGATCCAGGCAGTGGTGGGATTCAAGTAATTTAACAACCGGTTCTCTGCCCTAATGATTTCTTCCAACAACCAGTTTGCCAAACTGATCAGAAAGTTAACAACCGGTTCTTCCGAATTGGTGCGAACTGGCTGAATCCCACCACTGGATCCAGGGTATCTGAAGAGCTGTATCGCCCCAATGGGACTAGCCTGCCCTACCACCTTCAGTG